>NC_050738.1:9489817-9815552 GCF_014529535.1 Bradysia coprophila | reverse complement strand
CTTGAAATTCATTCATTTGGAAAATAATTAATTTAAACGTTGAAATTTCATCATGGAAAATAATTAATTTTAACGTTGAATTCATCATTTGGAAAAATATATTTAAACGTTGAAATTCATCATTGGAAAATAATTAATTTAAACTTGAAATTCATCATTCGGTGGAAAATAATTAATTTTAACGTTGAAATCATCATTTTGAAAATAATTAATTTAAACGTGAAATCCATCATTGGAAATAATTAATTTAAACGTGTTGAAATTCATCATTTGGAAAATTAATTACATTATTAACCGTTGAAATTCATCATTTGGAAAATAATTATTTAACGTTGAAATTATCATTTGAAAATACATATTTAAAACTTGAACATTCATCATTGGAAATAATTAATTAAACTTGAAATCATCATTAAATAATTAATTTAACCGTAATTCCATCTATTTGAAAATAATTAATTAACTTAATACATCATATGGAAAATAATAATTTTAACGTATAATTCATCATTTGAAAATAATTATATTAAACGTTGAAGATCATTCATTGGAAAATAATTAATTAAACGTTGAAATTCATCATCTATTGGAAAATTAATTAATTAACTTAAATTCATCATTTAAATAATTAATTTAAACGGTGAAATTCATCATTTGATAAATAATAATTTAACGTTGAATTCATCATTTGGAAACTAATTAATTTAAACCGTTGAAATTCATCATTTGCAAATAATTAATTAAACGTTAAATTCAATCATTTGAAAATTAATTAATTTAACGTTGAAATTCATCATTTGGAAAATAATTAATTATTAACGTTGAAATTATCATTTTGAAATATAATTAATTTTAAACGTTGAAATTCCTCATTTGGAAAATAATTAATTTAACGTGAAATTCGATCATTTGCGAAAATAATTTAATTTAAAACGTTGATAATTCACATTGGAAAATAATTAAGTTAACGTGAAATTCATCATTTGAAAATCTATTAATTTTAACGTTGAAATTCATCATTTGGAAAAATTAATTTAACATACAATCATCATTGAAATAATAATTTAAACGTTGAATTCATCATTTGGATAGTACGATAATTAATTTAAACGCTTGAAATCATCATTTGAAAATAATTAATTTTAACTTGAAATTCATCATTTCGAAAATAATTAATTTAAACGTTGAAATATCAATTTGGAAAATAATTAATTTTAAACGTTGAATTCATCATTTGAAAATAATTAATTTAAAACGTAATTCATCATTTGGAAAATTATTAATTTTAACGTTGAAATTCATCTATTTGGAATAAATATAACGTTGAAATCACATTGAAATTAATTATTTAACGTGAAATTAGCAAAAAATTAACATCATCATTTGGAATAATATTTAACTTAATATCATCCATTTGAAAATATTATTTAAACGGTGAATTCATATTTTTGGAAAATAATTAATTTAACGTTGAAATCAATCATTGGAAATATATTATTTAAACGTTGAAATTCCATCATTGAAAATAATTATATTTAAACAGTTAACTTATCATTTGAAAAATAACTGTAATTTAAAACGTTTGAAATTCAATCATTGAAATTATTAATTTAATTTATAATATCATTGAAATAATTAATTTGGAATATCACATGAATATTAATTTAAACTGATACTTTGAAAAATAATTCAATCATCAATTTGGAAATAATTAATTTTAACGTTTGATACATGAATTTATTAATTAAATTCATTTGGGAAATATAATTAATTTAAACGTTTAATTCATCATTGGAACAAAATTAATTTAAACGTTGAAATTCATCTGAAAAAATTAATTTAAGTTGAATCATTCGGAAAATAATTAACTTAAACGTTGAAATTCATGCATTTAAAAAAAATAAAGTGATTATCATTTGGAACGAAAATTTATTGAAATTCATCATTTGGAAAATAAATTAATTTAAACGTTTCAAATCCATACATTTGAAATAATTAATTACGTTAAATCCATCATTTGGAAATAAACGTTAAATCCATTTGGAAAACAATGTAACGTGAAATTCATCATTTGGAAAATAATTAATTTAAACGTTGAAATTCATCATTTGGAAAATAATTAATTTTAACGTTGAAATTCATAAAATAATTAATTTAAACGTAAATCAATTTGGAAAATATAATTTAAACGTTGAAATTCATCATTTGAAAATAATAATTTAAAAACGAAACATCAAAAAAAAATTTAAACGTTGAATTCATCATTTGGAAAATAATTAATTTAAACGTTGAAATTCATCATTTGGAAAAATAATTAATTTAAACGTTGAAATTCATCATTTGGAAAATAATTAATCTTAAAACGTTGAAATAAAATCATCATTTGGAAAATAATTAATTTTAACGTTGAAATTCATCATTTGGAAAATAATTAATTTAAACGTTGAAATTCATCAATTTGGAAAATAATTAATTTAAAACGTTGAAATTCATCATTTGGAAAATAATTAATTTAAACGTTGAAATTCATCATTTGGAAAATAATTAATTTAACGTTGAAATTCATCATTTGGAAAATAATTAATTTTAAACGTTGAAATTCATCATTTGGAAAAATAATTAAATTTAAACGTTGAAATTCATCATTTGGAAAATAATTTAATGTTGAAATCAGTGTTGAAATTCATCATTTGGAAAATAATTAATTTAAACGTTGAAATTCATCATTTGGAAAATAATTAATTTTAAACGTTGAAATTCATCATTTGGAAAATAATTAATTTAAACGTTGAAATTCATCATTTGAAATAATAATTAACGTTGAAATTCATCATTTGGAAAATAATTAATTTAAACGTTGAAATTCATCATTTGGAAAATAATTAATTTAAACGTTGAAATTCATCATTTGGAAAATAATTAATTTAAACGTTGAAATTCATCATTTGGAAAAAATTAATTTAAACGTTGAAATTCATCATTTGGAAAAATAATTAATTTTAAACGTTGAAATTCATCATTTGGAAAATAATTAATTTAAACGTTGAAATTCAATCATATTTGGAAAATAATTAATTTAAACGTTGAAATTCATCATTTGGAAAATTAATTAATTTTAACGTTGAATTCATCATTTGGAAAATAATTAATTTAAACGTTGAAATTCATCATTTGGAAAATAATTAATTTAAACGTTGAAATTCATCATTTGGAAAATTAAATTCAATTTAAATAACGTTGAAATTCATCATTTGGAAAATAATTAATTTAAACGTTGAAATTCATCATTTGGAAAATAATTAATTTAAACGTTGAATTCATATTGCGAAATTCATTTGGAAAATAATTAATTTAATAATTATATTTTAATTTTACGTTGAAATTCATCATTTGGAAAATAATTAATTTAAACGTTGAAATTCATCATTTGGAAAATAATTAATTTAAACGTTGAAATTCATCATTTGGAAAATTATTAATTTTAACGTTGAAATTCATCATTTGGAAAATAATTAATTTAAACGTTGAAATTCATCATTGAAAATAATTAATTTAAAACGTTGAAATTCATCATTTGGAAATAATTAATTTAACGTTGAAATCATCATTGAAATAATAATTTAACGTTGAAATTCATCATTTGGAAAATAATTAATTTAAACGTTGAAATTCATCATTTTATTTTTGTTGAATTCATTTGAAATAATTAATTTAACGTTGAAATTCATCATTTGGAAAATTATTAATTTTAACGTTGAAATTCATCATTTGGGAAAATAATTAATTTTAACGTTGAAATTCATCATTTGGAAAATAATTAATTTTAACGTTGAAATTCATCATTTGGAAAATAATTAATTTTAACGTTGAAATTCATCATTTGGAAAATAATTAATTTTAACGTTGAAATTCATCATTTGGAAAATAATTAATTTAAACGTTGAAATTCATCATTTGGAAAATAATTAATTTTAACGTTGAAATTCATCATTTGGAAAATAATTAATTTAAACGTTGAAATTCATCATTTGGAAAATAATAAATTTAAACGTTGAAATTCATCATTTGGAAAATAATTAATTTTAACGTTGAAATTCATCATTTGGAAAATAATTAATTTAAACGTTGAAATTCATCATTTGGAAAATAATTAATTTAAACGTTGAAATTCATCATTTGGAAAATAATTAATTTAAACGTTGAAATTCATCATTTGGAAAATAATTAATTTTAACGTTGAAATTCATCATTTGGAAAATAATTAATTTTAACGTTGAAATTCATCATTTGGAAAACAAGTAAGGCCACTAACGTGGCACTCCCGTTTCTCAATTTTATCGATCTGTAAGGTCTTATGAATATTTGAATTGTTGTAAGGGGTTGTGGGCAAACAAACCCTTTTTTGGATCAGCCGTAGACATACATCGTAAATATTTGTAATACATCAATAGAGATAAGCTCATCATCGGACAAATAAATAAGATAATATTTGAAAAATATTTACAAGATTCATTTTCGATTTTCTTACAACTTGATTTGTGACAATTCATCAGATTATACAATCCTAAAAAGATTTTAATTCATTGGAAATTACAATTGATGATTTAATGTATAGACCGAGGGAGACGTTTGGGGGTGTTTTCAAAGAAAAGCATCGGATATCCTACGGCTGAAAAAATCCTGAAAAAATGGTCTTGAAGGTCTTATTGGCTAAGGTGTGGGAGGCCGTTTTCGAAAAAAGGCCGTGCAGGTTTTGTCGACTGACTTCTGGGAGACCGTTTTCGAAAATAGGCCTTGTAGGTCTTGCCGACTGACTCCTGGGAGACCGTTTTCGAAAATTGGCCTCGTAGGTCCTGTTGACTAACATCTGAAAAGCTTTTTTCGAAAATTGGCCTCGTATGTTTTGTTGACTGACTCCTGGGAGGCCGCTTTCGAAAATAGGCCTTGTAGGTCTTGTCGACTGATTCCTGGGAGACCGTTCTCGAAAATTGGCCTTGTAGGTCATGTTGACTGACCTCTGGGAAGCTGTTTTCGAAAATTGGCCTCGTAGGTCTAGTAGACATATTTCTGAGAAGCCGTTTTTGAAAAATGGCCTCCGACGTCCTGCCAGCAGGCCTCTGGGAGGCCACTTTTGAAAAATGGCCTCCGACGCCCTGGCAGACCCTTGGGTGGCCACTTTTGAAAAATGGCCTCCGACTTCCTGCCGACAGACCCCTGCGAGGCCACTTTTGAAAAATGGCCTCCGACGTCCTGCCGGCAGACCCCTGCGAGGCCACTTTTGAGGCCTGCGGACAAACAAACTCAAAAAATATTTTTTGGACCAGGCCCAGGCACATAATAGATAATCGATAATAGAAAATATATATTTGATAGATAATAGATAGATAGATGGATAGATAGATGGATAGATAGATAGATATATGGATAGATAGATAGATAGATATATGGATAGATAGATAGATAGATAGATAGATAGATGGATAGATAGATAGGCATATGGATAGATAGATAGATAGATAGATAAGTAGATAGATAATAGGATAGTTAATCGTACGATAGGTAATAGTTAGATAGATAGATACATAATACATAAACAGGTAGTAGATAGATTTTATTGATAGTATAATGTTGGGCTGCGGACAAACAAACGCAATTTTTTTTTGAAGACCCGTTTCTCTATCGAGAAACGGGAATAATTTTCATATATTTACGTACATACACTCGCGGAATTTTGAAAACCGACACATTTTCTGTTTCGTGATTTACTGGTTTTTTATGAATTTTGCATGTATTTTTTTATGGATAAATCAGAAACTCAAGTAAAACACAGAAATAGAAAATGTGTCGGTTTTCAAAATTCCGTGTGTGTACAAGGGCGGAAATTGATGTTTGTAAATAATGAGGATGAATTAGTTGAGTCGATAAGGGATTTGTCCTATGGAAACGTTTACCGAACGGGTTGGGCAAATCGAGTGATTGGAGATTGTTGGTGGCGCCTCGCCTCGTCAAAGTTCAAGTACAGAGGTGTCTTTGTCTAGTGATTTCTACGGCTGTGTGACACGTAGGATAGCTTCTGATAGCTCAAATGAAAGGTGAAAGTCCAAAGTTTATTTTGGCTTGAAAAATTTTCTGCGATTTTCCAATTTTCCTAGAGATTTTTCAGTTTTTCTCGAAAGTTGACTCTCATTTTTAAGTTTAAAGTTAAATATTTTTTAAACTGAAATTTTTGGAGTAAAACTTTGTTCGGCAATGATGTTCTACGTTTCATTCTGCACAATTTAAAAAAAATCTGATTTTCTAACTTTTTTGTCTGCGAATCTACATGAGTGGCGTGTGATAGCTCAAATTAATGGTATTGGTCTCGAGTATCGTTTAGCATGCCAGGGATTTTCCAGTTTTCCGATTGAATATACTAAAATATACTACAAATTTGAATATTTTGCTTGAAAATCAAATATTTTCAACCGAATTTTTCTGATTCTTTTCATTTAGAAGGTGAATTAAGATCAAATATTACAGGTGGTCATGCCGGACAAAATTTCCAACAAAATGGCTGACAGACACCATATTGAATCTTATTAAAAACAAAATATTTTACAAAAAATACTTAGTTTTGGGACGAAAATGCAGTACAACATTTAGTTTTTTCGCAAATTGTCCTAGCGACACTTTCAACATTCATTCTGACATAGGTCTCATCTATAAAACTTTGTAATGACGAGAAAACCAAACCAATACAGGTTTCTTATTGGAATTATCGAAAATTTCCTTGAATTTGCTTATGTTCAAAGGGTGTGAAATACCACCATTTCAAGTTTCACGTTTCTTTGTTCAGACAGAATTCATTTGAAACTTCATTAATGAGAATCAATCTTCCTCTTCAAAGATTTTGCAACAAACGAACACGATCTCCCTTTATAAAGGATATAAACATTTTTGCTAAGAGTGCATCCCGGAAATCGGAGGAAAAAAGGCTTAAACCTCCCCATGAACTTTATATAAAACTAAACTAAATTCATAAAACGGATCAAACCAACGCACTTCAAGCATTAGCGGTACTCTAAATAGGGTACTGAAACTAGACAGTGTATCGAACAAATTTTGGCACTGTAAATAATCTTGAATCTTTTTTCATACAAATTAGTACTTTATTTGGCAGCTGTCATTAATAGCACTTTTGCTTGAAGTGCGTTGATCAAATACTTTTTTATTGACAAACGAAAAAAAAACTGCTCACAATGGCGAAGCCAATAAAAAATCGATCTTTTAAAAAAAAAAAATATTTTACAAAAAATGCAAATCATCTACTCTATTAGCTCCTAGGGTATTTTGAAAACACGCATGCCGCGTTCCCTCTGTGAATGGCAATTGAAATTTTCTGTAATAAATATTCCTTTGAACGTGGTTCCCCTGAATCAGCCTTCATGATTGATCCCAATTTTTGAACAAATTTCATAGTTTCTGGCCCCACACAGCCTAAAGTTTCGAAAGCTTAAGTTCCGAATGGAGTGAGCAAATAATTTTCGTTCAAATGTTGACCGTTTTTTCTTGCTAGATTCCCTAATTTATGAAGGCGCTCATGTATCCCTGATTGTTACATCCCATAGAAAGTTTGTTAACCAAAAGAATTGGTACGTTTCTTGAATGGTGAACAAAGATGATTTTCAATGTTTTCGCTTTCGCTGTACTTGACATTTTCATTTTCCATTCATCGCTGATGATGTAATAATAAAATTACGAGACGTTCGACAGAAGAAACAACCGCTTTTTAGTCGCATTTGGATCGATAAATTGAGTAACTTTCAACCAGTAATATCGCATAGAATAGCTTTTCCATGACTCCACATCATCGACCATATTTCTTATGAGTTCGAAATCCGAAACCGTACACGAGCTGTCAACCTTCCTTGTGAAATTCCGTACGCATTCAAAAACAGTGTCGTAACCAGTATTCCTGTGAAATTGGGCGGTAGGGTATCTCCAGGAGAGCTTATTGATTAGCTTGAGACTTTTGGGACGTAATGTAACATTGCTTGCTTTTTCGACTTAAACCAGCTTTCTTGTTTTCCCAAGGTGAGTAATAAGCCACTGTGGTCCCTAGAGAAAACAAAAGCATGAAAAATAGTTACTGCGGAATCAAATAAAACTCCTTTATTGATTCTTGTTAAGTTTATTTTATAAAAAATAGTTATTTACTTATCTGTGGTAGACGGTAGATTCTTGTAAATTTACTTTGTAAAAAGAGTGGGGATAAAATTTCATACAAAAAGTACTCTATTTGGCAGCTGTCATAAATAGCACTTTTGCTTGAAGTGCGTTGGTCCAGGACATGAAAAGTTTTTGAATGAGTATAAATGTCAACTGACACGTTAAGTTAAGATTTTGTTATTTTAGTAATTCTTCAGATCCAATTAGTTCGTTTAAGGCAGCAATAATAAAAAGATTTGATGATGTCGTAATGATTGAACAATGTTTATTCTTTTCAATAATTTAATTTTTTTTTAAATATAGTCGTAACACATCGATCTTACACAGTTATATCCATTTTCTAAATCTAAATCAATATTATATACAAGTACTTTTTTAACGTAATTTTCAAATATTCAAAATAATAGATTTTTTCACACGTTTACATAATCAATGTTGCTAATTATTATATCAACTCAACGAACAGGGTTCTACTTATTTATTATAGTTACGTAATGATAGTAGTAATAGGGAGATTGCGGTTATCACTTATAGGTTGACGTGAGGTTTAAAAAATTATGAGTAACTTCTACATCTACAAAGTATATATGGAGAGTCGTTTTACGTTCCACATTTTACGTCAACTTAAGTGAAAATCGAAATCTCCTTATATAGGTGTACGTTTAAGTGCTTAATTTTTGTTGAATTGACTGATGGACTTCAAGATAAAAAATATATTTCAGCTCTCAAAAGCGGTAAGTCTGCAGACATTTGACTTTGTGGCTTTCTCAGCAAAGCGAAAAAGCGTCAAAGTTTGGTATGTTGGAACCGATTTGAAATGGTTTTTCGTGGTCGAGGTGTGCCCACAAAAGATGAAAGTTTTTTCGAGAACATCTCTGGTAGTAAATGCAGTAAAGTTTGTTATGAAAATCGGATTCATAGGATAAACCAGCCAAAATCGGGAGTTTTCTTGCAAATCTTTTTGTGGTATTAGATCTGAAGATATGACTTTCGAAGTGATGTTTCGTCGTGAAATCCAGCCAAGTCGACAAAAAAGGTAAAATTGAGCACCCTAGCGTACGATGCAGATTCATCTATTGTGAAGAAAAATTCCACCTTCTTTGAGACTCTACTATGAGTCTTGATTCAAATTTTATTTGGCCAATCAGTTATGGCTAAATTTACGAAGACTAGGCGAATGGAATGAAAGAGTGTTTTCCTGTAAAAGTTCTTAGCTGTTTTTGACAAACAAAAAATGAATAAATAAAAAAAATCAGAATTTTAAGTAGTAATTAATGCATATCGCGAATGAAAGAAAACACGTCAAGCTCGGCGTCACGTTTGATCGACCCAATGCATACAATTGTAAGCACAACGCACTGTTCCTTCATTCACGTCAAATGCTATTGCTGCTTAAAAGAAAGTCATCAGACTAATCCAATGGATCTAAACAAAAAGTAAATGAAACTATAGTCAAGGCACGTTAAGTTAAGATTTTATCATTCTTCAGATCTGGTGGGTATTATATCGCACTTTCAACAAATTATCAACTGAATTAAGAAATGTGAACTGTTGAGAAAAGGACCATCAGAAGACATTTTAAAAGCGAAAATAATCGTTGTGCCTTTTCAATTATTTTCTTTTCGTTCAAAGATATAATTTTATGAACATTTTCAAAATACTATTTTTTCACATTTACTTGCGCTAAGAAAACTGTTGATTAAGACTTCCAGTGCTAAGTACTCTATGTCAACCGCTTATAACCGTGTTATTTCAGTTCTATAAAGAATGCAGTGGACCTCGCTTTGGATTTTTCATTCTGAGTCTGTAGAACTGACGATCAAATAATTCAAGGTCTCTAAACATTGGTCAGAATTACTACAGAATCGAATACACTGGCACTGGGTAAAATGATCAAGAGAATTGGTGGAAAGATCTTTCATGAAAATCAGATCATGTATCTAAAGAAATTTAGTTTGAAAATGATCGATACAGTACTCGAGTATAATCCCACTTACAAGAAGACTCGAGTATAATCCCACTTACAATAAGTTACTATATGAAAGAAAGGCAAGAAGAAAGGAGATTTTCCTTCAAAGTTTACTTCTTGGAAATTGTATTATGGGAGCTGATTACGTACTGAACCGATCTTTGTAAATCAAATGTCATTAGACTAAAAAATCGTAGAAATTGTATGAGAGTTAACACATCTGCATAGAGATGTACTCGATGGGTGACAGCGTAGTCTTCTCGGCACCCAAAAATTATATGGGTACCTAGACATGACAAAATTAACAGCACCGACATGTCATCTCTCAAGTCCAACTCTATGGTTATTTGCGAGACTAGTTTATCATCAAGTTGAAATGTGAACTCTTGGCGCAAGTGTGAAGGGTTCAAAGTTAAACTTAGTATTGGAAATAGAAAATTACAGCGCAATTGTACCCTTCTGCAGCAACGTCGTGTTGTAATTTTCTATTTAAACCACTTGCTTAACAAATGCCTGGATTTTCTTTCTCTTTTTTTTTCAAGTTTTTATACAAATTAAGTTCGCTAAATTACATTTTATTCAATTCGAGATATTTTTAAGATTTTTAGGCCAAATACGAAACAGTGGTTTTGACTTTGATTCTTTAGTATTGTTATATTTACACAGTCACAAAATTGGGATGATTTTTGTACAAAAATATAAATAAACTTCTCAACACAAAGAGCTTGAAATATTAAAATATTTTTACTAAGCAATCCTCTGCCCTAAATCGTACCAACAATTCGAGCATAAAACATTAGTTTTTCAGTCATCTGTCATCGAAAGCATTGACAAAATAAAATGTCCTTCTACTTTAACTTTCCAACCTTTCGAGACTATATAAGACTATATGAATAGCTAAAGGCTGAAATGGTACATGTTACATTGGTCAATTAGAACAAATGAAATTCCATTCTTTTGTCCACCTAAGGTAGCTAAATCGATGAAATTTCATTTTTCTTATAATTCGCTAATGTGACATGATCCGGTTATGCATTAAACTATTCACGTCAGTTAGCCTTTTTGAAATCGGCAGTGTATCCACGCCCTAATCAAGTCCTAATATCTAAAAACGGATTCATAAAGATTTCCTAAAATTCTCAAAGATTCACAAAATTTTCGGTGATTTTAAGGAATCTTTTGAGAATCATTTATATAAATATTTACCCTTGGTCCTAAGTGATCAAATCTGTTACTTCATTTAAGTATTCTTAAAAATCTTTTACTTCTTTGCCTTTAACATTTTGCTTTATAAGACCATCACAAGGCGGACTTAATTGGTTTTTTCAATGAATTTATATACTGATGTCAGTATATAATTTCCTTGGGTTTTTTATCGTTGTCGGTCGATAACAGGTGACTTATTCATTTATTGACAGAACGTTTGAGTCTTCTTGAAGAAAGTTTGGATATCTGGAGCTAAATAAGTGCATGAGCGAATAACCTTTGGCAGGTTATTTTTACGAGATGCAAAAAATGAATTTTAAATTAAAAACAAATTTGAGTGATGAGACCATTAAGATTTTGTTTTGTCTATGTACAGAATTATAGATTATATTTAGCCTGTTGCAATAAGCTTTTCAAAATAAATTGTTCCAAATTTGAAGCGAAATTTCTATTTTAATCCATTTGAAAACTTGGTATAATAAACGTGTTATCAATGTTATCAACTCCGGTTATTATCTCTTTTTAAGTAATATTGACACATTGGTTTTTATTCAGTAATACGTTTCTAAAAAAAATTGTTCCTAAACAAATATTCTTTTCTCATTTCTACACGCTACTAAGACGACTAGAGTTGTTCAAGAACCCTGTATTTTATGTTAGATTATTATTCAATATTTTGGTTTTGTTTTTTATCTTTTTTTTACATTTTTACGTGTTCAGCGTTTTGTTACAATATTTCCATTTTGAATTCCTCATTATTGTTTCTATTTTATACAAATTCAATCACGATTCCTTTGACACTGGTCCAGCGCCACATTCTACAATTTTTGTTTTTTATTTTTTGTATACAACAACCTTCGTCCTTTGAAAGGAATCTTTTTTTTATTGTTTTGTTTTCTGTTATTTTGTTTATAAAGAATTAATTTGTCGAACTTACTTAATTACAACATCTAAGGTGGTTCTCCGTCCAACAATATTTTCTTTAGATTGGCTTGAATTGTACGATGTGTGTAAGAGAAGTGGTGTGATAGAGTTATGTAAAATTGTCGACTAATAAGTACAATAACGAAAATAGTTAAAGTGTTCAACTTGTTGCAGTAGTTTCATTCGTCTAGCATGGACTCGCACTCATTACCACCGGTGTACAACACTCTAATTATTTGTCTCCAATTGTAGTACATAGCCAAACAGTTTTTTTTAAGATTCACAACTTTTAACTGAAGTTCTTTTGTCTGTTTGTTTGAACGATTTGAATACCGCTTTCTGTATCTCGTTCGAGAGAAACTTCTTTTTATTCGAATCTTACTGAATTAACATAAATTCTTTTGATTTATGCAATGATGCATAGCACAGCATGAACTTAGTAATAAGAGCTACCGCGAAGCAGCGATGTGAATTTTGTCAAAAAGAGATCGTTGATTTATGTCACATACGACTAAACGTTTTCTTCTCTTTGCAGTAAAATCGAATATTTCATTCATGGTATGAAGATCTATGGTGGCGTAGTGCTAATTAGTGAAGTGGTCTGAAAGTTAATAATATGTACTTTCAAGGAGCCTCAATATTACGATCAAACGTCCAAACAACATGTCATTTGAAATCAGATCTCTAGCTGCCCTGAATCAGTGATGATGTGTTGTGAATGTTATTTGAGTTGGAATTGGTTGGAGCTACATTTCTTAAGATAGTTTTACATGATTTCACCTGAGTGACAGCATTTCATGATCTTACGACTGTTTTCCATAAATCGTATCAAATGACTGGGAATGCCATGTAAAGAGTCGCCATATAGGACTGAGTTGAGAACTCTTTTTAATTTTTGTATTTTTTACTCTTTGACTGACTCATCAAATCGCAAATATCTGAGGGGTAAACGTTTTGGTCCTGATTAAAAGAAGACTTCACTTTATTACAGGGACTATTTTTATGAAAACATTTTCCAATATTTTCTTGAATTTCAAACCATTTTCTTCGATTTTCCCAAAAAGAAAAATTGGTAAAATGATTTCCCAAAAATAGTCCTTTATTACACTTTAAAGCCAGACAAAAACTACCGGGGAAATCCCAAGTCTTATGCGTTTCGGATTATTTTCCTTACATTACAAATTTGTTGGAAAAAGGATAAAAATATGAAAAATGTGTGTCCTGTATCCAGTATCCTGTTAGTTTATGTATGTCTGGTGTATAGTTTTCTTGGATAAATGAAAGTCATTTCTTCTTTACACTTTCAAAACATCCGTGACTTTTAAGTTTCAATTGCAAGCACTTTGTTCTAAATGTTTTATTAATTTGACTAACGTTAATGTATCTTTATTGATTGTCTCTAACACTTAATTCAATGTAATTTCTTAAATATTTTTATTTTGAGAGAATAACCTATAGACAGAGCGGTTTTCCATATCGTCAAAGAGTCATAGGTCGCTGATTTATATTTTTATATAAACTTGCAAGGATGAACCAAGGAAATAATAAAAATTATGGGAAAATTATAGGACACAATCCATTAAAATCAAATAAGAATTTAAGTCATCTGTTTCGATAAAGACAAACCAAAATAAGCGATTAGCGCTGGTTGTGGTCTTAATACATAGGAAAATGAATGTCACAACAAACGAAATAAAAGATTTTTCACCAACCTGTCGATTTACCTTTGAACAAAAGAAGTAGTAGATCCGATGATAAAACTGGTGACATATTCGTAGTCTGTGAATACAGTATCACAATCAATGCTTCAGTAATTGTAAATGCATTTAGAACATCGTCAAAATGTCCACAAAAATCACGAATGTACAAGACGTTTTCTTTTTTGGCAATAACTAGTAAAAGTACCGACCGAAAATTTTGAACTTTTACAACAAATTCTATATGAAGTGCCACTGAACCTAAAGAAGTGTTTGAGGGTGGTTTGGAAAGCTCTTGTCTAAAACTACCTAAAACAGCGAGAACTGTAGGACTATGTAGGACTCAAAGAAAAAGCTAAAAGCCACACCCTGGAAGGCATAGATACCGAGACAATTCACGAAGTTAATTTGTGTGAGAAAAGGTTAAACTTTACACTATTCATCGTCGCGTTGTCTCCTTTTGTAATGTAGATACCGAGACAGATTTCAAAGTTATTGTGATTGAAACTAGGTCAAACTGTGCGTCAGGATGGAGGGAAAAACTACTAGTAAGAACCACAATTTCCAAATATTCAATTTTTTCTGTATGAAACAATTCAATTTTTAGCTCGAAAGTTCAACTAATTCCACCAATTCCACTAATTGTTTTACCCTCAATCAGGGTAAATTTGTAGGTACTGAAACACTAAAATGCTACCATTCACCATTTACTGGCGGTTCAAAACAAGTGACGTAAAAGATTCCGTAGGCAAAATACTTGGATCAAAAAAGGTACCGAACTCGGTATGTTATTACTGCCGGCGCGGCAGTGCCTATTTTTCAAAACAGTGTTCCTCAAATTTCTAAAAGTTACCAAAAGTTGTCAAAAAATTTCGAAAATTTCCCAAAGTTTTTAGAAAAGTTTCTTGAAGAAATGTTGAGAAATTTTATAAATTTTTTAGAAACTTTTGGGAATTTTTAGAAATTTGAGAAACACGTCTTTGACTGCCGGCGTCCTTGTCATCTGTGAAAAGGTTAAGATTTTTTAATTGAATTAGTTACCAAATAATTGGATCTTGTGAGCCAAAAAGTAATAATCAAAGAACAATTTCTAATATCAATCAAAAAGTTCTGAGTGCAACTCGAGACTTGACTCAAATCACTTGAGTTGTTAATTTATTCTTTTCACTGTCGCACTTATAAATTCTCTCTTTTTAACACACGTTTTATTTTTAGTCATTTTATGTTATGTTTTCTGTTTGTATTTTTATAATTTATTCTAATATAATTCCTTCATATTTTAGGTTTTTTTAAAATCTGTTTCTCTTTTTACATTCAATTCAAGAAGTGCTTTGCGTTTATAATTTTTTTTTACTTTTCTGTTTTTAGTATAACTCTCTATGCATCTACCAAATACGAATATATTTATGTTCACAAATTGCATAAGACAATTCCAAAGTGAAATAAGAAATCAACAGAAATACGAATGGAAGAATTTGATTTTCTTTTTGGTTTAAAATCAAGAAAAAAACTGAGTTTAATCAATCGAGTCATAATGAGATTTTCGGGAAAACAAACAAAAAATGTTTTCTCATTTCCTATTTTTCTGTTTTTAAATAGAAGTTGTGTGTAAGTCTTAACAAATCTGTAACCCTAAAACATTATTATTTTTTCACTATTTATTTTCTGTTTATCTTTTATTACTTTAGTCTATTATAAACAACACTTACAATTTTAAATATTTTAACATCAACACATTTTAGGCCATAATAAGTAATATATTTTAATATATAAAGAGTATTTTCCAATTTTCCACTTATCTTGAGTGACTATAACATCTTGGTTTCCTATACAAAATTTTACATCAACAAATCTTCGACTAATCAAGCGCATTTTCTATCTTTTTAAAAAAATTCTCGCCCTCAGTTTCCAGCATTGATTACGATTCCATTGCTCCGCTATTGTGCACTGAGTTGTTACCGGTTGTCGATTGATTCGAATGTGCGGCAGTTGATGACGATATTAAAGGATTGAACAGCACCAGGAATCCCTCAGCTGACACACATGTTCGGGTCTCCCGTTCCAGAAGCATTTTGGCCTGTGTGAGGGAAATGAGGTTGAGCAGGGCTTAACATTGAGAATTATTCAAGTAAATTTCACCAAATTTTTTAGGGAAATTCGAAATTGTTTCACTAAATTTCATCAAATTTCATCTGTTGGTGGCAATAGAAGGAAATAGTGTGTCAATAGAATGAAATAGTACGCCAATAGATGTCAATGGAAGCAGGTGGGACATAGTTTGCTCGCAAATTTACTCAAACCCTAATAACCACTGGTTTTTGGGGGTTTTTGTAAGTAAATAACATAACGGAGAACTGTGAAGCGAAAGCTGTTACAGGCTTAAAAGCTAAAATTTAATTTGACATGTCGTTTTGGCATATAAAAGAAGAGTCAGTTAAAGCACAGTTGACGTCAGTCAAATTTGTATACGAACTTGATTCAGCTGTTCCACTCATAGGAACAAAACTGCTTCTGCGTCTTTATACGATTTTGTCACTACCACGCATGAGTGTACAAGTTGGAAATCAGCTGAATTAAATTTCTATACAAATTTCACTGACGTTTCATGTAAAATTTCGTACGGGCCAAATTTTCTAAAAAATGAAACGATGCACCGAAGTTTGTGTGGGCAAGAAAACTTTTGATTGAATGAGCTAAGTAGTGTGCTTCTTGTGTAACCGATTGGAAAGAGTACTTGGATGTGGATAAGGCACACATAAAGTAGTTGCACAAACCCATTATTCATTAACTAGTTTCTAAGGTCTCACCTTAGACTTATGTTCCATCAGGGCTGCTTTCACGCTGTCATGTTGTTTTTGTAGTTCGTCTCGCTTTTTCTCGTAGGCTTGAGTAAGTCTAACCCGTTCCGTTACACCCCTCTCCACCAATGAACTAGCCACTTCCCGTTTCATTCTGCAAAGAAAATTCCAACATCAACACCGATCGATTGCACCGACAAAATTACCGATCGTTACCTGACCAACTCGTCTCGATCTTTGTGTTTCAATGCCAAATTTTTCACTTCATCTCTTCGCACCAGATTCAATTGTCTCATGACATCGTTGGTCTCTTTTTCCAACATCGTCTTCAGTTGCTTCATTTGACTGGTTTGCGAATTTCGCATCACTTTCTCGGCAGTACTGTAAATGATTTCGTGATACTTTTCTTGTATCTCCTGATAGGCAGAGCTGAACTCGCGACACACTGATATCAAACGCTCGGACTGACTTCGCGTTACACTCGGTCTGTCACTGGAATCACCGTCACTTGCTTCATTGAAATCAGTCGGGCATGGTGGAATGGGTACGTTTACGTCACTGAAACAGCGAAATTATTGGTGATACACACAGTTTCGACGTGTCGCTCAAGAAAACTTACATATTCTTGCTGCTTAGTCGCTTCACCAGTTTATTGTTCATGTAGAACTTTGATCGTCGAATGCCATCACTCAAGTCTCCACTTTTCTGCGAGGACACTCTCAACTTCTCCTTATCATGTTTCTTTCGCATTGTGTCCATTTTCTTTTCCATTTCGAGTCTTTTCTCTTTCACCAATTTGTGCTCCAGAATCTTTTCCAACGGTTCGGCACAAATATTTATCATTTCTGACGGTTCAGTCGTGGTTGCGATCGGTTTCGATGATGTGGTTGTCTGATCCAAAGATGGCTGATGCTGAATAATATGACTAGAAGCACCACTGATATCACATTCACTTTCTAGGCCAGTATCAACACTCAACGATGAGGCGGCGACAATACTGGTACGATGCTTGGGACTGCCGGATACTACGTCCAGTGATCGCATTTCTTTCTTTGTTGCACCTATAGAAACAATCACAACTGAAATTGGTGAAAAGAAAAGAAAAATACAACAACAACACAAAACATAAAATAAAATCAGTAAAAGGTGTCGGTGGAGTGGAGGTTAATATTTGTAGTAAAGATAAATCACTGTAGTGCTATAATACAGATGTTCTTACAGTTCAAGTTGATTCACTCGAGAAACTAAGAATCGGAAAGTACAGATGGAAGCCTCGAAGGAAAGTCGAGCATTGAATTAGAAACACGCGAAATATACAAGTTGTAACAGCTAAATGGACAAAATGATATTCATTCATCATCCTTCAACTAAAACAATTGGAAAGATATCATCTGTTATCGATAATGACTTTAAAAATAAACGAAAAGCTGCGATAAATGAGATCTTATATAGCAAACCGCATGTTCAAAATAATTGAAGGAAAAGATTTGCAATCAATCTCTTGTAAATACTTAAATCAAATGAAGTAATAGATCATATAGTCAAACTTCTGATGTATCTGCCGTGTGTCTGTTAAAACAAAGGAAGTTGACTAGAGTTTGTATCAATCTGATGAAATTACAAAGATCAAAAGAAATTAGAGCCTCGGCAAGATTTAAATTATACTTTATACTTTGCTTGGCGTCTCTGAAAGGTTTAGTTTCGTAGACCACAAGATGTAAGTAATGTTATTTACGCTGTCAGTAACATTTTGTTTTCATAAATAATTGTTATAAGCACAATCACTTCATAAGAAAATGGATCTTACAAGAATTTGCTCCATCGTCATCGGCTGGAGCCGTTTCCTCCATTAGAACAGCTAACTGTTCCGCTCGTTTTTCCAATTCACTTTGATATTTTATCGGATTAGCTAATGCCTCAGCAAAATCCGATAACCCATCCGGAACATAATCCTGTAAAACGGAATACGTAAATTTCAACTGGTTTTAATGAACAAAAAAAATAAAATGAATTGGAGGAAGCGAATCACAACTTTTTTCATGTGATGGTCGGTAAAAATTGTAGTTGGTGGTTTTTTGTCATATGGACAAACCAAGAGCCACATTAATCAATTGCTGAATTTTTCACCAAACAAATAAAATGAAAAAAAGTTTAACAACAAACCGTACCTTAACAACAATAAATAGGAACAGCGTTGCAATAGTTATTGGTTGACCCAATTCAGTACGAAGATTTACGTGCCTATATCCCGGGCACAATCCAATCACAGGTAGGACACGATGTCCAATAAATTTACCGCCTTCCTCGTAAGCTGCAATGCGAATACAAGCTAATTCAGGTAGTACAACCTTTTTGAACACAAATGGTTCATCGTCATAGACTGGATTAATTCCATTATCACGAACGCATTTTGTGCGAAACTTTTTTCGCACTGTATCTGCCGGTAGACCGAACATGTCTACTTCCACGTAAGTACCAACTTTTTTATCAGTCAAAAACTGGCCAGATAATACTGTTATCGATACTGTACCAGCTATGATGCCATCAACCTAAAACAAGCATTGAGTCTGAGAATAAGCTGAAACATTCGTTGGGATTACATTAATTCTGCGTCTTTTTGTGACGTTCGATTGATTTATAAGAATATCTCTTTAGTTAGACCTTTCAAAATTACCTTTTTGAAATATGCGTGCGATAGAAACGCAAAAACATCAGTAAATTTCCAGTAGTAAAAATAGTTATTTATGTAACAAGTGAAACGAGCGAAGCGAGTGATATGGAAGTCCTTTTTGTCACTAGTGATAAAAAGTACATCAAAATATCGTTGAAATGAAGCATGAAAAAGTGAACATATTTTACTTGCATCACCCTGCGAAAATGAAATTATTTTCGCAGGGGACACACCGTTGACACTTGACACGTTGACAGGGTGCTGCAAGTAATATACCTCACGTAATTGTTTGGAGATTGTTATTTTGCCACGAGGGATTATAACTCACCTTCGGCAATATAAAAAAAAACTCCAAACAAGGTCGTAATGTACAATGTAAAGTAATGTAAAGTAAAGTTTTCTTGAAAGATCGTAATACGGAGTTGATGATCAATGAAAATAAATTAATTTTATCTCTCCGAAATGATTGTGAGCATGTGTGAGCATTTATTATAAGGAAAGTTGATGCTAAGGAGAAGAAATTGTGGACTGGACAATAAGATAAGTTTCAGGAGTCACTCCTGCACTTATCTTTAATGTTATTGTTGTTTCAAATGTTTGATTTTTTGGTCAGGTGTAACTCAAAAGAGATCTGAGAATTCAAAGCGTTTTGTCTTCTGGACAGTTTAACTAATAAGTAATCGAACGTCAAATGAATATTTCGAGAGATTCGACAGTTTCTTTTCTGTAATTAAAATGATAATTTGGTATTGATCAGAACTTACCGTACTTTCGGCGAAGGGATCCAATCGTCTATCCTTCCGTCTCATAAATTCTGGCTTCAATAGAAAACCGCACCGTTGATTGTATTCAAAAATGCCCAAATTCAGTTGCATTGCCAAATCCAAAGTTTGATAGTTCAACGCAACTAATTGACAACCAGCATTCCAGAATAACTGAAAACAATGCGACACACACATCCATCAACGATGATGAGTAATCAGATTAAAGATCTCTAAGGTTCTTCGAAATATCCAATTTTCATCAAAATGCGATGAGATGGCATTTTTAATAAGATTAGCCTTTTTCTACCATTTTCCCTTCAAGAGACCGACCGTTCTATTATGTTAAACATCGACGAATTTAATTTTCAATTCAAGTCAAACTAAATCGAATATCATGGTTCCCTATCACAGACAGAAATTCACTTTATAGTGTCACAACACAAATGATGGTTATTATCGACCGTTTTAGCTCACAAAGGATTCTGTTTTAATGAAATCTATAATCATATGAAAGCTTTTGCTTGCTCCTTTTCCTCTGTATGTTCTGTTACGGAATTATATTATAACTAATGGTACACTTTCGGAACGTATATAGTGTGTGGAGATGTAAAATTGTTATTGTCAGTATTGCATGAAGAACGAGTGTAATTGTCTTGAAGTATTTAAACAATTAGGAGCGAGGAGCTGGTATGACTTATTGAGGTCGGGCGAATATAGCAGGCCCACATTCCGTCGCTGTAATGTTTCTACAAGGTAGAATGTGTTGTTTAAAAATGTGACGACAAATACGATTCGGGTGATAAGCTCTAGCTTTTACATTAGAAATATTTTAAAGAAATTCTTTTGCGTTCAGGTTTAATTAATAATGTTTGAATCAATTCTCTTGGGTTGCTCTTTTAGTATGGTTCACCCAAGGGTGGTCGTTGAATGGTGTAGAGTTGAGATTGATACAAATCTCCGTCTTCTACGAAACTTTTCTTTCTTTGATTTATTTTCGTAAAACGAACAAAAACTATTAATTACTTAGTTGGGTGTAAAGGGAAAAATCTGCTTTTTCGCAGTCAGTTAGATATGACAACTTGGTCATATGGTCTCAAATCTATTGTGCTTTGACACGGTTTTTTAAACTTTCATTTTTTCCCGGGACTCGAATTCAGAAAACAAATAAGAGATCGGAAGAGCCGATTCGTTCGAGCACACAGAGATTTGAAATTTTTACAGCTATTCAAATTTTTACCACTGATCCTTCGACCACTCTTTATAAACAATTTCCGGCATCACTTAGAAAAAATCTTCTTTTCTTTCTCTACTATTATCAGCTAAGAGTTGCGGGAAACGTTGACCCAATTCCCAAATGCAAATTATTTCTGCAGACTTACATTTTATTAAACTGTCTAACGGTATGTGATAATCACTTCTAGCAAATTGGATAAAAAATGCGAATTCGTTCAACCACCTAATGTGGTCCTGCAACTACTTTTTATGGGATGTTAATAAACGACCGATAAATTAATTAAATTTTACCGATAAAAAATAATAAAATACCGATAGAAAAAATGTACAAGTCGATGGCCCCTCCACCATTTATGGCTGAGTATTTCTAAGTCTGCGAAATTTTATGAGCGTGTTTTTTTGTAACAGGACTAATTATTAGACGATGCGAAAGAAAAAAAAAACTCCTAAGTTACCGACATCGTACCGGCGCCCGGCTCACATTGCGGCCCTCCGCTTCGCTCCGGGGCATCACTTTAAAAAAAATATGGTGCAGGTGGCGCACAGTGTTCCAAAACGTTACTGCCACATTCATAAATCTATTTTTGACATCAGTACGTCACTTTGCAACCCCTTTATGTCCGGAATTACCCTACAGTAACAGTAGACTTTCGAAAAACCAAGAAAAAATTTTGTTGGTTTTTTGGGTTTTGGAGCCCATTTTCCCCGTGAGGGGTTTGTAAATTTTCCATGTTAAATATAAAAATCCTAAGGACGTTGCAACTTGCATTGAGACACCTCAAACATACTCCTTATGGTATTTTCTATGTTCCCGAACCTGCCTGCTCACCAATCGCTGTAAAACAGATCTCTTATTCCACATTTTCATCAATAACCAAAAAAATTCAAAAAAGCCTCATGAAATAAAATCGTTGTCTTTAACATTTCTGTAGTAGGAAGTGAAGGCGAGAGGCAGGGGAACATAGAAAATACCATAAGAAGTGTGCTTGAGGTGTCTCAATGCAAGTTGCAACGTCCTTAAGATTTTTATATTTAACAAGGAAAATTTACAAACCCCTCACGGGGAAAATGGGCTCCAAAACCCAAAAAACCAACAAAATTTTTGCTTGATTTTTCGAAAGTCTACTGTTACTGTAGGGTAATTCCGGACATAAAGGGGTCACAAAGTGACGTACTGATGTCAAAAATAGATTTATGAATGTGGCAGTAACGTTTTGGAACACTGTGTGGCGGAACTCACGTCAACTTCGTCGTCACCCAACATCCAGCTGGAAGAGGTGCCAGTGACATGCACCACATTTCTATCGGTATTTTATTATTTTTTATCGGTACTATTTTTATCGGTAATTTATTATTTTATATCGGTAAAATTGAATTTTTCTATCGGTCGAATATAATATCCCCTTTTTAAGATTGATTTGTGTTTTTTAGATTGTTTTGAAAAAGTAGTTTGAAGATGCAGAACAGTTGAACGATGAAATAAAATATAATTCATTTAATTTCATTCGGAGTTTAGAGTCAATGTCAATGTTTCCCGCAACTCTAATTGAATTTTTTTCTATTATTTATTCTAGATCTAAACTATCAGACGAAGAAATTTGCTTCGCAACGTATACCCATCTATTAAATGACAATCTTAATACTCAGACACAAATAAAATTGTAAGACATGTGGTAATTGGGCTCTAGTCATCTGTTAGCGTCACCAACGACAAAAATAAGCAATAAGTTCCAGCTAGTGTTATCTCATATAGCAAATAAGTGTTAAGATTAATGAAGTAAGAGAACCTCCCTACAAAAAAACAGTAGTTTCAATAACAGAAGTAACAGATTTATACCACACCGTCATACGATTAGCAAGAGGTCAGATTCTGCTAAGAACAGCATATTTCATTTGTTAAAAGGAAAATTGTTTAGAAATATAAATAGTGAAGATTTGGCCACTACGAACTTTATTCATTAAACTTTTGTTGAAAATCATTTTTTTCGCTATTTCCTTTATAATCGCATCGTCTTACAACAATATATTATTACCTGTGGCATAAAGTTTGAGCTGTCGAATCTCGTTCCAGCTGGATAGACACGGGAAAGTTGGTGTTTGTTGTAATTAACGAACTCAATCGGACGTTCTTTCAGCAACGTTGTCGCCTGTTTTTCATCGAATGACGACATTTCATAGCAGCGATTTTTTTCTATTCAAAGACAATGAAATAACATTCCGTCGTTCAAGTTAAACAAAAAAAAAACTAAAAATAGAAAAAAATGTTTTCTTCATTTACTTTCAGAATTTTCAAAGCTGCTGAAGTGCACCGGTTGCACATAGTTAACGAGAGCAGATATTTCAGCTCCAGCTTCAGTCTCTTTCGTTTGTGCTACTTTATCTGGTTGAATGACTCCGGTTGTCGGAACGGGAACAGCGACAGCTGTTGATTCATCTTCACTTGAACTGTCTGTATCCGATGAACCGGTACTCTCTTTGGAACTTTGACGAATTTGCTGAACACCAGAAAAGTCAATTTTCCCGTTTTATCGGTGTAATTTCCCAATCAACCACAAAACATCAAATTACCTGCAATGGTGGGGCATGATGAATGACGTCACCGTTTCCTGTTGGAACAGCTGTGCCTCCATCTTCTTCCGTTGCTGATATTTGACTAGTATTTGCTGCACAAAGAAAAAGAAAATCTTTTTTCGTTTTAACAAAAACGGAAATTTGCTCAGAAATGCCTCTGCTTTGATTATATAACATAATAGCGAGAGCGTTCATTGCTTTACTTTGAATAAACCGATTCAATGGCGGCAATCAATATTACGCTCTCTATATGTATGTTTAGGATGTACGTAGTACAACGTTCACTGTTCCACACAGCATTTTGTGTGTGTAATAATAGAAATAGGCATATATAATTATTTATTTACCTGCACCGATATTCGAGTTATTTAACGTGCTATTATTTGGCGTTAAACTGCCACCCTGTTTATGGTGATGATGGTGGTGGTGATGCTTTTTCTTATTCTTTATGATGATTTTCCGTTTAAGCATTGACGGTGGTGGAAGTTCAACATTCGGTAATAACGGATGAGATTCAATTGGCTTATCTAATAACATATCTCCAAATATATCACGACAATAATTTGCTATTTTGGCCTGAAAAGGAGATGGAAGAAAGATAGAAAAAAAAACGTTGAATGCTCATGTGATTGCACTGATTTGCTGACAATGAAGAATTCGCGTTATGGAAAGCGTTTTTGAAAATATTTTACAGTCTGAAGTGAAGTGTTGTTCTTGTCATATTTATAGAGAACTCAAGCAGTGTGATTTTCCTTCCTAATGAGAATACAAATTTTCCGTTTGTTTGTTAGTCTTTGCTTAATTTTTAAATTAAAAAAAAACGATGGCAATTCAGTCTTAGGATCGAATGATGTTATGGTTATAAGAGCGAAGATGAAAATGTTATATCGAAGCTACACTCTGTCTCTTATATTATTACTATTTTACGTATGTTTCAACGAATGAAGTAATAGATCTAGGGGGCAAGCAAGCCACAGATTTATTTATTATGACGCGATACGTCGGCTGTTTCTAAAAGGTTAATAAAAGACCAAACATGTCACTTTCATTTTAATATTTTCTTTCTTCTTCGTAACAAAATCAGTGCTCTGGCATCTTCAGATATGCCATGACTTTGGGGAGCTTCAAATTTTATTTAGACTTTAAACAATTGAATTTGCATTTTTTTTCTGGATTTTTTTAAAAAGATTTTTTACTTAGGCAACATTGGATGGTTGTCGGAGAAAAATGGCACTGCACCCACTCTGAAATACTGCCAATATTCGTGTTATCAATATGTCCTTTATAGTCTCACTTCATTGTTTTAACATAAAAATTCTATTGTGTCTAGACAATGGTTTCTCTCTTAAATTTGCGAGGAAAATCTTTTTTTTTTTTCATTTTAATCAAATTTATTATAGGTTAAACATTGCAGACGTCTTACAACTTTTAAGGTTTTAAGATTCAATGAGAAACAAAACGTTCGAATCAATCAATTTAAATGAAGAAAAAAATTAATTCAGAATGAGTTTGACGTAATTGACTACATAATCATTTCTTTCGTACAATTTTTTGAAAAGACTATCATTGTTTGAGTGTTTTTAATTGAAAATATTAATGACGTCATTTGAACTGAGAAAATGAAAACCAGATACACGACAGATACACGTTATTTTTCATCAATACTGTATCAAATATACTTTGGAATCGAGGTTCAAATACACTAATTTGCATAGGAAGTGACGCTGTTAAATCATATGACATCCATTATGAAAATTTGTGGACAAGACGAACAATTTTCGGCATATATATGACGGGAATATGCAGGTATCTATTGTTTTCTGTGACAGCTTTTATATGGCAAAAAAAAATTAATGAAAATATCGTCACCTTTTTCATGAAAAAATACACTTTGTTTGCTTATTACTTAAGATTATTTTTAGCGTAGTTTAAACAGTTGTTCATAAGCTTGTATGCAGTACATATTAAGTGAAAAGTTTTCGTTGAGCGACATCAGCATCAAAACAATCTTTTGTTAGTCTTTGCAGTGCCGTAACGAGAAGAAATCAGCTATAGAAACTTCTTGTTATCAAATGCAATATATTTATTAACAACAAAAGAAGCAACAGACTCAATGGTAACATTGCCTATCTAAGGTAGGCCTTGCCAGCAATAAGAGGCTGTGAAACTTGTGATACAAAAAAGCAACACCTCGTTAATGCCACATTTCTTCACTGAATAATATTTAAATCCAAGATAAGGCAGTGATTTAACGACCATCACTGCACCCACTGCACGAGGAGTTGCTGTCAAAATATGCACGTTTTATAGTTACCGTCCTGGTTGTGTGGTCTTATTTTTAACAATAATCTATTTTGGGAGGGTATTTCTCAACTAAATCGGAAGCACAGGAATCTGAAGTATCGACTATGTTATCTATGTAAGATAAGCTGCATACGATAACCGTACAGCTATTTATCAACAGATGAAGCACGTTTTGACAAATGTTTTTCAAGTGCTCTCAGTATCACAGTGATTTTATTTTATGGATGAAAAACTTTGTGCAGTATGCAAAGCACCTAGCATAGTAATACGATATTGCCATTGTCGACTAGAGTAGTTTCTACCCTAATGACCTTGAAACAGTTGCAAAAATTTGAAATTACATGGTATACTGTCGTGACATACTACTCCGTTATTTTCTCTATTACTGTGCTTGGTGCTTTGTCTTGTGATATTTTCGATTTTTCAAAATCGTACATGTCAATAATGTCGTGATAGCGTACGTGTGGTGAATGACTTTTGACTACATCTTTTGGTCTTTGACATGGTTGACTTTCTTGTCATTTATCATGTTCACAATTAAAATGAAACGACTGTAAAAGTCTTGCGAAATGCTGGTACACGCTATTCGGTAAATCTGGCAAGCAACTGTAAAACATTTTTCCCATTATTTTTAATCATTTGCTGCCTGATGCGACTAACTCAACCACATAAAATAACGGGGTGTACGATATATATTTCACCAGCACATTCGCGTTAACTAATTTGTAAATGGTTTCCGTATTTGTCTTATTCAAGAAAGTTAGCAAGACATTGAATTTGTTATTTCGACATAATTACCTAACTGTTTAAAGCAGAGCCATAGCTGTGAAATATAATCTTATAGGATGTGGTTGTAATACCATGCTATAATATAGTTAAACTAATGAAAATTTTGAATGAAATCTTCCGTGAAACCAAGCATTCTCCACCATATTTGATTTTAAGTAATTGGGTGAGGTGGTTCTCTTTTCTCGTCTAACCATAACAAAGAATTTAATATTATTATCTTGAAGTAGTTTCAAGCTCCCCTACCGGATAACGTTGTTCTCCCATACAAATATGGCATACAAACCGTAGAGAAGTATGGTGAAACTAAATTTATTTAACTTAAACAAACCATCAAAGTACCACAAATAAAGTAGTTCTTCGTTTACGGAACAGCCGATGCTATGTTATGTAAAGTGGGGATGGGGCTAAAGTTTACGGTGAATGGTAATAGCATGCACAATTCTGTTTAGATTTATGTATTTAAATAGTTTGATGTATCGTAATGTTAAGGTAAATAATAAGCAAAGACTCTGCAAACATTAAGTAACTTTACCGAATTGACCGAGTTTTTGTTCTAAAACAATAACTTCACTTTGTTTAACCAAATAGAAAACTTTATTTACTGAAGCAGTTACGTAAATGTTATGTAGAATGTAACCTAAATGGTAATTATTGGTATGGTGTGAGAGGGAGTGTACTCTATTTTTGTTATTGTGTTTTGTAATGTTAATAGACGAAGGCATGAGCTACAACGTTAACGTTGGGCGGTGAATATTATGGAAATCAGTTATGCAAAACCGCTTCCTTTATCTATTAAATCAATTTGTGTTTGCTTATGGAGAGAGGTGAAAATGATGGAGAAAATATATAAATTGTGTGTACTTACTTGTTGCCGAGGATTGCAATGGTTTTCAAAACTTAATATCACAGGAAAGTCAGACGTTTTAAATGCACTTTCGGCTATTGCTTCCAGCACCTTGAAAAAGAAATGTTCTGTTTATATTCTAGGACAAAATTCATTCACGAAAATTGAAACATTTCGTTTTATTAATAGTGCTCGGCTCAGACTATACATTCCCCGTCACAAAATAATTGTTTCTCAGCTTTATTTGTAATTATTAATATCCAAAAGGCATAATGGATAAATTGCAAAAAAGACCGTTCCATCTGTTATCGATAACAACGAAAAATAATGATGGTGAGCTAACGTTGACTTATACATATAGCAAATTGCAAGTTAGAACAAATGAAGTAAAAGATTTCAGTCTGTCATTCAGAAATACTCAGACCAAAAATCAAGTCATCAATTCAATATTCTGGCAATCTGTGAAATGTTAAAATTCTTCTTGAGTCAGAATCATTAGAAAAAGTTTTTACTCAATTCCCCCAGAGAATTGGGTAATTGCATGATTGACATGAGCGTTAAAACTCATATCCACAGTTTTATGTCCTTGTTTGGAAATTTGTAATTTGCCTCGTGTGGTTGCATACCTTGCCTTCGGCGCGAGTTGCAACTGCCACACTTAGCAAAATAAAAAGTTTCAAACAAGGTCGTAATCTACTATTATTCAAAATATTGGTTAATGACTTACTACTGGGATTTTCTTCAATAAACTCGTTTTCCTATGTAAATCTGAGTGCTTTGCGAGAAGGAAACTTTATTCGTCGATAAATGTTCTACTAAGGTCAAAGTTTATCGTGAAGAAGAAAGAGATTTGTTTTGAGTCGAATTACTGCAATAAAAATTATTGCGCTTCCTGTAGTGAGCATCAATACATAGTACATACATATTAAATTCACAGCATTGGCTTCCCAATACCATCTTTGCCGTTTGATTCGAAATTGCAAATCTAAAATTTGGGTTCCCAACTGGCACTTCATCGATTAGATGGTGTTATTAGTTGCACAGCGGCATAGTAAAGTAAACCAGGCAGGAGTGTTTGATTTAACTAGGCACCTGAATTATCTAGTAACCTTATATTTTGTGAATAAAATTAATTCAATTGATGTCATTGTTCATTTGAGTTCATCTTCTTATAGTGCATGAGGTCCCTTATTTGACGTTTCAAAAATGAACCACTCCTGCCTGGTTCATTTTATTCTGCCGCACCCACGAAGAGTTACGTAGAAAATTTATTGATTATATTGTGGAAGATATGACAATGTATGGTATGTGGTTCGATCGATTTCGTCAAATCGGTGGTAGCTTATATTTATCTATTAAATATGCATGAAATTTTGTAACTAGTAATTTACAGTAAACTCTACGCTGACTGAGCAAGTTAATTGACGATGGGTAGTTACATATGTTAGCAAAAAGAGTGTATAGGTGGCGAGGCATTCAGTGGGGATGGAAGGTTTTTTCTTTAAGCGGTATACAAACGTTAATGTGAAGTCTGAGCCTAATTTCTCCATTCTATGTATAGCGTAATGTATTTACTAAAAGAAACAAAAATCGATAAAAATCAAAACTAATTTCGTACATCTTTAGCAATAATTCCAGGAACAATAGTGTAGCCATGAACGACAATAGGTTCATCAGTTTTTCCATTCCAAAAATCTAATTCAACGCATCTGAAAATAGGAAAAGAAAGGAAAGAAAGAAAACGTTTTATTTGGTGTAGACATCACTAAAATTTAAATATTTTTTTTTTCTTATTCCAATTGTGTTATCGAGTTTAAGGGATTCGTGAAATAAATTGAAAATGTACCCTCGACATCATCAAAGACGATCAAAATGTATGTTTATATCAAAATAAAAATCCCAGGCAAGTGGAGAGACTATATAGCGGAGCAAAAAAAGAGGAGACGGAACAAATAATAGTCATCCGCCGCTTTATATTTCGGGTGTCTATTTTTAGCTATTTTGAAAGACAAACAATAAAGAAATAATTCTTTTAAACAGCTTTCCAACTTTAAAAACTCACAAAAAGATATAATGACTTGGTTCGCTGGGCAAATGACATGAATAAAATGGAAAATATACAAAAGTTTATGGTGTATCGTTAAAAAATCACTGGATAATCAAACAAAGTCCTGTACCCCTATAAACAGGCATGTATAAAAAATCAGCACAACCATTAATCGATTCCAGTTTCTCTTCATTTTTTTTTCTTTAAAGAAAAAGTATGAAGAAAATAATAGAAAAAGTTATCGAAAAAGGTATATGTTATTGACCATTAAGATATACCTTTGAAAAGGTTTGTGTTCGAGCCAGCAATCGTTCAAGTAATATGAGACCGACCCCGACCACAAGCAGCATTTAAAAAGGCTCTATCGGTTTCTTGGAATCATTTTAGTCATGTACCTTCGATAATAAAGGTTATTTTTATTGGTTGTGCGGAGAGAGTATATATCTTTTGGAAATTCATAGACGGGTGAATAACGGATAATGATGATATCTCCTCTGTACACTGTTATTTGATCGATTTTTTCTTTCCTTTTTATCAGGCGAATCTGGAGAGATTCCTTTTTTTCGGCTTGAATCATTGTTCAATGTTCATACGTACGTCGCTGTTTCTATGGGATTTCATTGAAGACGTAAGGGATCAAAAACCAGCAATCAACTAATCAACGAAGACTCTTCTTAGGGACTCATTATATCATCGTGAGATATTGGTTATCTCGACCCACTTGCCTATTTGTCAGTAAGTGAATATTGCATTAAAACGATCTGAGCGAAGCAAGTGCAACGGAGTTTTGAGTATTTGAGTTCTACTGGTTATTTATGAATTTGCGTATTTAACTCGTGTGGTTGTACAATCTCTGGAGGTTTTTAGTTCTCGTACTACTCGAGCGATTCGATCATTTGAACAAATTTTCTCTTCATTCGATACGATCAACAAAAATTGTAGGAATCGGTTGGATCAAGTACTCCTGGTGTATGAACATAGATGCAGATGGCTCGGGTAATTTTATATTTGCAGAATACAATACTCCAGTTGCGCGTATTATTCAACTTAAAAAAGTGGAAAAAGCCCTAAAAGCCTCTACTTGCTTATCTCCATTGCAATCTAACAAACTACCTACTTAATTCAATAACTATGGTGCGTTCCGACCAGACCAGCATGTATTTATTATTTATATGATAAATGTCTTCTGTAGTCATTGATACATTAGCTTACGTTTATTTAACACTATAAAAACGTTGTAATCTTACCTGCATCCAGCCAATAAGCTCTGTCGATAAATTTCAACCGAACTTTTACCCGTCAATTGATGTCCTGTCAGATAGGTGTTGTGCGATGAATTAATGAAATAATGGGATAGTGGCTGTTCCATGTCGTCACACAAATCTAATTTACTCGGTGCCATCACAGGATTATCTTCTGACATTAGATACCTAAGAGTGAAAGAACAGTATCGGTTGATTTCTGTGTGTGAAATGTTTTGGGTGTGGACAGTCAAACTGTTACACTCAAGTCAATTTGAAATTGAAATGATATCGACAGAGAGAGAAAATGTAGAATTTGTATTGCGGTTTAACAGATTCGAAATGTTTGCTTTAAGTTCTGCCTAATTCTCTGGTCATTTTGTTTGTTTTGAACTTTCTTCCATTTTGAATTTCCATTTTCAACAACTTCAATTTGTGTTACGAATGGTAATATGTAGAAAATTGAAAATAGCAAGGGAATTCCTGCTAATAAGATTTAAAAAGTGTCGTGTTGCTTGTTGCTTTTGACTCAAAAGTGTATATGTTTGCCAGACTCATTGAAGCGGAACCGTGACGCAAGTCCTTAGCTTTAAATATCCGATTTTAAAACGGCTGATATTGATGGATATGCTTATTTAACTGCTTGGCAGAATTTGTAGGTACATGACATACACAGAATCAATGTTGGATTCGATAAAAATGGATTTCAGTTTTAAATTGATTGAGGATAATGTAGTATTGTGACCCAGACCACACTAATAATCCGCCGTTACGGTAACAGAGATAGAAGAACAAGACGAGAACAATTGAATCAAATCAAATCCCGAAATAACAAGATGAAGAAACTCACAACTTTTGTGCATACGAAGCGAACTATATTTGTAAAATAATCTTTGGTTCTTATAGGTGGAATTACGACTATTTGCAAAATCGGGTACGATTCCTACCCACCCGCATTATGTTTGAGATGTTGTCGGCTTTAAAGGATCAGAAAATTCGACGTTGTAAGGTGCATGATATACGACGACAGGAGATGGATGATCTTTCTATTATAAGGAACATATTTTATGGATTGTCCTTCATTATATTCACGCTCCTTCTGTAGTTGTAGATAAGATACACTTTCACGAGCATTTCTGTTCGACATTATCGTAGAGGTGAATTGAAAATGTTGTCGGAGCGATAATAATTTATCGTTTAATAAATCAAATATTCAGTCTCTTAAGTCCTTTAACACAGAGTCCATTATATCCCTGAATGGATGCAAAGCTAAATGGAAATATTTTCACTGTAAATACAAGCGAGAACCACTCACCTCATAAATCCATCTAAACTAAGTTGACCCTTCTGTGCATTGAATTTGTTCGGTTCATACTGGCATATCAGTTCCTTTGCTCTAGCCGGATTTGCATATGGATATAGAATTTCATTTAATCTAGGATCACGTTGACTTTTATTTAGAAAATCGACTAGCTGTGTTGTTGACATAAGACGTCGTTTGGATGTACCAACACTGAAATGGAGAAAAATATAAATGCAGAAAAACAACAAACGAACCAAAAACAAAAAAAAAAATTCCATGAAATTCGACGACTAGGAAATGTGAAAGAGAAGGCGTGCAGAAGGCAAACGAAGAAAAAAGCACACACAAAATGAAATATTCATTTTGTGCAAACTCGATTTTATATCAAAACATTTTATTATGTTAAAACACAAGCCGAAGCTCTTTTATAAAATGGAGCAAATAAATTATATTGATGTTTGCCTTCTACGTCTTCTCGGCGATGATGGTGCTATGGAAAGTGGAAAATGGAAGGAGCAAATGATAAGAATAACTAAATGACTACAAGGTTCATTTAGTAATTGTTTTATGCAACGTAGTTGACGGGTGCTTTTGTTCGAAAGTTCTGCTGGATATTAAATTAAGTAAATGTAATATGTACATTGCAGATTGTGTATACGAACGTAAATGCTAATATTTACTAAGTGGAAAGTGTCGATAAAAGATTTTTGTTTCAAACACTTACAGTTCTTCGAAGATTTTCTCCAGTTCCGTTCTCTGTGTAAGATTCTTGTACAGATTGAAAAATTCTTCAAATTGAAATTTTGCTAGAGGTATTGCATCGCCTTTGCCAGATGGAAGTCCTGAAACATCTAACGCCTTTTCCACACGTCGTCGATCGTCTTTGTTAGAAGCAAATTGCTTTATGATACTGGAATAAAGCAAAGGCATTAACAGTGAACTATCGAACATTTAAAAAAAATGGTTTGTTAACTTAACAAGGGAACTTAAGGGATCAACAAGAATGATGTCATTTATGGAATTCGCGACACTCTTCTCATTCATCACCTAAGAATTTACTGAAGATTTTCAAATATCTCCGTAAAACATTCTCGCCCCCTTAGACTCGCGTCTGACTACTTCCAAAATTTCATCAAAATCCTTTGTGTCAATCTCGACATAGATTTTCCGAAAGACGAAGAAGCGTATTCAAAAATTCATTATTTCAAAATGGAATATTTTACTTAAGCTCAAAATGGAATATTATCTGCAAACTGAGAGACGAAAAATTCATTTTGATCGACTGAAAATTTCGAATTACAGTCGAACATTTTCCATTTACAGACGGGTCGTTCTGTCGTTCAAAATTAATTTTTCATCCATCAGTTTATTACCACCCTTTCAAAATGGGACAAATTTGACTGTCTCATGAAAAAAGCCAAACTTTGACATTCAATATCTCGGTCAAATCTTAAGGCCAGGTTAAAGCGCCTTACATCGCATGTAAACATTGCGATAGTAAACCTGGCCTGAAGAGATTTTGACGTCTGATCTCAGAGCTTATTTTGGAATTTTCAGAATTTTTCTGGATTAAAATTCTCTAAAATTCAACCTGCAGATTAAACTTGTACTGACGCCCAGATTAACACTAACATACAATGAGAGTCACTATAGCCACGGGGGTAAAGTCAAAATGTTGATGTGGTCATTAGTCTCTTTTTTTTCAGATTTTTTGTAGTGTGGATTTGCTAATTAACGTGCCTGTTGTAATATAGAACCATGACTTTCATCTGTTGTCGACAGCTTTAACAAAAATAAGCTCAGACGTCTAAGCTTCTTCGCTATTATAGAAAAACATGTCAAAACTAATGATGCAATAGATGTTGTATCAATTTGTGGATCTTACTCATATCAAAGGAAGTAACAGATTCGATGTTTGTACTAGTGATATACACACATTTTATGATTTGGGTGACACTTCGGAAAAATATCATCAGAATGCAGTACAAAACCAATGCAGTACATACTTGAGTATAATGCAAAAATGATTTGTCGTAAACAAAAATGGTAATCAGTAGCGTAAACTTGAAGACTCTCTATTCAATGAATAGTTCAATGAAATTAAGTCTAACAGTTTCGTCTTGTAAAAATGTCATCTGCTATGGATAACCACGACAAGAATAAACGATAATCTCTGGCTCCTGTTATGTTATAAAGCGAAATGTATGATAAAAATATTGAAATGATAGATTCTGTATACCACTAGGTATATTTTACACAATTGAAGTAATAGATTTAAAAATGATGTTGCGATACGCTTGCCGTGTCTTACAGGTTAAGAATTAGTCTAGAATCTTTTGTCCAGCACGGTACCTATCCACAATTTCATGCGGTGTTAAAATGTAGGAATTGTATCCAGGAAAAACAAATGCCATTTCCTTAGAGTTAACATTTTATGTTGAATTTATTCCATCAGTGTCAGCTTTCATGATTGTACACAACGCGCGAAAATGAATGCCGGACAGGATAACATCTGCCGAAAGCTTGCGAGCTAAACATTACTTTTTATTGTGCCGACAACAATGTTGTACGACATTCTACCTTTTAGGTAAATGGTTTAAAATTAAGAAATAATTGAATTTACGAAAAAAATGTTTGGAAACTTTTTTTTCGGTCCGTACAATTGAGTACATTTTTGTTTCTGTATTACAGTCAAAAATAACGGAAAAGAAAATGGAAAATAATTTTATTCGGTAGAGAAGAGTATACAACAGTGTCCTCTACAAACGAGAATTCAGAGCGTGGCTGCTTGGAAGGCAAAAACCATTTGATGTAATAAATTGAAGAGGCTTGTAAAACATCCTCATCATTTTAGTATGAATTTGTGGTTCCCATAAGTTTTGTAGATTTAGCAAAAGGGACAAAATTACGGGAAATATGATGTCCATAGCATGTTATATACACTATGTGTACGAACGCTGAACCATTTTCTATCTAATGTGTCGTCTCAAAACAAATAACGAAACGTATCTAGATATATGAGTCGTAAATGACGCTTTTGTAGATCTAATACTTACTAGAGGCTACACTCTGTGTACTCAAACAAAATTATAGTCTCGCTTATATGTCTATTAATGTGTGTACGATATATTAATGTATACGAGTTGTACACATTCACTGCCACTACTTGGGAAGAATTATTTTTTGCTTACTACTTTATTTATATGTTTGCAATTTACGATTATTGTTTTATTTTCATGTTACGTAAAATAAATAAAGGAGAGGAAGTTACTCAACATTCTGGAAAAGGAAACATTAGCAGTACTGTAACTATAAATGAGCACATAATTAATCAAAAGGTCGACATCCTTTTGGGTTTTGATTGCAAGTTTCCATATTTGTTAGACATTCTGTCGGTATCTGTTTAATCGACCATCTGTCGGAATTGAAATTCAACGATTTGTGGTGGGCTTACTGAGTGAGATAGTAATGCGAGGTTAAAGAGTAATTTAATCATTAAGTAGACGGACTAAATAGCTATTTTGCTATTAGTAGTTAGTAAATGGTAAGGGGTTGCGCACTAGATGTGAGTAAAACCCAATTTACTAACGCGTTAGCAACAAGATTTAATCTACTGCTAGTGAAAATATTTTCATGCACAACCACATCAACCCGTAACTTCCACAGAATCCTACTTCACACGATCGTAGTAGGATTCTGTCAATTACAAATCAAATATGTTTTACATGCTACATGCGTCGAAAACCGTACTTTTCATGTTTCAAACACTTCTTTCGACGCCCTGAGCATGTAATATATATTACACACATCACGAAGAAGTCGAGGCTTGCCGAGACTGATAGTGACAAGTGTGTACTCTATTTTATCACATAAGCGAAAACGAGACAACAACATAGAACTGAAGTGTAATTTTTGAATTATTCTTCTAGTTAAGTAATTTTGACATCGCGCGTATGTGATAAAATCCATTACATAACTCGGGATAAAATAGAAAAGTCTCGTTTTCGTGTGTTTATTGACCACGGGTTCGCCTCGGGTCAACAAAAATTACACGAAAACTCTACTTTTCATCTTTTTAACTGCGCCTTTCTGAATTACTTTGACGATTTTGTGTGCAAACTAATTATAGTCAACCTCACAAAAGCGGAATATTATTTAAATTCCCTACAGATGCGACAACAAATTTTAAAATTTTCACATGCTTTTATTTTCCTTGACTTCAAGTATAAATATTTCCAGGTTACTCAAACTATTTCTCTCACTTTTCCAATAGCATTTGAAATGTTACTGTTTTCTTAAAAAATATTTCAAAAACTACCGCTCTTTGCGAAGCTTTCTCGTCTGGACACGAAGTTCATCTCTATATATACAGTCATCTGTTGTCGACAACGACATAAAATGAGCGATGAACTCTGGTTGTGTGTTTCATATAATAAAATGTTTGTTAAAACCGTTGAAGTAAAAGATTTTTTACGTCGAAAATAATTAAAACGAGTGAAGTAATAGATTTAGAAGATGTTCTTATTCTTATATCGATAGAGACCTATGCTGTTTGTAAATCTTTTAGCCACAACTTTAAACGTTTACCAAAAATACAATTCAGAGTAAAATCATAACCATACCTACGTGCAACGTACTTCGATCATAGTCGACAGAGTTGTCTTCAGAGTACTATTTTGTATGAAATTGTTTTTTTACAGTGTTTCGCAGTTGTGTAATACACTGACGAGTTTCAGTACCGTATTTAGAGTACAACTGATGCTTGAAGTGCGTTGGTACGTGTCAATTACTAAGGAAATTGTGTAAGGCAATTGATCTAAAATAAACTGTGACTCGGAACTTCGAAAGTCTGATTGTGCTTATCATAATACACACTAATTAAATTAAATCGAATAATAATTTTGCTCAACATTATACCTTTCTGTACTCGAAATGATTCAGGGAAAATCATAAATGTGGAAAGTTCATTAATCAACTTTCAATGAAATCAAATTTATTTCGGGAACACACACCATCACCTTTTTTCATTAAAAGCCATTCATAGAAAAAATATATAAATTAATGGCAAAAAAATCACTTAATTGAATTTATTAAAGGAAATAACGCGCCCAATGCCAAAATACCATTGATCGATGACATTCGCGAATAAAACCAATTTCCATTCTTTATTCGCACTGTTTTCCATTAAAAAAATCCATATTAGATGTATAGATACAAGAACCACCATCATCTATATGATACAATATGTATATATAGTAATAGTATACATGCATGTACACATATAGGAGAGCTGATACTTTTTGGTATTTAAAGCCACAAATCTTTTCTGCTTGTCTGAACGAATTTCCAGTTTCGATTTTTCACTTTTCAGAGTGTTGTTTAGGTTTTTATATATTTTTGTGTTTCTTTTCAGCAAAGTGCGTGGGAGTTGATTGAGGTATTGCTTGCGGTGTACACAAAGTAAAAGTTAATGTCATCTTCACATAATTTCACACCACAAATAGAGGCAAGCGGGCCTGGGTCTTGCACAAAACCCGCGTTCGAATCAAAGCCGTTTGCGGTTTCGAAGCATTAAATGTTTTGGTGTCTTGTTTTTATCTCCTTTGAAAGGTTTTCTTTTTTATTAAAAAGTAACGCCGATTTTCACAGTATCAAAGTCGACAACTGGTACCCCAAACAATCATCTCAAACCAAATTTAAACATTAAATTTTAACGAGTCCGCACTCACACATTGGTCAAGTTAAATTTCTTTTTATTTTATAATAAGCGGAGCTGCTGACTAATCTTTAGAATATGATATTGTTGCTAACAGCCATAATTTACCATGAAGTTCATGGTTGAGCTGGATGGGATGCTCACTGTAACACATCATATTACAATACCAATTTGTTGAAGAGTGAGCAAGTAAGGGCAGTAAGTCACTTGTAGATTACTATATGAAGAGGTGAAAAAGTTCATTTTGATGTCGGGTGCCCTGCTCAACTATACTCCACGCCCACACTAAAACGAACAAGTACCAGCATATAACTACCTAACAAATTTGATTATTTCCAGAAGGAAGAAAAGCCAAGAGTTGCATTAATATGGGAATATCTGAACCCTCACCCCCTCGGGAATGCTGTCAATGTGAATAAGTTTAGTCATTGTATTGTTACACTTATATTACAAACATAAATCGACCAGACCATTCTGACCCTAAGAATAACCCAAAGACAAACATCCAAAATTTATGTACACACAGTGAATGGGTGTATACTGTATACTGTAAACCATCATGGTTATTATGATCTAATTTAGTAAAACTTACTTTTTGACCGGAATTTTACCGGACTTATCAACTTGAAGACAAAGTTTGGTGTGTGCTTTCTGCAGAAACAATGTTGCCGAACCATTCAGTTGTGTTGAACTGTAAGCTAATCGCATCAGTTCATCGGTCCAATTCTAAAAATAGAAAACGAGAAAAGTTTTAGCAAAATGTTGATTTTGGTTTGGAGAAAGAAAAAAAGAATTTTATTTCTATTCTAATTTCGTGGAAGTTAATTGTTGTTTTTTCCTACATTTTTTTTTGCTTGCATTGTAAAATGTTAATTTTACGGGCGGCATTGTATAGTGAAAATTTAAATTCGGTACCTACCTACCTAGCTACAACATAACAATGGATTTTATGTTGAGCTGGATTTAAAGGTGAAAATGGCTTAGGTCAGATTTAGAATTTGGAATTTTAGCCTTTCTGTTGGCTTTCAAATAAATATTGATGCGTCATAAACCATGCTATATACGCGATTCAAATTAACTATTAAATTGAAATAAGTTTCTATTAAGTGTGCCTGATGAGTTCGCGAGTCAATAAATCGATTTTAAACATTCCTTGTCTCACTCATTCGGCCGTAGTGAAAATTCGACAGAGAATATCTGTGTAACGCAATGTTAAATCACGCAATGTTAAATCACTACATACTCATATGCTTTGTAAAAATGTGACTTTATATAGCTTTCAACATCACATTGGCAGTCGTATCTTGTATTTTCTCACCAAAAGTCGAGAAAAATGGCATATTAAAATTCTAATCCAAATATCTTAATTGTTCAATTAAATACTGACCAGCACGAACATCTGTAACCAACACCGACGACACAATACGCGATTAGTTCTAGCTAGTGTTGTCTTATAGGTAAAACTGATGAAGTAGAAGAACTAAATCGATCGAAAACTAAATACTAATTGAACAATAGAAGTAACAGATTTAATGGTCTGGCTTTCAATTTGAAAAAGTGACGCTGCAAATTATGATTTTTTGGTATTTAGACAACACATTAGGAAGATCCTGTTCTCGCAGTGTGATCTATTAAAAATGAAGGACAACAGAAGTGTTTTTCCATGGAGCATTTGACTCTTTATTTTTGCTCTAAACTGTATTCAAGGTGAAGTAACATCATTTGCGACAGACGTTTCTCATCCATATTCATCTATAGAAGTGAAGTCATCAATACAATAAAATATCAATTTCGTAGTCAAGAATTGATTCTAAAGCTCAAGCCAAGATAACGTATGTAATTGTCGTAAGATTTTTCTATCACTTGCCGCGAAAGCGTCAACAATGCATCAGCGATTCAAATGAAACAGATTTGGAAACATTTTCGTGGGAAGCCTTAGGCGGGTAAATTAATTTCCAATCAACAATATTACAATGGCTGTAATGATTACCAAATGAAATTTTCTATTTACGTAAATATCTTCGAGAAAAACCAATCAATGTATTTGAATGGCATCAAATGAAAGAAGTCCAATTAGTTGAAGTCTCATGCAAAATTGAATAAAGCGAATCTGGTCTAAAGCGATAGATTTAAATTCAAATACAAAATTGGCACTAAAATATCATTTATTAATGGAAAATTGACTTCTATCGCCGAATAGAAATACTACCCGTCACTGTGGACGAGACATCCTTTTTTTTTCAAATTTATGAAATATTAAAGCGATTGGAAATATTATGCGCATAAATTTAGACGAAAAAAAAGATTCATTTTCGATTCGTGCTCATGTGGTTACATTTAAATCGATCATTTCGAATTTTCACTACAATTACGTGCTCGCCGAGAGCTGCTTGTATTATATTTATAAAAAGTTGTAAAATTTATGAAATTCAGAAATTTAACACATTGTTGTAGAGTTGTTTCATCTTTTCAGTTTTCTATTATAAATAAACGAAATTGAATCAAAATAAGCATCATTAGCATAACCTTAATGTGCTGTACATGATCTGCGGTTAACCGTTTAGAAACAGTAAACGAATTGCCGTAATCATAGAATCTGTAACTTCTTTTGTTCAAGATTTTCGCCTACAACAAAATCTGTTACATCATTGGGTTTAACATACTTTCCACTATAAGACCATATTACCCGGAGGTCATTTCTTATTGTCATAGCTGTTGATAGCCAATGGCAAGCATTTGATCCAATGATGACTCCAAAAACAAGCACAAATTCAATTTTTTATGTTGGTAAATATATGCCACTATGTTACGGACGTTCCATACAAAAATCGGTTCTAGTGCCTGTTATTGGAGTGCGTTGATTGCTGTCATGAAGAGTGTGAGATGTAAAATCTAGGGATTATCTACGTTATAGTTACAATCACGAAATGGTAACATCTAGACCTGTCATTTGACATCCAAATTTTAGATTTAGGTCTCCATTGATATGACTTAAAAATGTTTCAAAATGCTTCAAAATGCGTCTGCCGCACTTGTGTGAAGTTAGTTAGTTAAATTTGTGTAAACTAATATAATACGTATTCAAAAACCTTTATCTTTAAGGTGTAATCTGAGAGGTAGTAAGATAGGTAGAGCAACTTAAATCTCACCTACACAAGTGGATTTTACCAGAGAGAATATTTTCTTGAATTTACAATAAACTTTCCATATTTTCCATAATTTTTTATTCAATCTAATAGCATCATAAAAAAATCAAATCGTAATTTAGCCGGTCTATGGCGCTCATAAAATATGTGAAAAGTGGAAAGAATTTTTTCGATTGACCTGAACGTTTCAGTTTTTTCTTTATCGTGTTATCGGCTCGAAGCAATAAACTGGTTATTTTACACCACTGGCAGACGCTGAATAAATTTGTCGTGGCAATAAAATTGTAGACATTGTGCTGCCTGCTATTCCTGCGTATTTCAATGCCGACACAAATTATGTTTTTCAAATCCCTTTCATTCGTACGGTTTACATTTTCCTTTTTTCAAATATTTTTCCGCAGTTGACCTTGACCTTGTCATTAACTTAACTATTTTCTCCGGGTTCAGTATTATTGCTGACTTGAATGATATAATTATCAAAGCCGAAATTAAGTCATATTGTCAGTAAGCCTTATTGATCGAATCAAACTAATGTTCTAAGCTGATAAGATAGGCTGATAAAATGAATCTTTGCGCGACAATTTTATCTACATGGGTAGTACAGCGGTTTTGTTCCAACACGACATAAAAGCCCACAAAGTTAATATTTTTTTCCCCCACCTCCTACAAACCATTTTATACAAACAAATTATTCAATCGAAAACAAAATTCCTTTTCTTTAAACGAATCACTGTGACATGTACGTACAACTTGAGGGAGGGTTTTATTCTAAAGAATTTCCATTACCGGAAAATTTCTAATATTTGTGCACGTCGGCGTTGATTAAATTAATGATTTTAGAAAAGTGTTATATTTGAATAATACAATAACTTTTCGGTTTGCGTTATAAATCATTTACTCTTAATGGTTAGGCATGTTATACGATGCGTATGGAATTTATACGAAAATATATAGAGATATTTTCGGTTAAGAAATTGTAATCTCCTTTTGAAGCACTTACGTCACACTTAAAATTTGGCTTTTATCCTTGTTTATGGTTATGTTATGTACATATTTATTATCTATCGGTAAACGAGTTTAATAATAATTTATATGGGGAACGTTGTGTATGACAAAACAGCCATCGTGCGTGGCGTCAGTTAAATTAAATGACTTAATAGGAGTCGAATCAAAAGGTTATTTTTTTTAAGAAGAAGAAACACATTCGAGAATAGCAAAGAAAAGCGCATTAAACCAAGGTATAAACTTTAACGGATTTTTTTTTAAGATCGGCAATTAACTTTTGTTACAAGCGTTGAGCCGTAAATTTTCCTTTCTTGAAAACAGATGCAGTTCCTTTTTTATTTGAATTCTGTGACTGAGATATTAAGAAAATATTTTAATGTCTGACATTCTACTAAATTGTACAAAATGTAATACTCGAATGTCGTTAAAACGTATGAATGTAAAGTGTTTCCATTTTGCATAAAAATGTTAAATCTGTCATCCACATCTGAGGAATATCTTTATAAGGGAAGACCGATAAATGCAAACAGCACAAAGTATGGAGGGTGCGGGAAATGCAACCATTTGCTCAGACAGAAAGCGGAAGATAAAAAAAATGAGATTTGGTTAGAGAAGACAAAATGAAACTCGGGAGGAGTTAATCTATGAAACACGATTTACAGTTTTCAGTTGGTAAAAATTATGGATCTTGCGAATTTGTAACTCTTGAAAGTGGACTGGCTATTTTTAACGATGGTTTACTTACATGTACAAATGAACGCTTAATATGTTCGCTAATTGGCTAGTGTTGAAGGTTCAAAGGTCGAAAAAGATTTACATTTCAACAGCTCATTAAGAAACCGCAATAGGACGACAGTAATCACAAACAAATCATCTTAGTCTTGATTTCGACTTACGAAAAAAGCACTAAGTTGTCTCTTCGTTTACACTTTAAACAATAGAAAAAAACGTGGTTTACCTAAAACGGAGGCAAAACGGAGAAGTTTCTTTTTACAAAAATAAGCAATGAACTCTGACAGTTCTTATAGCTGAATGTACATACTAAAGAAGTACTAGATTCACAAAGAGTGCTTTCGGTGCATCCTTCAATATCCAACCGAATAGCGAATATTCGAATTGAAATTGAATGTTGCCGTCATTGTTTATGTGTACAAACGGGACAACGGACTGCTTAAGGGGTCTCTAGTCAGAACCGGTAAAACATTTAAAACAATTCTTTTTGTAAACCCATGAAGGGTTCAGGGCTGAGCTAGATCATTACGTTTCCTCATCGAACATATCGTACAGCACTGATGAAAATTGTTCCACTCCTTAAAAATGCATCACGAAACAAAAATTAAATGCACGGACTAAATCAACTGTCTCATTAGCTGGGACTAGAAATTCATTACCAAAAACGGAACGAGCTGGAAGCTCAAATTAACACAAAAACTTGCTAAAATCGCTCTCGAATATCCCACTTCAACGTCAATTAGATGCTAATATCGATCGTTACTAATACCTTCAATTATTTCATTTTTAAGTGAACAAAATGCAATTAAATTTGAGAGGAATACATTTATGTGGAGCAATAAATTCTGCAAAACGGATTCGACAAAATACCACCGACAGCATTGACAATAGATATGTTCGAATATGTGAACGGTTGCATTCACTTCGATAAATTCGGTATTTTGCCAGACAAGGCAGAGCGAAAATTGACGTTATCATGGAATAGAACTACCGCGATATTGTTCCGTACATTGTAACATTTCTATATTGTTATTTGCTCACATTTGCAGATTTCCAGTAATGCTGTTTACATGTCCGTATTTTTTCAATACTGGCATGGTAGGTAGGTATAGGTAACACAAAATGTGGCATGGGATTTTTTATTAAATAATTCATAAAAAAAAGAATAAATCAACGGGGGTCTGATGGTGGTTTCTAGTTGAGTGGAGGATTATTGTAGGTTTTATTGCATCTACCTGAATTTTCAATAATTTTTTGGTTTATTATTTCAAGCTATATTGAGGCTACAGGTCATGGTTTGTTTTAATTGAGGCATCGAAGTGACAACTGAACGTCCGGTCAAGAGTTAATTGTTCGATTACAGTTTAATCAGAATATTTGGTTAGAAATGAGAAACTACAACAGAGAGAAGAATTTTCAGAAACAGTCATCTGTTGTCGACAGCGATTGCAAACGTTATAACAAATGAAGTAAAAGATCTACATACAAAAACAACTGAGTACTTTCAACAAAAGATTTAACAGATTTTAAAATGCAGTCACACCGTTAGTTTTATTTTTAATTAGGATTAGAACGCGTGAATTATCGCTTAAAGCTTCGCCTTGAAGATAAGATATGCTGAAACATGAACAAATCTTCTTTTACCCCTTGATTCATCAGTGACAATATTTTTTCGACTAAAATTTGATGGAAATTAATAGCATAGCCAACATTTTTAGCTTTTAATAGACTGACCTATATAATCTGGAAACCAAACACCGTACCTAATAATTTGATTGCCAATAATAGCCGAAGAAGGTTACAAGTTGAATTTTCTTCTGTGGCACATACATAAACATAATCGAATGTATAGATGACGAGAAACATGATTCACTTACATTCACGGACATCATTCTGCTGACGTAATTAGAAGATGAAATGTTGTGTATCAATAACGTCAAGTATTTATTAAGCGAGACAGAGAAATGTTTCGTGACATCCATGTAATGGAGGTAGCGCAACTGGGGTAAAACATATAGAAAGGGATTGCATACCTTGCTATAGAGTAGTATTGTTCATATTTTTAGGGGCTAATGGCTTTGCTTTCTCGCTCAATACTTGGCTCAACCAAGTCTTGCTCTAGAGTAAGGTTTGACTGGACACACTTTTTTTCATTGTCGATTACATGTCGTTTAACCTTGACTAAGATGGAAGATCTAGCCCTTGTTGTTTCTCTGAATGTTCTGTTTCCTAAGATCTACAACGTTCACAATGCTAGCACTGAGAATGATTCAGGGATATTAGCAATATGAGTGCACGTGCACGGTGACTATTCATAAACATTCGTTGTTAGAAATTCCTAAAGTAAATCTTCGCAAACCAATAGAAAACAAAACTTCGGAAACTTCTTCGTTCACCCTTCAATCGCCCGTATTAGCGAATGATACAATTTAACTACATACTTTCATTGCACACACACGCTCCAAATTAAAATAACAATCCAATTCACCAAATTACGATACTTTATACATAGCAACATAGTTTGAAGCAAATTGTACAAAATAAAATGTGAAATTCAATTTCCAGAATGAGAATGCCTTTTCCAACATCTTACATGAAACATTTTATTCCACACACGCGTTTAACTGCAATCCAAAATTGAAAACTTTTTCATATTCAATTGGAAATGGCGCCATGGAAAATTTGTTTTCCGTTTATTTTTTGTTTTCTTGCCATTCGCAATTTTATTGCAAATTCGAAGTAAAATAAAAGTTTAAGCTTCATTAGAGTACTTTCGCTATGTATATAAAAATACGTGGATCTTGTAGCTAAGGTCTAAAGCAAGTATTTGACATATAAAATGACTATTCCAAGTTTATGTGGCTGAAATGTTTGAAGTAAAATTTTCGTTGTCAACATAACTCTCAGCATTATTTACTTAAATGTTTATCGATGCAAAATGGATTGGTGCAGTTACCTAATTTTACATTATTTATATGAGTTGATCCGAAACAAATTGTCGTCCCAACGCACACTCGAGTAAAAACTCACAGAGACATTAATCCAGTGCCTATTTTTTGGAAAATATTTTCATGATTTTTCGGATATTTTCTTAGGCTTTCCCATTTCCTTACAGTGATAAACTCTCTAAATTATCGTCTTTTCCTAAATTTCTTATTTCTCTATATATTCGTTGTGGAGAAATGAGAGAAGTTGGAGAAATAAGACATTTAAAAATGACGGTCATTTAGAGAGTTTATCACAGTAATATGGAAAAATGAAGGAAAATATTTTCACAAAAATAGTTCCTGCATGAATCTGCATGAAACATGCATCCACACGTGCATATTTTTAGTATCTATCCTTTGACAACTTCTTGCCCCCAGAGGCGTAAATGCTTGGAACTGGAGTGGCTAAAGGGACTGGAAATAGAAGATTTCGTCCTTATTTGGACATTTTGCCGAGTAGAAGTTTGTATCTTACACGCAAAGTTTTGAGGCCGATTTCGAGCTGTTTAATTGTTTCCTCAAACGACATTCCGCACACCTCGTTTACACACATCGCGGAGAAAGTGTCTTTCGCCAAACAGTATCACTGGACAATATTTCCTCATGTTACAATCAATACATAATCAATACATAAGTAACGATTACGTGGATACCATTAAGTTTATACTTTGATTGCAGATGATGAGATTTTTCCATTTATAAGCTATCGACTTCCCGATATTCAAAGTTTTTGCTTTTGAAAAAGGGAATGTAATTTATTGTATAATCCTTCAGAGCATTACGTCATCTGTAAATTCTGCATCGATTGGATTGTCCTGTTTTGCGCTACTGTTCTTCTTACTTCCGAGAATAAAAAATCCGTATTTCGCAATATATAATTGAATAGAAAATTGACATAAAAAAGGAAATCCATCCATCAATTGAATTTATATTCAAAAGAATTCATATTTCACAGTATCGATTGAAAATGCATCATTTCTGTAATTATACTATACACATTCAGTGGAAAAAATTTCACAAATCGCATTCATGAATATTGTGCTGTCGCATTATATCATGGTGTACGCAAGCCTGAGGGTGTCATACATAAATGTATTTTGGTTATTCGCTTGTTTTTAATGCTGATCAAACATGGGAAAACTGCATTTCAATCAAATCAATTAGCTATTAAAAACTGTAACGAGACTTGACGCTGGAGGATGTTTAATGCGAAAATAAAAACCCATTACGACCCTTATGTGTTTTTTATTAATTAGATTTTTCTGTAAATAATGTTCAGGTTAAAATGCTCTCGTTAGGAGTATACCATTGTGGTCAAAATATTGAGAGGATTGAAAGTGTGCGGAAACGAAAAAGTAATGATGCCGCACTGGAAGTGGTTTTTAGCCCCGTACGAAGTACGATGGGGCTTATAGGATTACGATGCCGTGTGTAATTGATGGAATTCGAAGCAGACGGTAAGGGCAAAGTGTTTGCCTATGTTCATAGATAACGAATCCGCAATAAAAATTTTGTCCGTCCGTCCGTCTGTCACGTCGATATCTTGAGTAAATCAAATCCGATTTCAAAAATTTTTTTTTCCTTGAAAGATAGTCAAAATAGTGAGGCTAAGTTCGAAGATGGGCGATTTTGGGTCGACCCTTCCGGAGCTGGGGCCCAATAAGTGCCTAACTGTTTTTCGACGATATCTCCAGACATTTAAGAACTACACTTGTAAGTGATACGTCAAATGAAAGGTATTTACAATACCGATCGACAAAAAAAAAGTTTATGAAAATTGGATGACCGACTCGTGAGTTAGACCCCTTGGTGTGAACTAGGTACAGGGCGGCAAGCCGTTTTTGCTTGTAGGTTGGCTAAATTTGAACGGATTTAGATGGATTTTGATTTATTAGATAGGTATTGACCGTACCAATCAGGGAAAAAAAAGTTTATGAAATTCGATTCACCGGAGCGTGAGCTAGGTCTCTTGGAGTGAGCTTATATGTGGCTACTCGGCCGTACAGTGAAGGTGGTGTTTTTTGTTAATATCTCGAGTAAACTTTGACCGAATTTCAATTTTTTTTTTGTTTGAAAGGTACTAACGAATGTAAAGCAGCCGTACTACTTTCCACCTCCTAACAAAATGGCCGTCGGCCGCCATTTTGGATTTTTGTAAAATCAATATAAATCGGTGAAAATGATACTTACTTAATTTTAGGTCAATTCGAAATTTGTGTTACATTTGAAAGGAACGTCGTACGGGGCTTCGTAATTGCGCTATGCGAGTAGGGCGACGGACGAACTAGGGTCACGTACGCAATAGATGTACGGGTTTGTACGGGGCTCAGTCGCAGCAAACGCTCCGACTGTTCTGACGGCTCGTTTTTTAATCAGCCCACCCTAACGGCTTTGTTTGTCGATGTGTAGTAGAGAATATTCAATTGATCACTTAGCATCGAAATTCAATTCTTTATGTAAATTCGTTATAAGTTTACGACGAATCGACACAACGCTAAATTGTAGCCTAAATTTGTGCAAAAAATGATATATTTTCGATGATAACTTCGCATTTGCGTCCGTTCTGGAAAAAGTAGGACCATTGTTTCGTGTTAAAATGTGTTTGCTTTGAGTATAAATAATAATTGTTTGCACCGGCACCTACTACGAGAAAGCGCAATGGTTCACTAAAATTGGAACAAATTCTGAGTTTTCTCGTAGTAGGCTACATCACCACAAGGATTTTAGTACATTACTATACCAGTGAAGTAATTTGATATCTCGTATCCAGGGCTTCAGCCCGGGGTACTTTTACTCATCGTGATACGAGATATCAAATTATTTCACCTGTAAAGTATGGCGTTTTACTTTACGAGCGAGGGAAAGGGTCTTCACTAGTGAGGGAAAGGCCACATTACCTCACTAGTAAAGTAAATCATTTTTACTCAACACTTTTGGACACAACGCGATGGGCCCACTCTTTCCAGAAAGGACACGGATACAAAGTTATCATCGAAAATATTAACATTTTTTGCACAAAGTTAGGCTACAATTTATAGTGTTGTATCGATTCGTCTTAAAATAATTTTCAAATGCAACAGCTGGGTTCGCTACGTCTGGAAAATATCGTAAAATTTGTTTGATTGTTATTTATTGAGCGGTTCTTCTTATAATGTACTTGTTGAAGCTAAAGGTAACCCAGACGCTGATTCTGCATATGAATGTTAGTTTAGGACTGAAAGATATTATATTTCTGCAAAATTCTAATTGAAAAATATTCAGACATCCGCTGAAAAAACTTATGGTTATCAATTATGGGCCATTACAGCATAATGTGCTATAATATGTGTTGTAGTTAAAAATAAAAACCCACCGAGTTTCTTATGGTATGAAGACTCTTAATGAGATAGAAAATTGAATTTTATTTTTATTGGTTGCTGTTGTTTTATTTTCAAACTATAAATTCTTTTTAAATTTAAATTTGAGAGAAAATGTGTATTTTACGGACACACCGTCGAACGGTTTTTCGCATAGAGTCAGCTTTAAGTGAATTACTTCTTGAAGTGTTTGAAAGTTTCATGGTGAATCTGAACATTTTTTTATTGAAAGATGTGTGCCTTAAATAGGAATTATGTAGATGAAACGATACTGAACTTAAAGCGTTGCATTTTACACCAAATAAGAACGAAAGTTTTTTCATCCGTTAATAACCGTTTTAATACACGAAACAAACGTATCAATTTGTTTCAAAAATTTTCAAAACCAGAACGAAGTGACAGTTGCAAAGAGATATAGTTATTTGTTCAACGAGGAAAAGAAAACTTGGAAATGTAATTTTAAGGTGTTGTTTGTGGCCAGAGCGTAGCGAGTGCCAAAATTCACCAAAAAGAAAATGCGATTTCCAACTTTTTCCCCGAGTTTTTCAACGTTTTTCACAACAAAGGCTTCTGAAGTTTCAACGGCGCGGCGGGGAGAAAATTACTACTATGTGAAAAACAAGAGGTGATAAAATCGTTATTTTCTTACCTGAACTGTCATCAGAGAGAACGTCAACAAAACACAATTTTTTTACCGCATTTGAGTGGAGAAAATAAGGAAATTCACGTCATGTGGATGAAAATGATTTAGAAAAAAACCTCGGAAAACCCGGACAAACACTTCTACGTAAATAACCATTAAAGTATGAAGCTCATAATATGAAATTTATTCTATATAAACAGACATGTTAGCCGGACATATACGGCGGTTCCAGCCAACTACAAGTTGCCTTGAAGCGTTGAGATCACAACAGCCGAAACGCCTAACTTCCTTCTATATCGATCGGGACTGTGTCTTTCGTATCGTAATAATTTTTTTTTTCTCTAATTCTTATTGTAGGTGGCTAAACAGCGGCGGCTAAAATTATCTGAATGTAAATTAACTGAATTGACCTTTCCAGTCGAATCGCTCCCGATAATATTTGTATGACAATAGTCACTACAAGCATTTTCCGTTAAATAGCCATAAAATATCATTATAACCTTTTTCCAGCAATACGCTGTCATATGGAAAATGATAAATGAGAATATATAGTTGATATGCACAGCTGATATGAATAATCTCAATTCGCAAAGGTGTTACGGTGGTTGTCGATTAATCATATGAAAGAAAAAGCATATTAATCAATTTGTGTGAATACAAATGATAAATGCAGCTAGCTTGATGGTTCATACATTATATTTATTGTTATATCGATGGAACAATGGCAATTACGGATCGCTTATTGATATTTTTCATGTCTCCGGTGCAAAATAATTACTTTCACGTTTGAACACCACTTGGGGAGAATTGGAAGAGAATCGGTTAAAAAATCTGATCTTTTACCAACATAATAATTAATTCGACTTGCTGCTTGCTTGTTGTCACTCTCGCTTCTTCTTTTTTTTTTTTAACTTTTGTTATGAGATTCACACGGAAAAAAAAATTAAAAAAAAAAAAAGAATTGTTTGCTAGAAATATATTTATAGTTGTGACAAATATATTTATATTTGTCACAAAATTTCAGGTAATTTGCTTGTCACAATTATATTTAATTATTTGTGACAAATATGTAAATATTTGTTACAAATATATTTAATTATTTATGACGAATTATTAAAAAAATATTTGTGGCAAATAATTAAATATATTTCGGACAAATATTTATATATTTGTAACGAATATAGTTAATTATTTGCTACAAATGTTTATCTAATATATTCGCCACAAATATTTATATATTCGATACCAATTTTTTACATTAAATTGGTATTGAATATTTCTTTTTTTTTCCGTGCAGTGACTTAATCGCTTTTGATACAAAATTGAAAAAAACGTATATCATTGATCCCACAATCCGTCATGAAATCAACGACTCGGATTAAAACTTCAAAACAGTCGAAGAAAAGTGTTTGATACAGCAAAAAATGGATTCCATTTTATAAAGAAAATAGTACATTACTATACCAGTGAAGTAATTTGATATCTCGTATCCAGATGAGTAAAAGTATCCGAGGGCTTTAGCCCGAGGAACTTTTACTCATCGTGATACGAGATATCAAATTATTTCACGTGTAAAGTATGGCGTTTTACTTTACGAGCGAGGGAAAGGGTCTTCACTAGTGAGGGAATGGCCACATTACCTCACTAGTAAAGTAAACACATTTAACTCTAGTGCTTGGCCCGTAAAAAGAAGAAAAAGAAGAAAGTTAATCCAATTTAAAATCATTAACCGATGAAAGTTTGAGTATTACAATTCACTTGATCCGTAATCACATTTGAGAAGAGTTTTGCACTAACTGTCACAATAGTTATTTATACAACCGAGTGATAAATGCTTTTTTAGGCTCTAGATGGGTAGATTCAACATCGTGTGCCTAAAAAAGCATTTATCTATCGGTTATATACAACGTTTTTCGCAATAACGTCAAAGGAAAGTCCTACTTTTCGTCACTTGTTGCGAAAAAAGACATTTCCTAAATAAAAAAAAATCGGTTCATGCATACGTCTCCTCATTTATAATTAATTTAACCACTGGGCAGCACATACCTACTATTAACAAATTATTTTCTCTGGTAATTACAGACTTTATTGTCTGATCACCGATCTCAAAATCATCACAGTTGTGTAATCAAGATGTTATTGGCAATAAAAAGTAACTTATTTAGAACTTTCATACCTGTTCGTATTTTATATCCCATTCTAAAAGTGCTGAGTTCATCCCATATAAAATTGTAATTTCATTTTCTTCCTCTTAAAACACAAAACAGTAAATCTTTTCTGCACGATGATGCCATCTCTCAAATATGAATAAGTAAAAAGCAGCTCTCATCTCATATTCTTAGATAGAAAAACTCTTCCATTCTTCTACGATATAAGGAATGCTTCTTGCTGCTGCAAGTAAATCAATCAATGTTCTATGAACTGCCAACAGAGAAACATCGTGAAAAATGAATCGTTTGGTCTTCTGAAGTATACTCGTTATTCACAACAGCTTATAACTAATAAATTAAGTTATAGTAACAGGATTTTTCATTCTTTTCATTGAAATACCAGAGTGTACAATTGGAACAACAGAAAGTATATTATCTGAAGACAGGGAAATTAAACCATTATAAGTATTATAATCCATTAACAAAACGAGAGTCATTAGACAATTCTACAATACACAAACAAAAATCGAAGAGTAAGTTAAAACATTATTCTATTCAGTTTTATCAATGAACATTTCGTTCTATTATTATGACACTGCAATTGAGCGACCATATTGCATAATATCCGCAGGCGTATTTCAATTCAAAAATAGTCATTTTATTAAACAAAACTGGAATGCACTTATTGAGACAGCAATAAACAATTAAATATTTTTGAAGATTCTGGTAAACATATCTAAAGTCAATAACCGAGCCACACAGGTTTTAAAACTACATGCAATTAAGAAGACATCAATTCGATAAACTATACCGGCTACAGTATCGATCAATGGAGGCCACAATATAAAAGAATAGGTAATTCCAATGGTCTGGCAAATGTAATTCAGCCTTAAGTGTAGTAAGTACCACATTTGGTAAAATGTTCAAAAGTGTAATAGGCATTTGTTTAATTACATGTGTTCTATCATATCCAACAAGTGACCTAAAATATCAGAGTGATCAAATAAGTCAACATGAACCACCCACGACGGTTTTAAGTAATATTAGTGTAAACGGATACACAGGCTGCAGATGTGAATGTAGTGCCTCATCAATTAGTTCATCCCAACAAAACACAGCTTCCAGTTCATCCACGTCAGTAGATTCCAGTTCGTCCGTATCAGAAAGTGAATCATCTAATTTATCGCATGGACACACTAGCTCAACTGCAATAGATTCGAGTTCATCAGTTTCGGAAAGCGAATCATCTAATTTATCGCATGGACACACTAGCACAAATGCAATAGATTCGAGCTCGTCAGTTTCGGAAAGCGAATCATCTAATTTATCGCATGGCCATACTAGCTCAACTGCAATAGATTCGAGTTCATCAGTTTCGGGAAGCGAATCATCTAATTTATCGCATGGACACACTAGCTCAACTGCAACAGATTCTAGTTCATCAGTTTCGGAAAGCGAATCATCTAATTTATCGCATGGCCATACTAGCTCAACTGCGATAGATTCGAGCTCGTCAGTTTCGGGAAGCGAATCATCTAACTTATCACATGGTCATACTAGCTCAACTGCAATAGATTCGAGTTCATCAGTTTCGGAAAGCGAATCATCTAATTTATCGCATGGACACACTAGCTCAACTGCAACAGATTCCAGCTCATCAGTTTCGGGAAGCGAATCATCTAATTTATCACATGGCCATACTAGTTCAACTGCAATAGATTCGAGTTCATCAGTTTCGGGAAGCGAATCATCTAACTTATCACATGGCCATACTAGCTCAACTGCAATAGATTCGAGCTCGTCAGTTTCGGAAAGCGAATCATCTAATTTATCGCATGGCCATACTAGCTCAACTGCAATAGATTCGAGTTCATCAGTTTCGGGAAGCGAATCATCTAATTTATCGCATGGACACACTAGCTCAACTGCAATAGATTCGAGCTCGTCAGTTTCGGGAAGCGAATCATCTAACTTATCGCATGGACACACTAGCACAAATGCAATAGATTCGAGCTCGTCAGTTTCGGAAAGCGAATCATCTAATTTATCGCATGGCCATACTAGCTCAACTGCAATAGATTCGAGTTCATCAGTTTCGGGAAGCGAATCATCTAATTTATCGCATGGACACACTAGCTCAACTGCAATAGATTCTAGTTCATCAGTTTCGGAAAGCGAATCATCTAATTTATCGCATGGCCATACTAGCTCAACTGCGATAGATTCGAGCTCGTCAGTTTCGGGAAGCGAATCATCTAACTTATCACATGGCCATACTAGCTCAACTGCAATAGATTCGAGTTCATCAGTTTCGGAAAGCGAATCATCTAATTTATCGCATGGACACACTAGCTCAACTGCAACAGATTCCAGCTCATCAGTTTCGGGAAGCGAATCATCTAATTTATCACATGGCCATACTAGTTCAACTGCAATAGATTCGAGTTCATCAGTTTCGGGAAGCGAATCATCTAACTTATCACATGGCCATACTAGCTCAACTGCAATAGATTCGAGCTCGTCAGTTTCGGAAAGCGAATCATCTAATTTATCGCATGGCCATACTAGCTCAACTGCAATAGATTCGAGTTCATCAGTTTCGGGAAGCGAATCATCTAATTTATCGCATGGACACACTAGCTCAACTGCAATAGATTCGAGCTCGTCAGTTTCGGGAAGCGAATCATCTAACTTATCACATGGCCATACTAGCTCAACTGCAATAGATTCGAGCTCGTCAGTTTCGGGAAGCGAATCATCTAACTTATCACATGGCCATACTAGCTCAACTGCAATAGATTCGAGTTCATCAGTTTCGGAAAGCGAACAATCTAATGTATCGCATGGACACACTAGCTCAACTGCAATAGATTCGAGTTCATCAGTTTCGGGAAGCGAATCATCTAATTTATCGCATGGACACACTAGCTCAACTGCAATAGATTCTAGTTCATCAGTTTCGGAAAGCGAATCATCTAACTTATCACATGGCCATACTAGCTCAACTGCAATAGATTCGAGTTCATCAGTTTCGGAAAGCGAACAATCTAATGTATCGAATGGACACACTAGCTCAACTGCAATAGATTCGAGTTCATCAGTTTCGGGAAGCGAATTATCTAATTTATCACATGGCCATACTAGCTCAACTGCAATAGATTCGAGTTCATCAGTTTCGGAAAGCGAATCATCTAATTTATCGCATGGACAAACTAGCACAAATGCAATAGATTCGAGCTCGTCAGTTTCGGAAAGCGAACAATCTAATGTATCTCATGGACACACTGCCTCAACTGCAATAGATTCGAGTTCATCAGTTTCGGAAAGCGAACAATCTAATATATCACATGGACACACTAGCTCAACTGCAATAGATTCGAGTTCATCAGTTTCGGGAAGCGAATCATCTAATTTATCGCATGGACACACTAGCTCAACTGCAACAGATTCCAGCTCATCAGTTTCGGGAAGCGAATCATCTAATTTATCACATGGCCATACTAGCTCAACTGCAATAGATTCGAGTTCATCAGTTTCGGAAAGCGAACAATCTAATGTATCGCATGGACACACTAGCTCAACTGCAATAGATTCGAGTTCATCAGTTTCGGGAAGCGAATCATCTAATTTATCGCATGGACACACTAGCTCAACTGCAATAGATTTGAGTTCATCAGTTTCGGGAAGCGAATCATCTAATCTATCACATGGCCATACTAGCTCAACTGCAATAGATTCTAGTTCTTCAGTTTCGGAAAGCGAATCATCTAATTTATCACATGGCCATACTAGCTCAACTGCAATAGATTTGAGCTCGTCAGTTTCGGGAAGCGAATCATCTAACTTATCACATGGCCATACTAGCTCAACTGCGATAGATTCTAGTTCATCAGTTTCGGGAAGCGAATCATCTAATTTATCACATGGCCATACTAGCTCAACTGAAATAGATTCGAGCTCGTCAGTTTCGGAAAGCGAATCATCGAATTTATCGCATGGACACACTAGCTCAACTGCAATAGATTCGAGTTCATCAGTTTTGGGAAGCGAATCATCTAACTTATCACATGGCCATACTAGCTCAACTGCAATAGACTCTAGTTCATCAGTTTCGGGAAGCGAATCATCTAATTTATCGCATGGCCATACTAGCTCAACTGCAATAGATTCGAGTTCATCAGTTTCGGGAAGCGAATCATCTAATCTATCACATGGCCATACTAGCTCAACTGCAATAGATTCTAGTTCTTCAGTTTCGGAAAGCGAATCATCTAATTTATCGCATGGACACACTAGCTCAACTGCAACAGATTCCAGCTCATCAGTTTCGGGAAGCGAATCATCTAATTTATCACATGGCCATACTAGTTCAACTGCAATAGATTCGAGTTCATCAGTTTCGGGAAGCGAATCATCTAATTTATCACATGGCCATACTAGCTCAACTGCAATAGATTCGAGCTCGTCAGTTTCGGAAAGCGAATCATCTAATTTATCGCATGGCCATACTAGCTCAACTGCAATAGATTCGAGTTCATCAGTTTCGGGAAGCGAATCATCTAATTTATCGCATGGACACACTAGCACAAATGCAATAGATTCGAGCTCGTCAGTTTCGGAAAGCGAATCATCTAATTTATCGCATGGCCATACTAGCTCAACTGCAATAGATTCGAGTTCATCAGTTTCGGGAAGCGAATCATCTAATTTATCGCATGGACACACTAGCTCAACTGCAATAGATTCGAGCTCGTCAGTTTCGGGAAGCGAATCATCTAACTTATCACATGGCCATACTAGCTCAACTGCAATAGATTCGAGTTCATCAGTTTCGGAAAGCGAATCATCTAATTTATCGCATGGACACACTAGCTCAACTGCAATAGATTCGAGTTCATCAGTTTCGGGAAGCGAATCATCTAATCTATCACATGGCCATACTAGCTCAACTGCAATAGATTCTAGTTCTTCAGTTTCGGAAAGCGAATCATCTAATTTATCGCATGGACACACTAGCTCAACTGCAACAGATTCCAGCTCATCAGTTTCGGGAAGCGAATCATCTAATTTATCACATGGTCATACTAGTTCAACTGCAATAGATTCGAGTTCATCAGTTTCGGGAAGCGAATCATCTAATTTATCACATGGCCATACTAGCTCAACTGCAATAGATTCGAGCTTGTCAGTTTCGGAAAGCGAATCATCTAATTTATCGCATGGCCATACTAGCTCAACTGCAATAGATTCGAGTTCATCAGTTTCGGGAAGCGAATCATCTAATTTATCGCATGGACACACTAGCACAAATGCAATAGATTCGAACTCGTCAGTTTCGGAAAGCGAATCATCTAATTTATCGCATGGCCATACTAGCTCAACTGCAATAGATTCGAGTTCATCAGTTTCGGGAAGCGAATCATCTAATTTATCGCATGGACACACTAGCTCAACTGCAATAGATTCTAGTTCTTCAGTTTCGGAAAGCGAATCATCTAATTTATCGCATGGACACACTAGCTCAACTGCAACAGATTCCAGCTCATCAGTTTCGGGAAGCGAATCATCTAATTTATCACATGGCCATACTAGTTCAACTGCAATAGATTCGAGTTCATCAGTTTCGGGAAGCGAATCATCTAATTTATCACATGGCCATACTAGCTCAACTGCAATAGATTCGAGCTCGTCAGTTTCGGAAAGCGAATCATCTAATTTATCGCATGGCCATACTAGCTCAACTGCAATAGATTCGAGTTCATCAGTTTCGGGAAGCGAATCATCTAATTTATCGCATGGACACACTAGCTCAACTGCAATAGATTCGAGCTTGTCAGTTTCGGGAAGCGAATCATCTAACTTATCACATGGCCATACTAGCTCAACTGCAATAGATTCTAGTTCTTCAGTTTCGGAAAGCGAATCATCTAATTTATCGCATGGACACACTAGCTCAACTGCAACAGATTCCAGCTCATCAGTTTCGGGAAGCGAATCATCTAATTTATCACATGACCATACTAGTTCAACTGCAATAGATTCGAGTTCATCAGTTTCGGGAAGCGAATCATCTAATTTATCACATGGCCATACTAGCTCAACTGCAATAGATTCGAGCTCGTCAGTTTCGGAAAGCGAATCATCTAATTTATCGCATGGCCATACTAGCTCAACTGCAATAGATTCGAGTTCATCAGTTTCGGGAAGCGAATCATCTAATTTATCACATGGCCATACTAGCTCAACTGCAATAGATTCGAGTTCATCAGTTTCGGGAAGCGAATCATCTAATTTATCACATGGCCATACTAGTTCAACTGCAATAGATTCGAGCTCGTCTGCTTCTGAAAGCGAATCATCGAATTTATCGCATGGACACACTAGCTCAACTGCAATAGATTCGAGTTCATCAGTTTTGGGAAGCGAATCATCTAACTTATCACATGGCCATACTAGCTCAACTGCAATAGACTCTAGTTCATCAGTTTATGGAAGCGAATCATCTAATTTATCGCATGGCCAGACTAGCTCAACTGCAATAGATTCGAGTTCATCAGTTTCGGGAAGCGAATCATCTAATTTATCGCATGGACACACTAGCTCAACTGCAATAGATTCGAGCTCTTCAGTTTCGGGAGGCGAATCATCTAACTTATCACATGGCCATACTAGCTCAACTGCAATAGATTCGAGTTCATCAGTTTCGGAAAGCGAACAATCTAATGTATCGCATGGACACACTAGCTCAACTGCAATAGATTCGAGTTCATCAGTTTCGGGAAGCGAATCATCTAATTTATCACATGGCCATACTAGCTCAACTGCAATAGATTCGAGTTCATCAGTTTCGGGAAGCGAATCATCTAATTTATCACATGGCCATACTAGTTCAACTGCAATAGATTCGAGCTCGTCTGTTTCTGAAAGCGAATCATCGAATTTATCGCATGGACACACTAGCTCAACTGCAATAGATTCGAGTTCATCAGTTTTGGGAAGCGAATCATCTAACTTATCACATGGCCATACTACCTCAACTGCAATAGACTCTAGTTCATCAGTTTCGGGAAGCGAATCATCTAATTTATCGCATGGCCATACTAGCTCAACTGCAATAGATTCGAGTTCATCAGTTTCGGGAAGCGAATCATCTAATATATCACATGGACACACTAGCTCAACTGCAATAGATTCGAGTTCATCAGTTTCGGGAAGCGAATCATCTAATTTATCACATGGCCATACTAGCTCAACTGCAATAGATTCTAGTTCTTCAGTTTCGGAAAGCGAATCATCTAATTTATCGCATGGACACACTAGCTCAACTGCAACAGATTCCAGCTCATCAGTTTCGGGAAGCGAATCATCTAATTTATCACATGGCCATACTAGTTCAACTGCAATAGATTCGAGTTCATCAGTTTCGGGAAGCGAATCATCTAATATATCACATGGACACACTAGCTCAACTGCAATAGATTCGAGTTCATCAGTTTCGGGAAGCGAATCATCTAATTTATCACATGGCCATACTAGCTCAACTGCAATAGATTCTAGTTCTTCAGTTTCGGAAAGCGAATCATCTAATTTATCGCATGGACACACTAGCTCAACTGCAACAGATTCCAGCTCATCAGTTTCGGGAAGCGAATCATCTAATTTATCGCATGGCCATACTAGCTCAACTGCAATAGATTCGAGTTCATCAGTTTCGGGAAGCGAATCATCTAATATATCACATGGACACACTAGCTCAACTGCAATAGATTCGAGTTCATCAGTTTCGGGAAGCGAATCATCTAATTTATCACATGGCCATACTAGCTCAACTGCAATAGATTCTAGTTCTTCAGTTTCGGAAAGCGAATCATCTAATTTATCGCATGGACACACTAGCTCAACTGCAATAGATTCTAGTTCATCAGTTTCGGGAAGCGAATCATCTAACTTATCACAGGGCCATACTAGCTCAACTGCAATAGATTCTAGTTCTTTAGTTTCGGAAAGCGAATCATCTAACTTATCACATGGCCATACTAGCTCAACTGCAATAGATTCGAGCTCGTCAGTTTCGGAAAGCGAATCATCTAATTTATTGCATGGCCATACTAGCTCAACTGCAATAGATTCTAGTTCATCAGTTTCGGAAAGCGAATCATCTAATTTATCGCATGGCCATACTAGCTCAACTGCGATAGATTCGAGCTCGTCAGTTACGGGAAGCGAATCATCTAACTTATCACATGGCCATACTAGCTCAACTGCAATAGATTCGAGTTCATCAGTTTCGGAAAGCGAACAATCTAATGTATCGCATGGACACACTAGCTCAACTGCAATAAATTCGAGTTCATCAGTTTCGGGAAGCGAATCATCTAATTTATCGCATGGACACACTAGCTCAACTGCAATAGATTCTAGTTCATCAGTTTCGGGAAGCGAATCATCTAACTTATCACATGGCCATACTAGCTCAACTGCAATAGATTCTAGTTCTTTAGTTTCGGAAAGCGAATCATCTAATTTATCACATGGCCATACTAGCTCAACTGCAATAGATTCGAGCTCGTCAGTTTCGGAAAGCGAATCATCTAATTTATCGCATGGCCATACTAGCTCAACTGCAATAGATTCTAGTTCATCAGTTTCGGGAAGCGAATCATCTAATTTATCGCATGGCCATACTAGCTCAACTGCGATAGATTCGAGCTCGTCAGTTTCGGGAAGCGAATCATCTAACTTATCACATGGTCATACTAGCTCAACTGCAATAGATTCGAGTTCATCAGTTTCGGAAAGCGAACAATCTAATGTATCGCATGGACACACTAGCTCAACTGCAATAGATTCGAGTTCATCAGTTTCGGGAAGCGAATCATCTAATTTATCGCATGGACACACTAGCTCAACTGCAATAGATTCCAGTTCATCAGTTTTGGGAAGCGAATCATCTAACTTATCACATGGCCATACTAGCTCAACTGCAATAGATTCTAGTTCTTCAGTTTCGGAAAGCGAATCATCTAATTTATCGCATGGCCATACTACCTCAAGTGCAATAGATTCGAGTTCATCAGTTTCGGGAAGCGAATCATCTAATTTATCACATGGCCATACTAGCTCAACTGCAATAGATTCGAGCTCGTCAGTTTCGGAAAGCGAATCATCTAATTTATCGCATGGCCATACTAGCTCAACTGCAATAGATTCGAGTTCATCAGTTTCGGGAAGCGAATCATCTAATTTATCGCATGGACACACTAGCTCAACTGCAATAGATTTGAGTTCATCAGTTTCGGAAAGCGAATCATCTAATTTATCGCATGGCCATACTAGCTCAACTGCAATAGATTCGAGTTCATCAGTTTCGGGAAGCGTATCATCTAATTTATCACATGGCCATACTAGCTCAACTGCAATAGATTCGAGTTCATCAGTTTCGGGAAGCGAATCATCTAATTTATCACATGGCCATACTAGTTCAACTGCAATAGATTCGAGCTCGTCAGTTTCGGAAAGCGAATCATCTAATTTATCACATGGCCATACTAGCTCAACTGCAATAGATTCGAGTTCATCAGTTTCGGGAAGCGAATCATCTAATTTATCACATGGCCATACTAGTTCAACTGCAATAGATTCGAGCTCGTCAGTTTCGGAAAGCGAATCATCTAATTTATCACATGGCCATACTAGCTCAACTGCAATAGATTCGAGTTCATCAGTTTCGGGAAGCGAATCATCTAATTTATCACATGGCCATACTAGTTCAACTGCAATAGATTCGAGCTCGTCAGTTTCGGAAAGCGAATCATCTAATTTATCGCATGGACACACTAGCTCAACTGCAATAGATTCGAGCTCATCAGTTTCGGAAAGCGAATCATCTAATTTATCGCATGGCCATACTAGCTCAACTGCAATAGATTCGAGTTCATCAGTTTCGGGAAGCGAATCATCTAATTTATCGCATGGACACACTAGCTCAACTGCAATGGATTCGAGTTCATCAGTTTCGCAAAGCGAATCATCTAATTTATCGCATGGCCATACTAGCTCAACTGCAATAGATTCGAGCTCGTCAGTTTCGGAAAGCGAATCATCTAATTTATCGCATGGCCATACTAGCTCAACTGCAATAGATTCGAGTTCATCAGTTTCGGGAAGCGAATCATCTAATTTATCACATGGCCATACTAGCTCAACTGCAATAGATTCGAGCTCGTCAGTTTCGGAAAGCGAATCATCTAATTTATCACATGGCCATACTAGCTCAACTGCAATAGATTCGAGTTCATCAGTTTCGGGAAGCGAATCATCTAATTTATCACATGGCCATACTAGCTCAACTGCAATAGATTCGAGTTCATCAGTTTCGGGAAGCGAATCATCTAATTTATCACATGGCCATACTAGCTCAACTGCAATAGATTCGAGTTCATCAGTTTCGGGAAGCGAATCATCTAATTTATCACATGGCCACACTAGCTCAACTGCAATAGATTCGAGCTCGTCAGTTTCGGAAAGCGAATCATCGAATTTATCGCATGGACACACTAGTTCAACTGCAATAGATTCGAGTTCATCAGTTTCGGAAAGCGAATCATCGAATTTATCGCATGGGCATGCTAGCTCAACTGCAATAGGAAGTGAATCATCCACAAATGGAAGTACTTGGTTATCTAAGATTCGTGGAAAATTGCGTAAAAAGTGTACTTGCGAATATCTGGATCCACTAACAGGTTTTACAGAGACTATAGTTGAAACGAAGTAAGACTGACAGTATTTACAGAAGTTAAATTTAAATGTGAGATGAATATAAACATTTTTGAATAAATAGCAAATAAGTATTCTTTAATTTCCGTTTGATTTTACAGACAAGTGCAGCAATGCAACAAAATTTCTATAAGTTTTTTTGATAACCCACTAGTATTACAGTCAAACTTGTGTATTATGATTAAGCTATCCATACAAAGCATATGGGGTGTCGACTGATAAATTAGAACTTCTTCGTCGACTTATTTTGAGAATTGTAGGCTTCATCATCTAACTTCTTACTCCTCGATGGAGCATAGAATTTTGAGAATAATCAACCTCAATAATAAGTCCAAATTTCTGTCCCTCCGTAATGTAGGTCACATGCATTAGATTTAAATGAATTTGGTGCGTTATTAGCACGTTCTACGTAAACAACGAATCTAGTTCTTCATAGTCTACAAATCGTAAGCGTATAATTTGCCTAAAACTTGCGGAATGTATTAAAGGGGAAAGAAGTTTCTAGCAGATTTTTTTAAGCTGTCCGTTTACTCCATCATCTAATTAAAGGTAAATAAAATTTATAAATTTTGGATTTAAATTTAAATTAGTTACCAGAATTATATTATTCTCTTTCTTGTGGAATAAATTTCTATTTAAATCCAAGCATGAAACATTAATATTATCAATTTTCGTTTATCTGGCGAACATACAGCCAAAATGTTAGAATGACGGTAGTAGAACGTCTCCTGAATTAGTTATAGCAAAAAACAGAAAACTTTTCGGAAGTGGTTATGAATGATTGAGTTAAACAAGTTTTGATATGGGTTTTGGTGACATACATTAGTTATGTAATAAGCGAACGGAGAAAATAAACGAAGGGAATGTTTGCTATAAGTGAGTATACTCACTCTTCGATCCATAATAAGTCAAACGAATTTCGTGAAAAAGATAAATCTACATTTAATGGGATTAGCTTTACATTCCATTTATTATTTTAACATCTAAACTATCCCAACTATCACAAGGCTAATTTAATTAGGAACATCAACAACAAAACAGCAGCAACGAAATTCTCAACTCATAATAATAAAAAAAAATACAGAAAAATGATGGACTAATGGAAATGTTTTCCTTTTTTTATTTCAAACCAAATAAAACAGTCTAAATTAATGGGCGGGTATTGTACGAAATGAAAGAAAACAAGAAGCTTCATAAAAAAATATATGTGATATCAAAACCGTACAAACGGAATTCTTTTGGTATATGACAGGAATATGTAATTACGTTGACGACTGTATATTGAGAAAATGTCTATAATTATAGAAATAACATGGTGAACGGAATGTGGGATTGTGGATGATTCATTTAGGATAATAGAGTGGTAATTTGAAATTGTTTAGACGGACGACGACGTCGTGAATATATGCCACACGTTCTGTATAGTAACATTTTGCTACTTTTTTTCGAGCAAGGATTTTTGTTCATTTTACCTTAAAAAGAACGGATCGTTGAACTTTATTGAATTGAAGCCTTTTGATCGTAGCTCATTGAAAATGTATTTTAATTGAAAATCCATTAATTTTCTAGTTGATGTCGTCTGTCGTGTTGAGAACGTCTTAGTTTTTGAAATTTGGTCGAGAAGTTGTTTGCGACGTCTTCCCATTATCAGCTAATAAATTGAACATAAATTGAAAATCGTCTAATTCTATCAAAAGATTGATAGAAACTGAACGTATAAAGGAACAGTATAATCTTTCATCATTCATTTAAACATACATTTTGCTATTTAAGACCACAATAATTCTAGGATATTTTTGGCGTTGCTGTCGATAACAGATGATTAGCCGTTTTTTGAAAAGATTTGAGCAAAGCGAGTGTTGCTTTGTGTTCTGTATTACACTACACCGATTAGACTAGATAAACAATAGAGGATAATCCCAAAAGGTTCTGACCGTCAATACTTGCAACTCTTACGAGCATGAATTTAGTTTTCAGTTGATTACAATTAAGTTCCAAACAAAACATTTTTAAATTTTATTTCGATGCTGAACGTTATTTAAAGCATTTTTGCATTACATAATGCATCGAAATTTTGAATAATTTATTTTCAATTAAGGAAAGCATCGCCAAAAATTAAGAGAAAAAAACGAAGTCAGAAACAACATGCGTGCAGCGCGCCATCTTATTTATTCAGTCAAAGTTGCGAACACTTGCATATGAAAGCATCGGAACAAAGAACAAAGAAGCATAAATGGTACTGTAAATAAAGTACTGAAACGGGACAGTGTATCAAGCGAATTTTGACACTGTAAAAAATCTGGAAACATTTTTTATACAAAAGCAGAGTAATAGGGCATGGCACGCAGTAGTAGTTTTTGTCAAAATGTAATAGATCGCTATATCTTCTATAGTTTTGTTCAGAATAAACGGCGTATTTTGTATGGAGAATAATGGTTTTTTGCTCATATAAAGTTTAAATCCACATATTACGCGGACCAGCTGCCAATTTTAATTAGAACATTTTTTTGAACAAGTCAGCGTTTGAGTGACTTTTTTTTCAATTTATTGGAAAACTTTTTCATTTAAGAAATTTTCAACATTTAATTTCATTCTTAAATAAATTACTTCCTGATTGTGTTAAATCCTGTGTATTGAGTAACTCGCAAAAAATCCCATTTCTCCGAACAAAAGTTGCCGTTTATCCTGAATTTACGTCGCCTCTAGTGTAACGTTTTTTGTGAACTAAATCCATCTTGCAATCGATTGACCTGTCACATACGGCTATTCATCTGTTATCGATAACGACGACAAAAATAATGACAAGCTGTGGGTAAAATGGTACTTTATACAGTAAATACATGTTTAAAAAAAATTGAAGTACAAGATTTGAAATCAACTGATTAAAAATACTTTGATCGATGGAAGTAATAGACCCGATAATTATACTGTTCATATGCTTACCGTCTGTAACAGGTTAAATGCGATGTTTAAAAAAAAATCTCATTAATAATGTAATTAATTCATTAATTCATTAATTGTAATGAAATCATTGATTGGAACAGAATTAGTGTCAGTGTGATTTGATAGTTCTTTGCATAGTTGTGGGCAGGGCTATTTCTGAGATCTATTTGCGATTTCCTGATATTTTTTTATCTTAAACTAAAGTCCACATCAAATTTTTCTTCGATCTCTCAAAAAATAAATAAATTGAAGAAAATTGATAGAAGCTCAAGTTATCGTTTAATCTGGGTCACCTGAATAAGCTCAGTTGATTTTTTTGGGTGACATACTTTTTGAATGGTTCTTAAATTTTCAACCAAGTAGAAATCGTACCGTCGATTCATAGTGAAACGAGATTCTTTTACTCTTTCAAGTGGCTAAATTAAAATTTCCAACCATAAAATCCCAGAAATTTTATTATTTTTTCAATGACATCTGCATAGATGATATTTTACAATGTGATGGCAATAATATGCACAGAATATCGGGTAAATTTCAAACCTACGTACATAGTTAAAGTACATGATTGGAATTCGATTTTTAAAACCATCGTTCCATGGCTTCCGTTTATCTTCGTATTGAATTCAGGATAAAAAAGAAATTTGAGAGATATATATCAAGATAACAATAAAAAAAAATGGATGGCGAAACAGAAGTGACAATATACAGTTCAGTTCATATAATGTAACAATCACGAAATAAAAATTCTTCTGTTACAATGTTCGTAAAATTGCAATAAAAAATGTATAAAGATTCCATAAATTCACCATATTTTTTGGCATTTCCTTCGTTATTCCATATAAAACCATAAGAGAAATGACATAATACTGTGGATTACGCAGCCATATTCACGTTCTATTATAATAACCGGAGTTACCATAATTCTGTATTCATATTTTCCACCATTTGACAATGAATGGGATTATTGAAGAACAGGTGTTACTCTTATGGTACTCTAATTGATATCAATCACAATTATTACACTGGAACCATTTCATCCGGTGACAGATAACATGCTATACACAATGTATCTAATTCACAAACTACGTACGATATTTTTGAATGACTTAATCGTTAGAAGCGAAGTAGATGTCAGTCTCCTAATCCTGACAGGCTTGGTGGATGTTTGATTCAAAATTTATGGACGAGTTTATCATCTTGCGAAGAGAATCGAATGGATAAAAAAAAGAATAAGTGAGAAGTGAGCTACTGAATTATATTTTAATGCTGAGTCCATTTTCATTTTTTTCTGTTTCTCTTTGTTTTGAAAGCGTGCTGACAAAATGATTCCATATCAGGTTCATTCTTTTGCATTCATAATTTTCTGTAAAATACACGTCAGGCCAGGTAAAAGTTGAGCTTTGCCGAGATCTGCAGTTCCTACATAAATACTGTCTGCAGCAAACATGTTAATAGATAATAAACTCAGCACAGACCAGAGCATATTTACACCGTTCAACGAAAATATAAAATTTATTACAAGAATTTTATGGCGGAAAACTAAAACGAGACAACTTTTATGACAGAAAATAAAAATAAAAATTTTCTAGAAAAACATTTTTGAAATTTTAGTTTATTAGGTAAACGGGTTAAAGGAAACTTAATGCCTTCGGTTAGTTTTGAAACATTGCAAGTGTTAGTTTTATAGATCATTGCAACAAGGTAACATCGTAAAAAGACTTTCCATATAAAAATGTCATTTTCATAACTATATATAGTTGGTTAGGAAAAGGAGATGGTGCGTTGTTATGTAAAGTTCGGCAATGTATTTTTATTCATCCCGTAATTGCCGGGGAAGAAGAGATCCATGTAACAGTTGTTTGTATCAGGGTAAAAAAATTGAAAGGCATATTTCGATGGTTTCAAAGAAACTCAAAGATTTTTTTTTAGACGAGATACATTTGACATTATTGAGGGGCAGATAAACATAAAAAATCCTTTTACACTAAAAAAATCTTTCGTCCAATTCGAAGAAAAACCACAAAAAAAATTCGAATTTTAAATTTTGAGAAAGTCTCTAAAAAATCCTTTAAAAAAATGGTCAAAATTCATTGAAAGAAAAATTGATAGTCGAGTGCCTCGCCAAAGGTGAACAACCGAAAACTTGACTTTTGCTTCCTTGCTATTGAGATGACTATTATGCTTATCTTATATCAAAACTGTACTCATTCTTTTCTGCACAAACGAAAATATTGAAAAGAAACTGGCTTATGTACTACATAAAGTACTGGATTTATATTCTAAATATGAAAATCCCTGTTCTGTTGTACCTCGTATCGTACGAGTACGGCATATATGCATGTTTGAATATTACCCTTATTAACACATCTTTACGTTACAATATTATTTAATACGCTGTTTGCCCCCAGAGACTACAAACGAAAACATTGCGCTGCTCTTGCTACTTGTCTTACGGGAGAAAAATTCTCGTTTAGTGAAAATTAAGCTATGTTCGACATTTTACCATAATAATACTAACATGTGCGTATGCGTAATGAATTATCGATATCACCGATGTGAACACAGAAAAATATTATCCACTAATCGCCCTTGGGGGTTTCGGACACAGTATTGCGTCGTGTATAGTTTTCATGAGTTTTCTGATGAAAAAGGTGAGTTCTTTATTGGACGAAGAAAGACATCTAAAATTTGTCGCTTTAATTTTAAAGGAAATGACAGCATCAGAGGCGATGACGAATTTATATCCGTCAATTTTCTCAGACACAAACTTTTGTTTCCACACACACAATGTACATTTATATCAAGAAGTTTATTGGCCAATAATCCGAGCGCTACCACAGAAAAAAATAAACCGAACAATGCGAGGGGGAAATCACTGTATGTGCAACTCGCTTGCAACTCTCGCTTCCGCACGAAACTCGTTTATCTTCTTGCTACTATTTTATTGCACGCGCACCGCATTTATTCCACGCTACCCCGCCCAACCTTTTACAAATCGTTCGCTTATAAATACAAGTCTTGGCAACTCTTTCAGTGAGTTTCCCACTCGGAAAATCTATAACATTTCTGTTCTTTTATTGAAAATGGAATTAATTTATTTCGTATTAAACCGCTCGCATGGAAATAATAAAAGTCTTCGATGAGACGAGGAAAATAAAACGAAAATATGGCAAATGCTTAGTGTGTTCATACGTATATTCGTTTGGCTTGCATATAAAAGATAAAATGACAAACGATGTGAACTATATTTATAACAGCACGGTACGCTTTCCGAATGTAAACAAAAATATTAAAAACTAATTTGTGAGTACTTGTATGACTTGAATTTACTGCTTACGAAAATGAAAATCGCTATCGTTGATCTTCAGATTCGAAGAAAGCATTTAGTTACGTTGATAAGCGGCTGTCGCTGTTAGAAGCAAGGGAAGTTGTTGGTTTTTCTGCTGATTGTGGTCATCGGAAATTGTTATATCAATGTTGGCGAATCAAAGATTGCAATCAAGATAACGATGTACTCCATGTAAGTGCGTTAGATTATTCTTTTCCATTTAAATGCTGAATAGACATTTCCTTCGAGCTTTTATTTCCTGGGAGAGCAGATCCAAAGAATTTCAATATTTTATGGTGTTTCTGTTTACTCAATGTGTAATATTTTAAAAAATAGAAACCAGAGTTCTTGCTAAGTTTAATTTTAATATTTGTCAAAAAATTTACACCCAAAATGTCACGTTCTACCTTTGCGCTATTTATTTACTTTTAAAAATACGATTTTCCCTTCATACTGTCATTACGATGAAATGGACAGCGAAGACGACTTTGGCTTTCTTGGTGGGTGCTTCAATGCATCTGTGAATCTTTCAGTCATCTCTTATCGACTACACCCTACAGCGACAGAGTTTTTGTGTGAATTTTATTGATCCGTGGCATAGCCGAGGTCAATAAATACACGAAAACGAGACTTTTCATTTTTATGTGAAGTTATATATTGGATTTTACATCTAAAGGGCGTCGAAAGTAGTGTTTGAAACTTGAAAAGTATGATTTTCGACGCATCTAGCTTGTAAAATACTATTTCCAATAAACACAACATTCTGATGTGATCGACAATACGCAACATTTAACTGTGCCACCAGCAAGCACATACTCGACGCCTCTGGTAGCTGTGTATACATTTCGAAACGCTACATCAAACATTTTTATTGAGACTTTAATGCCTGAAACATGCATTTTTACATCGTTGTCAACATAATCAGAGTGAAAAGCAGTAATTTTAAATTAAACAGAAAAATTAATGAAAATGAATTTTTAATTATGCACAGTCATGTCTCACGCTAACACATTTTCGGCAGAAGAATAATTTCATACAGCCACAACGGCGCAAAACATACAAATCAAAAGAAGAGAAATAGGCAGTTAACATCCCTTTATCGATTATTAAAAATTTAAATACGAATGACGACAGCAATATTCACTATAAATGCTTTTATTGTTCCCCACTTCCAATCGAAAAAATGACGCAGTATAGTTTGTTCGCCGACATAAAGTGCGGAACACTTTTTTAACCAATCAAAGTCTAACATCAAAACCACGATTTATGCTACTAGAACTGTAAAACTATATCACGGATCAACTGGAATTAAACATAGTCCTTTTTACATACATCCAAATAACAGAGCCTTCATGATTATAAGTCTCTTGCCATGGTTTGATGCTTGTGACATGTTGTTATGAAAACATTTGTGGCAGTTGGGATCAGAAGCCGGTGTTTTCCATATGTCAAAGTGACAATCGGAAGTAGTCAGAAAATCGTTTATTTTTCCTTAATTCGGTTTCTCCAACAGAATTGAGGAGAAATACATTATTTTAATATTTATTTTTTCGTTTCACGTTTGAAACGTCACTATGGCAGATGGAAAAGTCCTGTGATCCCAACTGTTACATTTGCTTTATGACGTTTACTTTCTAGCGCAAGGAGGACCTTAACGAGAGTGCACCAAGTGTATGTCTCAATCGAAACACATTGCACGAAATCCAATTTTGTCAAATTGTTTTTCGTTTAGTGTATGAAAAGTTTTAAAATATTGACTTTGTAAGGATCCCATATGCACGTATCCACCCAGGCTCTTGGTCTATAATGTTTTCTCGGTTCGTAAAAGAACGCTATCGCTATCTAGAACTTTCAGAACAATAGTTCTGCTACTCCATGTTGGTCAAATAAATAGTTTGGCCTGCATTGTCTGAATGAAAAAGTGACGGTTACAGTCAGACTGTACGATAGTGGAGTTACATTACAAATAAAGTTTAACTATGTAGCGTGTAAATGCTAAGTATTCCATTGTTATGTTTTTACAACCACTATTTGAATTATAATTCCACATCCACCTTTTATCATAATGGAATGGATGAAGATACACTCATATTATACCCTACTGATTTCTTATATGAATTTATTTTTATATTCAAAAACATATCCCTTACACAGAGAACTGTATTATTATGATAAATAATAACGCATTTTCTACAACAATACTGTTTTAGTACCCAGCATCTGTAGCAAGCCTTTTATGTTTTTAAAGACGTTGTGGGACATAAAAACACACAAGAAGAAAAACTCGAAATAATACACACAATATGTTTAAAATGAATAGAAGACTATAGGAGAAAGTTTTCGCTCTTTTTTCGATGATTTGAATATTTCTGAAAGCATTTTACTTCGGTTTCGGCTTTTGTCTGTCTGTGTTTGTGAGGTAAACTTTTCCATTGGCGCTTGGAGTTGTTAAACACCTCTAAATAAAAGCTGTTTCCCGCAAGTAATTCGGGAAAATATGGAAACGAGCATAACATTTTATGGTTCTTGTTTCATTTTTTAGAGTGAATTCGCTTCGATTTGGTGACAAATAACATTTTATTTCGAGTATTTTTTGAGTCTTTTATCGCTACTCTCAATTCGGTTTTATTGAAATTAAGTAGGAAGCTACTGGTAGAAATCCATCACTTTTCGTATTTTTCTAATCCACTTATTTCGTTTAGTAAACAAAAACCTAGACTTTTTGTGTTTGATTCGTTAGAGCAAAAAAGCAAAAAAGAAAAGCGGAAGGAACCTAATTCTTCGTTTCTGAAATGAAATATAATGTGGATTACAGACACACTCCACAATGACTTCCATTATGGAAGTTCCATGTCATGCTAAATTCGATGAGAATTTTTGAATGTCCGAAATACCAACAATTTTTCTCGAGTTTGAATTTCATATTTATCCGAGGTGTGAACACAACGTTTTTTTATGTACGGGGTGTTCCTTTGCCTAACACAACACAAAGAACAATAATAACATTTTTGTGAACATAAACAAAGTGACAGTTCAAGCGAGAAAAGTTCAATTTCTCACTAAGAATGTCATTCGACCAATCGTCAACAAAACGCAATTTTCTAGGCCATGAGGAACAATTGAGTAGGGCAAATAAGGTAAATCACAACGCACATCTGAAATAGTTATTTGTTCAACGAGGTAGTTGTAAATTGCATCTTCACAAAAAAGATTTTTAAAGCTTCAGTGGAGGGGAGAAAGTAATAGTTTTTACGCCTGTGTTATGAAAAATCTTTTCCACTTAAATATTCAAAATTCAAATATTCCAATGGAAAAGAAGACATATTCTAAGACTATCTGACGTATTGAACGGACGTGTAGTAAACCGATTCAAATTCTTCCGGCTTTAATCATTTATTACATGTCGTAAAGCAAACTGATTCATATCGTACAGTCTGTTACACAAGCATGACTGCACAAAACAAAAACATTTCGTTACACTCATAATATTTTACTTCCGGGAGCAGGGGGTGGTGCAACATTTTACGTCAAAATACTGATAGGATACAGTGAATCGCACAGTGGCATAATTACTTTTATATTACACATGTGAATTTCATATAAAATTCACAAAATTAAAAGCAGTGCCCCGGTCCCCCGGTAATCTTCTCTCGCGTTGAAACGTTGAAACAAATAAAATATTTTCATTTCGAAATTTTCACTGCAAACGAAGCAAATTAAAAAATTTCCACAAACGATTGTGCGCTTATTGTCCAATAATTTAACTTTTATATTGTCGGAAAACTTTTTATTAGATCAAATTTCACCAAATATTCTACACCAAAGTGCACGTCATTGTCTTCTTTGTGCATGCTAATAGAGGACAATAACTAGACGCTATTGTTAATGGTCGTTGTTTCCAAAAGTTTAAGTAATAGAAAATATTTATTTTTAGTGAAATTAGAATTTTTTACCAGAATTTATCATTACCAATTCCACTGTGGTAAACGGTTTACATTAACGCAATTCTTAAAGTGCATAGTTGTGAAAGTAAATTAAATTTTTCACCCGGAAAACAGAACAGAAACCAACAAAACGAGCCATCAGAACAGTCGGAGCGTTTGCTGCGACTGAGCCCCGTACAAACCCGTATATCTATTGCGTACGTGACCCTAGTGCGTCTGTCACCCTACTTTGACCGTAGGCCTATTGCGCCGGTTAATGTAGTTAAAGTAAAATTATTATGGAATGTGTACATCTTAGAAATTGCGCATAGCGCAATTACGAAGCCCCGTACGACGTTCCTTTCAAAAGAAACAAAAATTTCAAATATCCCTAAAATTTTATTTTTTTGAAGGGCCTAGTATCGGCCTCAGTCCGAGGACCCAAATTTAAAATTTTTTTCAACTACATTCTATTCGGCCTTTGATTACCTTCCAAATGAAACAAAAATTACGAAAAACGGATGAAATTTGCTCGAGTTATATGTAAAATACACATAGGGCCCTAGTATCGGCCTCAGTCCGAGGACCCAAATTTAATTTTTTTTTCAACTACATTCTATTCGGCCTTTGATTACCTCCCAAATGAAACAAAAATTACGAAAAACGGATAAAATTTGCTCGAGTTATATGTAAAATACACATAGGGCCCTAGTAGTGGCCTTAGTCCAAGGACCCAAATTTATTTTTTTTTCAACAACATTCTATTCGGCCTTTGATTATCTTCCAAATGAAACAAAAATTACGAAAAACGAATGAAATTTGCTCGTGTTATATGTAAAATACACATAAGGCCCTAGTAGTGGCCTTAGTCCAAGGACCCAAATTTATTTTTTTTTTCAACAACATTCTATTCGGCCTTTGATTACCTTCCAAATGAAACAAAAATTACGAAAAACGGATGAAATTTGCTCGAGTTATATGTAAAATACACATAGGGCCCTAGTATCGGCCTCAGTCCGAGGACCCAAATTTATTTTTTTTTTCAACTACATTCTATTCGGCCTTTGATTACCTCCCAAATGAAACAAAAATTACGAAAAACGGATAAAATTTGCTCGAGTTATATGTAAAATACACATAAGGCCCTAGTAGTGGCCTTAGTCCAAGGACCCAAATTTAATTTTTTTTCAACAACATTCTATTCGGCCTTTGATTACCTTCCAAATGAAACAAAAATTACGAAAAACGGATGAAATGTACTCGAGTTATATGTGAAATACACATAGGGCCCTAGTAGCGGCCTTAGGCCAAGGACCCAAATTTAATTTTTTTTCAACAACATTCTATTCGGAATTCGATTACCTTCCAAATCAAACAAAAATTACGAAAAACGAATGAAATTTACTCGAGTTCTATGTAAAATACACATAGGGCCCTAGTAGCATTTCACTTCTAAGGCCCTAACTCACGGTCCACTCACCCGATTTAAAAAAACTTTTTTTTCCTGGATTGGTATTGACAATACCTATCATTTGCCGTGTCATTTACATTTCCATCGTTTATTTTATTTATAAATATCACCAAAAGACCTTAAATCACTTAGGTGGCCCTAACTCACGAAGGGCCGACCCGAATATGCCCATCTTCGAACTTAGCCTCACTATTTCGACTATCTTTCAGGGAAAAAAAAAATTTTTGAAATCGGATTTGATTTACTCAAGATATCGACGTGACAGACGGACAGACGGACAGACGGACAGACGGACAGACAAAATTTTTATTGCAGATTCGTCATCTATGAACATAGGCAAACACTTTGCCCTTACCGTCTGCTTCGAATTCCATCAATTACACACGGCATCGTAATCCTATAAGCCCCTTTGTACTTCGTACGGGGCTAAAAATAAAACCGACTTCGTACTTACTTGTGCAATCTCCTTCCGTGTGGCGCAGAAATTTATAAAAGTAACGTTCACAAAGTCAGAACCGAAACAAACAGTGACAGTCTTTTCCTCTAACGTGTCTTGCGAACCGAGAGTAACAATTTGCCGTAGTTTGGAGTCCTGAAAAATAAAGAAAAATAGGATTATATATAGATTTAATAGTACATTAAGTCCTTGCTTGTAAGTTTGTTGTTTTGGTGAGGAGTGTGAGACTTGCGGAACTAGTCGAAGGCGAGTCACACAAGTTAAAATCACACAAGCCAAAAAAATAACTTACAAGCAATTATGTAAGATATTATTACATGCTTGTGTGCGGTAAGTGACCGATGTAAACAGTTACGTAAAGTGCACTTTACTGAGCATAAGCATGTAGAATCAATGATTTTTTAGCAATCGGTTGAAAAGAATTTCGACTTAAGGCCCGTCATTGGGAAATGACAGGACAGTTTCCCGAAAATGTACGGAAAATTTTATCACAAAAATTCACCGAAAAAATTCAAAGAAACTCACCTCTGATACTTTCCATTGTATTGGGGCATACTCTCTTATGGTCGCCAAGGCATATTTGAACACTAAAACACTTTTTACTCGATGCAAAAACAAAAAGTTTTTTTTTGTTTTGTCGCAACAAAAACACAGAAAATATTTCGACACAACTGTGACACTCCGCTACTATAAGTACTGGAATGAATGTTTGCTGTGTTCACTTCGGCGGTAAAATATTTTCATTCAAAAAAGTGTCGGACATTTAAAAACAATCATCAAACGGTTGACAAAGGGTAGCGTATACATTTAATAATGCTCATCGACCATTTTTTAAAGCTTTACGAGAGCTCAGCGGACATTCTCTCAACTATGGGAGAGCATTTATTAAAAATTTAGCCTCTCGTAAGACTGCACTGAGCGTAAATAAATGTTCGTTTCTCTTTAGTAAGCTAAGAAGACTTCGGGAAGTCTAATTATGCCACCTCTTTGAATAAAAATATCGGCTGAGGTCGAATAATTCTCCGCTGAGCTCTAATAATTCTTCGCTGAGCTTTAACAAACCTCCGCTGAGCTCTAATAATTCTCCGATAGGCTTCAGGAAGTGTCCGTTAGGCCTAAGGAAGTTTCTGGAAGGCTTAATGGAGCTAATCGGACACTCAGCGGAGATCTGCCAAAGCTAAGTGGAGTCTTATTAAATCATAGCAACAATTATTAGGTATCCGCTGATGCTTATTGAGTGTTCGCTTAGCTTCATTGCCTTACTACTACGTGCTAAGGTCTGACGGACTCTTACTGAAGCCTAGCGGAGAATTATTAGAGCTCATTAGAGGTTTGTCAAAGCTCAGCGGAGAATTATTAGAGCTCAGCGGAGGTTTGTTAAAGCTCAGCGGACAATTATTCGACCTCAGCCGATATTTTTATTCAAAGAGTTGGCATAATTAGACTCAGCGAAGTCTTGTTAGCTTTCTAAAGAAGTGGGAGAGGTTACAATTTTAATAAATGTCTACCATCGTTGAAGGGTCGGACACTTTTTTGAATGAAAATATTTTACCGCCGAAGTGAACACAGCAAACATTAATTCTAGTACTTATAATAGCGGAGTGTCACAATTGTGTCGAAATATTTTCTGTGTTTTTGTCGCGATAAAACAAAAAAAAAACTTTTTGTTTTTTCATCGAGTAAAAAGTGTTTAGTGTTCAAATATGCCTCGGCGACCTAAAGAGACCATGACCGAATACTATGGAAAGCTTAAGAGGTGAGTTTCTTTGAATTTTTTCGGTGAATTTTTGTGATAAAATTTTCCATACATTTTCGGGAAACTGTCCTGTCATTTCCCAATGACGGGCCTTAATCATTTTGAATAAATATAAAAAGTTTGTTTGATCTGTTTAACATCATACCAATAACCTCTCTAGCAAACAAACTTCGTTTTACCGATGTCAAAATACCAACTAATTTTTTTGTTTGTTGAACCATACACTGTTGACTAATTTCATACTCATGCAAACAGAAGGCGCATATGTTACATCTTTTGTTAAAAATGCTTAATAAAAAGTCTTTTACTTCATTAGATTAAATATACAATTTGCTATATAAGGCAACCCTACTAGCTCTATAGCCCGTTGCTTATTTTTGTCATAATTGTCGCTAACAGATGTTATTGAATTTTGCATTTCAGTTTCTTCAAAAAATGTGCATTCTAGATATGTGAGTCAGACCAGAAGGCATGGGTTTCATGTATTTTCGAAATTTTCTCAGGAAGGACGGGAGCCTGAAATTCGTAATTTTTCGTGTTCGTAATTTGTGAATTTATCAAAACATTTGATAAAAGACTGAAGGCTATTTCGATCTGTGAATATTGACTAAATTTACTAACTTTAAAGTTACACGTTGGAGGCCAAAATTACCATGACGTCATAGAAAACGAGATATAAAATAGTTTTATCAAGTATGCATTGCATAACGTACCATAATGTACGATAGTATGATACAATGATATATAGTTGCTAGTTAAAGTACAGATAAGCAGCCCATAAGAATCTCAAAGTTTGGAAACTTTTCCACATAAATAATACAAATTCAAAATCATGAAAAAAATTTCTTTTCAAAAAGAAAATTTTATCGGAAGTTTAGACCAGAAACCCGCCGTATCTAATGGTTGATTATAAATTTACAAACAGTAACCAATAGCTAAATCGATATCGACAACTTTTAAATAGATGTGAAGAATAAACTTCGCAATGGCTTTTCATATATTTTCTTTTACAATTTGGACGGCGTATAGCTATTTTCGTAATAAGTGCCGACCTGGAAATTTTGCGCAACAGCTGTGAAAGCTATCAACCCGAGGCGAAGCCTCAAATCGTCGTATGCAAAAAAAAGTCCAACACAAGTTAAGGAGCAAGTTAGGGACAAGATTTTATGTACATGAGTGCAGTCCTCATTATTACAAACATTAATTTTACGCTCTAGTTCGTTTACTTTACACACTACTGTACATAGATGTATTTTCACAATCTAAACATTTTTTTAATTCGTAGAAGTGTTTAGATGACGATTGGTAACAGGTAAAAAAGGTATTCTCTAGTGTGAAAGAACTGTAGAACACGAGTTCACTTATTCGACAGTAAAAGAAAATTGTCAGTTTTCAATTTCGCTAATAGAACACTTCCAGATATATTACAGATCCATCTACCCTTCTTCTCCGATTATTTATTGATTTTTTTCCCAAATGTGTTCAATCTGAAGTAAAAAAGTGGTTAATTTTGACGGAATCTCGTATTCTTTTATAATTTGAGTTGAACTGAAACTGTTAACCAAAATTTTTCCCAGCACTGCCATTACTTTCGAAACATTTCCCATATCTTTCGGTACAATTCGATCTATTAAAAAATAACTTCCAGCCTATCCTTGTTATGCAATACCAATATAGACGAAGACAATGCCGCACAAAGGTGCTAGGGATAAACTTTTCTTAAAAAAAAACTTTTTTTATGAGCAATAAATAACTTTTTAAGCGACACTTTTGCTTTTCCTGGGAAAAGTTGTTTCATTCTTCGTTTTTTTTTTAAATCTATTTTTTACGCTTTCCGTATCATATTTTTTCTGTGGCAGACACGGCAAGCAGGCAGTCAGAATAAATGTATTAAAATCATTCAGAATAAACGGCTTTCAGTAAATTATGAACTTTCTTTCTTTACTTTGTAATTGTAGCTGGAGGAAAATGGTATTTGAAGAATAAAAAAATAAATATGCTTTTGTGTTGTAAGGTGGACGGATATCCCACTAATAACGAAACTCATATGCATAAATACTGTCATGTAGAGGCAAGATAATAGCGAGATAATAGCTGTTATATACCTCATAACACAGTCGTAAAATCGACAAATATCTCTGGACACTCTACGTAAACCATTGAAAGTTTTCCTAAATCTGCATGAACTGTTGACTTTTCTTAAGGCTGATCTAACTTCCACAATTATTGAAAGTAAACACATTTATGGTGGTTATTGTCATCTTACTTTTTTCAATAAGGATTCTGATAAAATTAAATATTTCATCGAAAATAAAATACGAAACGCCCAAATATAGGCTATAGTTTCAGCTAAGTCACCATGCCTTAAGAGGCATCGATGCTCTGCTAAAAAGCATACATTTGGGAGTAATTGCTTTTATTTGAAAGGGGAAATGTGTATACTAGCTATTAGCTAGTTGATAGGAAGGACAAATGATCTTAGATTTGGGAACGAGCTTCAGTTATTACACTGAAAAGTCTCCATTAAACCGCTAATCTAATCAGGGCTATAAATCTGATTTTCCTTGTATGACTTAAATATCCTACATTTCTGTGACAGAGCATACACTTCAATTGTCTTTTTTCCACGCTTTTGTCAAATGTTAAATGAATTAATTATTGGAAAGAGAATCCATAACAAGAATACCTCTATGAATTATTAACCGTAAATATTTGAACAAAATGAAAAGAATCAATCAATCCAACCATTCTTTCTATAAACAATTTACAATTACCCACTTTATCGTTTAGTAAACAATTATACAAAATTTTGAACGTTCCGTATAGTAAAACAAAGATGATATACGACGTTCACGGTCGAAGTCGAACACGTTTCCGTGTAAACAAAAAAGAAACGTTTTTTTGATTTCAAATTTCGTTTCACATGAATTTTCATACGTGAACCTGCGTACAATATACAATATATTAGTTCAAAGGTAAACGAAATGATCTGCAGAAAAACTTCCGATTTTTTCGTTTGTGTAACGGAATGGTGCACAAATTTTGAAAGAAAATTTTAGTAGAAAAAGTGTTTGGAAATTGTGTCAATTAGTTATTTACATAAATGATAAAACGTTGAAAAGTCGAGTTTTCGTGTGAATTTGATTAATCCGAGGCAAAACTGAGGTTAATAATCATATATACGTAAATTTCTTTTATTAATTTCATTTTCATTTCGAGCACTTCGTTACACAATTCAAGGCGGTAAATATGTACGAAAATCCGAACGAAAGTTTCACATTCGTCACTGAGTTGAGAAAAATTCAAATTTCCTTGAAAATGTGAAACAATGAATTTACTAATGTCCAATTTGATAGTAAGCCTACAGATCAATCAACTTGTTAATTGTTCCGTTAATTTCCAGTCGTAAAAGTAACCCAGCAAAATCCCAACATAAATAGCAAAATATTTGTAAATGTAACAGGAAAGTTTCTGTGTCAGCACTTCAAAGAAAATTTCTCAGTAAAACCTTCTGTTTCTCGTTGAGACTGCTTCTCTAACATTTTTGCTAAACTGCATGTACCAACGTTGGGATCGAGCTAATACTGATACTTTGTAACATTTGAATACATTAGCTATGCAAATGTTAAACCCACAATGACATGCAACTGAAAAGCATTCATTATTGTTTATTAGTGTATACCAGCTGTTTTGGATAGTAACACATTTAGCAAGTCAATTGATTTTTTACATTTCTGCGAGGAGACGAATAATTACCATTAAGAGGTACTAGACATTAATCAAGACACACTCTACTTTTGTTAGCTATAGTCTACATTTAAGTGTTGAAATAATGTACTTTCGTCGATTTCTTTGTACAGCAAACGAAATTAACTTAAAATTTCCATTTTACACATACTGCCAACCCACAAAATCAACTGATGCATTATACGTTCCATTGAACTCGTTCAGAAACTCTTCGTTAAGTTTCACTTGTAAGGATTTTGACACTTCTTTCATATAAGATATGTCAAAATCATCACTTTGGGTAACGAATTTTTAGTTCCTGAACGAGTTCATGGATTATAAGTGAAATCCACAAATTATATTGACTTCGATTATGAAAACATTTGTGTACTAAAGTAGCATCGCGACAGTAGCATACATTATAGTCAGATTTCAGGTGGATTCTATGTGTGGGCTGAAGAAATGTAAGCAGGAAAAAGATATTCTAAGATATTTTCATCTGATGCATCGTTTTGAAAAAAGTGAGACCAAAATCGTATGCTAAAATATGTCAGCATTGTACAATTGTACTGTACAGAAAACCGTTTCCGATGATTTGACAAACATTCAGAAAAATGTAAAAACATTTTTTTTTTTTGAAAATATGCAAAATCATCGAAAACTGTTTTGTATACAATGCTGACACATTGAAACACAAATAATTTTTCCCAAAACGAAGAATAAAAAGAATTCAAAGAATTCGACGAAAATAGATTATTTCAACGCCCAACTGTAGACTATATTTAACTAAATTAGAGTACGCTCTTAACGCTAATTTCGTCCTAACAGGTTCAATTAATGAGTAAAAAAAAAGTTCAATTGTAATTAGTGCGAAGTGGCCTCTTGAGCGAATAAATTCTTTCACGGAATCGAAACACACATTTGTACTTTTTTCGTTCCATACCAATGCATTTGGAAACTTTATTAAATAGAATGTTATCAGACAACACATATTGAAAGTGGGCAGCAGTGTGTAAGTCATATAAAATTAACTTCAAAACTACGAAAAACGAGAGAAAAATATAAAATCCGACTAATAAATTTAACCTGAATTTTATCGTTCCCAGAAACGGTGTGCAATTGAAATGAAATCTCAAAAGTTCTTGTGAAAACGATGAAAACATTCCAAGCATTCCGAAAAGAAGCAATCGAAAAGCAGAACAAATCCCTTCATTGTAAAGGATAACGTTTGGAACGAAAAGATTATATTATGTTGCTGGTGTGTTACAATAAAAGTGAGAATGAAAATAAAATTTCAAGTGACCAACCGTTACGATCACATTTTTCTTGCTCTTTTCGTCGTTGTTTATTTTGATCTCTTTTTTTTCGGAATGATTTTCTTTTGCAGGAAATTCACATAAATATTTACGTTTCACTTTATTACTAGTTATTCACATGCTTATTTATTCATACATTATCAAATCTATTACACAGCGTATTTACTCTTCAAGTCGTTAGTTTTATTTATTTTCATTTTCATATCTAACTGGCTTGTTTTTCACTTGACCGGAAAAGCTTACTTTTACTCATTGAATATGTATGCTGAATATGTTAGCACATTTGATGGTAAAAGTGTTAAAAAAATACAGAAACCGAACAAGTTTGTCAGTGTGTATATATAAACCGATGGACATTGAATATCGAATTGGAGGGAACGAAAAGCAAACACTAAAGTTTCTGTTGACATGTAACGCTTTTGACTTGGACTTTGATTTTGAAGAAAATTGTTATGAAAAGAATCTGTTGAAGTGATGTTATTTCTTCGGGTTTTCTGTGTCATGTTTGATTGACATTATAGAAAAATTGGTGGAAAAAATTGATTGTAATGAATCGTAGTCAGTATTGTCCATGTGTGAGCATTGTCACTAAAATTTTATTTTGTGATATTATTCCGTGCTCTCCTTCAGAACAAAATTGATGTGATGAAACGATGGGAAATGTTTTTGTTGTCTCGCGGCCAGAAAATCCGTCATTACTGTCTAACTCAAACCAGCTTTTTCGCATTTTCTGGTCACAATAGATGAAAGATGAAAAAAATATTTGGACAAGTACCCTAAGGCAAGTTACAATAAACTGATCTTCGGTCCTTTCCTTCACATCGTAACATGTTGAAAGAGAAGCAAATACTTTAACAAGTCCCGTAGGGCAAGTTATAATTAACCAGTCTTCAGTTTTCTCTCTCTGATCATAATAGTCTATACAACAACAGCGACATCCTTCAGTCAAATATTGAATCATTCTCTATCGGTAGAGTTGACATTGAATTGAAAAAAGAGAACTGATGTCGTACACACAAGGAATTTTGAAAACCGACACATTTTCTGTTTCTGTGTTTATGATTTCTCCATATAAAAATACATGCAAAATTCACAAAAAACCAGTAAACCACGAAACAGAAAATGTGTCGATTTTCAAAATTCCGCTAGTGTAATCCCACCTCCTGCAATAATGTTTGATTTAATCTTACAAAGACAAATAGATTAATCTGTTACAGACGGCAAGCATATTACCAGCATTATTATCGGGTCTATTACTTCTATCGATCAAAGTATTTTTAATCGGTTGATTTCAAATCTTGTACTTCAATATTTGAACATGTATTTTACAATATAAAGGACCATATCATCCAGAGCTTGTCATTATTTTTGTCGTCGTTATCGATAACAGATTAACAGGTTAAGAAGGCCTCAATCGTGCCAGCATAAATAAACTTTGGTGCTCAATTTGATTTGTGTTAATTTATATGGATTCTTCTAGGGTATACACAAAGGGTATAAATGTATCCATGTAGATAGGTAACTTTCGATTGTTATTACAAGTATAGGAAAGAACAAAGCACACAGTTTCGGAGGGAAACTTATGGAAAAATCTGCACTAAAAATGCAATAACAGACCTTAGTACTTCTGGAATATTTAGAAGAGGAATGTGATACCGAAATACTGCCACAGCAGTTCACTGAAACCGTAAATTAGAATTGTGCGGTGTCGCTCACATAGCTCTAAAATTAAATCTGAGAGATGTGTATAGTTCTGAAATTCATAAAGTATGCAACAAAAAACTTATTCGTATCTATGTTTACCGTTGCTGGAAATGTACATCATGCACTTTTTGTGCACATTTTTTTTCACAAATATTCTCTATGCAGAAAATTGAATCATGTAATCATTATTAAAGCCTGCACATACACAGAAAATATATGTACTGAATGTACAGGATAAGGATATACATTTACGTCATGAAGCGTCAGCACCATATCTGGGGATTTTCATTTCGTCTTTTTCTATGTTAAGAGGCGTCGATGCTTTGCTGAAAAGCATACATTTGGGCGTTTTTTAAATACTGGATTTTAGTTTACTTTTAATATTTTTTCACCAGAATGCTTTTTTTTAATATAGGACCTCCATAGCGACCATGAATGTGTTAGCTTTCAATAGAAAATAGATATGTAAATTTCGTTAACCTGCTGACGTTTCACAGAACTGGTCAAACAGCTACAACAAGGCAGCTGCCTTGGCTACAACGAAAGCTAATTTTTATTAAAGCTAACACATTTGTGGTCGTTATTGCGGTCGTAAATATTTCAAAAAGGATTCTAATGAAAAGATATCATCAAAATTGAAATACGAGACACACAAATGTAGGCTAAGCATCGATGCCTCTTAAGCATACTATAGTACATAATTGAGAGAAATGTAAAAATTCCGCATTTTGTGAACGTAAACCGTAAACATTTTGTGGAACGTAACGAAGGTTCCACGATGCTGTTGTAAAACCCAATACCAGAACTTACAAGGCTCTTCAATAATAATTTCGGCAAACTTTACTTTTACAGAACTAGTTTTGCTTATAGCAAACGCGGTCAATCTGGGTCTTCTATGGTTTAAACGTTTTTATGATTGCTGTTGTAAGATTAGATGTTTTTGATATATGAGTGTTATCACAATTCGAAGAAAAAAACTAACGAATTCGATCTGTTTCATTTGATATGTGTTTCTTTGATGGTGGTTACGTGTTGAACACCCATCTGCCATCTTACATAACGGATCTCTGTAGTTATGAAGGAACATAATACTTTCTATTATATAAAACACACTCTGAACGAGCGATAAAAAATATATTCTAAAAATCTATGTTAAACCGAAGCATCTTTATTGACATTCGTTTTATAACTTCAACTCTACATACGAGTCACTTCTAAATAAATTCTCGAATCGTAAGGCCATAAAAACAGTTTCACATTCTGACATCATGAGCAGCTTTTATGTTATTTAGTAAAAACTAAGTAGATGAAGTATGCTTCAAATGTATGTAATATGTTGTGAGAAGTTTCTGAGTGAGTGAATAACGGAGAAAATATTCACCGATGTAGCCATGTTGAAAGAAGAACCAGCGTTAATACAATATGATAGCATACAACATAGCATATTATACCTGGGACAAACCAGAACGTACATTTGTGTTGTAGAAATAATAATCGTACGAGGAGTTTGCCTATGCTATGGTTTAGTGGCAGCATATAAATATGCCAGGTTTTAGCTGTGTTGTAACAGAACCCTATACGACACAGAGAGCATACACTATATGGTATAGGGATGGAGATTATCATATATATGTACGATATTTTTGCTCTAATAGCTGGATAGTTCTTTTGTTATATGCTGCAAGCATCTATCTTTTTTCATTCTCCGAATGTTGTAATGTCATACAGAACAGAAATTCCTTGTTTTGCCATTGTCATTTTGCAAAATGGAGAGGTTGAGCGACACGTGAGATATTCTCTGTGACAAAGGAAAAAGATTATTTTGTTTAATGTTTCATAAGGATTTAAGATAACTCTTATGATATATGCTTTTGAGATGAGTAAATACTTACGGTACGGTAATGGTACTATGTGAAAGTACTGAGTTTAAATTATTTTTTGAGTTAGGGTTATACAAAATTAAACGTGATGGAAGTGTGTTCCACCAAAACACCGTACATATTGATAATTACATTAATCTCGCTGGGATATCAGAAAGTGACGCAAACAAGGGGTTTACTTTCAGAATCGTTGAAATTATGCAATATTAATGCAGACAGCATATAACGAAACGGGGAACAGCCGTCGAGTCGATGTGATATCATTTTGACACTTGAACATTTTTCTAATGTAAAGTATTTACATCCATGTACGATAGTACGGCCATAGCAGCATGTAAACTCGTTGTCATTCAGTAAAATATGTAAGAATTCATGATTTTAGTAGCTTTGAACTGTCTCCACACATTTGCATATTTCAGGGTATTGAGAGTGTAGCATGTAGCAACCAAGTGTGGCACTATCAGTTTTTCAACTTTTCCGCTCTTTTAATTGATATAATACAATACCGAAGTAACAGACTGAGTCAACGCACAGTGATTTGACTGAGTAAATGGATTTTACATGCTGAGGGCGACGAAAGTAAAGCTTGAAACATGAAAAGGGCGGTTTTCAACGCATGTAGCATGTAATAGTATTTTATACATGACTAGGGATAAAAAGAGTTTTCGTGCGAAGCCGAGGTCAACAAACACACGAAAATGAGACTTTCCATTTTTATACCGAGTTATGTAAATTGCTATTTCTTTACCAAGGTGAGAAAATTGGAAATTCGAACAAAAGCGAAAGTTTGGAGCGAAGCGAGAGCCGAAATTCCTCAGGTTAAAACTTCCTATTTCTCTTCGAGGTGAACACCGACGTTTCACCATTTTTCAAAACCAAAACAAACTGACAGTTGCAAAGACGAAAAAAAAATCTTGTGCGCCACATGAAAAAAGCCAGTGCTAAGAAAATTGGAATTTTCTTACCTGAACAGATTGAGATACGAAATTTAAAAATCGAAATCATTTTGTCTATGAAAATATTGTTCGTGTGAAGTGACAGAAGACCGACTTGTCGACAGCGTCAATCATTGGCGGTCCTGTGAAGTAGTGCTCAAAGTCACAATCTACTGTCATAAGAGAGAGATAGAGAGAGAGAGAGAGGGGGGGGAGTGAGAGCGACACGTCATCTTCTCGCCGCCCAGATTACGTAATTGTTTGGAACTTCGTATTTTACCTAGTGTGGTTGCATCCCTCGCCTTCGACTCGAGCTGCAAACGTCACACGTGACAATATAAAAACTTCCCCCGGGAAATGACTTTATTGCATCCATATAAATTGTAGCAGGGACTAAAGTAAGGAACAAGTGTGTAGGCAATTGGCGACAGTTCCCCTCAAAGTGGCGACATTGCCATCGACATTTGCGACCACGGAAATTTCACTGTATCTTATGTCGAAACGGTTTTTCTAACTGAGGAGCATATTTAAAGCATTTCACTTCCCGCTATGGCTCCAATCACCATGCAATTAATGCTTCGACTGAACTCAAGAAATTTAACCAATAAATTACCAACAAAATTTGCGTCACAAATGGCAGTTGTCCTCAACAATTTTGAGAAAATTTTAGGATAAAGTAAATTTCAAGGCAAAAATCGAATCATTGGTTAAATTTGTTGAGTTCAGACGCAGAATGCAACACCCTTAGCGAGTCATAAGTTCGAAAGTTTGAATTACCATTGCCGCTGCACTGATAGAAACCTCTTCACCAGAAAGTTTCAACCCGATGAATTATTACTACTTCTGGTCAGAAGATTCCCTGTAGGCTGAACAAATCTAGGAATTCAAATATTTCGCATTCTGTTCATTTTTCCTTAGAGGTACTAATGGCACAAAGTGCGAATAGTCAAATAAAGACTAATCGCGATTTGTGCGAATAGCCTTTTCGTAATTATTTGCTCGAATCAGAGATTCATTTATACTTTTAGAGTTGTGAAGTTTCCTATTTTCGTATCATCGAAAGTCAGTGTAAACAAAAAATTCGCTCGCTCTGCTCGCGATTTCTGTTCCTTCAAAAAAATTCTAAAACTTGAGAGAATCTTTAAAATTTGAAATGAATCCTAAAATGACTTCGCATTGACCCTACGGAATGATCTATCGAAATCAGAAAATTCGTTTGTCAAATCTTAAAACCATTGAGTTAAGGAACATTATCAAAATAAAGTGTGTAACCACTTCTTTATTCGCCTAAGATGATTTATTTCAAATGTTGTGTTACACATTTGGCCCTTTCAGAACAAAAACATGGGCCATGACAAGATATGGCTACACCGAAAAAAATCCTTATTTTAGTCCCTGAATTGTAGTGAACCATATCACTATAGAGTGCATTGAATGAACACATAAAGGTGCTAGTAGAATAGCTGAAGCAAATCTCAATACAATTTGCATTTAACTACACGATGACAACGAAGTGTAATTTATCAAGTGAAATCATTTAATTAGTCTTAATCATATAAGTTATCTCGATCGTTTCCTTTAACCGTGGAGTTATGAGAATCAATTTATTAAAAAGCTAACAAGTCAGACGAAAAAAAAGATGTAGAAGATAGAGGTTAATCTTTTTTATAAAGAAACGCTATTATCCGCGACAAGAGGTTAATCATCTGTTATCGAAAATGATGACAATAATATTAGGCGATAAGTTTTGGTGGAATTCTCTTATGAAGATAAATGCACGTTAAAACCAACAGATTTTGAATAAAACCCTTTTGACAATTTAAACAAAAGAAGTAACAGATTTAATGTTTGCATTCCGACGTATTGGCACTTTGTTTAATATTAATTTACAAGAAGAACTCCTGACAAAAAAAAATGAATGAAACATCATACAATTTGTGCTGCATTTGGTGCAGTAGCAGCAGAGTGAAATAACATTATTTTCATATTCCACATCGAATTCTTTCCTTCCTTGTCCTCATCAAAATTGCAAACACAACCACGTAGTGTATAACGTAAAACATTTATGACAGCTATCGTACATCTCAAATTTTCGATATGAGTAATGTGTAGAGCGACGAAATTGCTTCTAATTATTAATATCAAAACGATTTAATTACATGCCATTAAATGTTTGTTGTCCATTCAATACACATCCTGTCCTTTTGATGGCATACACTCATTTATTTCAAGGAAATCGCTTAATAGTCAGTTCACAGTTTCGAACATTAATGTGAAGATTTTATAAATAAAAAGGAAGATGATGAAGTTAATGAACAATTATAGCGACGTCCGTTATAGACAAAAAACATCAGGGTCGGTACTCATACATAAAAAAACGGATACGGACGTGTAAAGGTAAATGGAGCGCATTGGAGCACACATTGTTACGAATTTCTTCGTTGAATTGTGGTTGAAATTGAATCGGTTATGATCTCAATAAAGATGAATGTTGAAGTGCTACATTCTTGTGTTATGCTCAGATTGCTGCCTCTGACTCAAGAATAGTCGACTTTCTTAGAAATTGAATCGATATCTGTAAAAGATGTTCAACCAATCACCTTGATGTTGAATGGAAAAAAATGAATCGTTGGAAATGCATCATTGATTTTTCTGTTTCAGCAAGAGGTTAGACAAGTATGTTTCTCAGACAGTAATAAATCCCAACCTATGAGTACCGATAGAAAGACATAGTTTCTAAAATGTCTAACATATTACACCAGGTGACTGCTGCAGGTGTCACATCTTTAACATTCGTTCATTTATTTGTCACATTAAATGGTCATGTTTACTCATTCCGCAGTAATTTTCCGAATAATTTTAGTAACTCATCCTCATCCACCAATCTATTCTACCCAATTTCATTCAGTTGTTAAAACTTTAATCGTTTCTTGTTAATACTCGTTTGTAATTCTAACTAAATAAAACCGAAGTTAAAGAGAAAGGCCAAGAAATTTTCTTATTATTCATATCCCAACGAGAGAAAACTGGAACAATGCCAGCGAATTAATATTAATTTAATTTTCGTGAAATGCGCGATGAATTAGTCAGAGAAAAACGTATGCTCGCATAATATACACATCCAAACGAATGTAATTCCGAAAAATAATACGAATGCGGAAATTCAATTAAATTTAATTTCATTTTGTCAGCAATTTTGTATTATTATACCTACGGTACACCATATTATATTCGAACACATTTTATACCGATTGAGACACCAGCAACATGGCACATAACTTTTTCTTTTCCGAATACAAAAGTACATGCAAATATAATTGCAATTGAACAAAATTGAAAAACTTTACAATAATGTCTGAAACAGCACAACACTAAACATTATGCAAAAGACAACTCACCCTTGGTTTTTTGGCAAATTGCCCGGTCCGTACATCTCGAATGGTAGCTATATCCAACAAATCCATCTCATTATTTTGGTCGACCCAGCATAAATAAAATCCCTTTGGATCGATACGCATGGTGACCGGTGTGCCAGAGCCTGAATCCTGCAACGAAAAAGAATACGGAAAGAGAATTACATCACACACTTTATGATGTATACAGAAATAATGGAAACATGAGAGCGTAATACAGAGAAGGATAATCATATCAAAAAATGTAAAACAATTAAAAAAAATTTGTTGAAATAAATCTTAATAATTAAAGTTGAAAACGAATTATGAAACATTTGAAATGGACAGGTGGTAGTAGACGACCTCTCTGAATAAATGGAAAACAAAGAAGATTAATTGCATTTTATGGAATAACAGTTCTACGAAATTGAAAAAGTTTTTAGTTGATGCTATTCGCCCACCACATCCTTTGTGAATGTTATTCACCCCTATAAGGTCAACTTAGTAAGTTATATTCGCAAGTTGTTTTTTAGTACATATTCAACTCAGTTACAAGAAAAATGACGTTGGTAGTTGGTTGCGTGGCCGTTAGAAAATATATTGGGAATCCACATGTCACGTGAAATATTTCGTACAGTATAGTAAACGAAATTAGCTTAGAGTTCCCTTTACTTAGATAACCCACAAAATCCATTACCGCATAATAGTATATTATTGGCATTTGAGGGTAGCGTCAAGATTTCCCCTTAAATGTCAATATCAAACTGTATTGTATAAGAAAAGGGTACAAGGTAGGGTAAGAGTAAATTTTTCTGTCTGTTTTAATAGTATTTGCTTGTGATTCCTAGGACAATAATATTGATGGGAAATCATCGTGTGTATGCAATAAGCTTTTTTATTAATGAAGGAACAATATGTGTCAGACTACTGCTACATGTCCGCAGATTTGTGCCGTCACACTTTACGTATTCAAAAATTCTTAAAGACATCCTACATTACATGCATAGTGAGTATATGTATAATATGACAACTCGGACGACCAAAAGGAGCGCCATCTGTTTATACGAAACTATAACAGGATTGTAAAGAATAGAAGATTTTGTGTTGGCTTCAAGCACTTGTTTACTAAAATAGAAGTGATTTTGAAAAGCCTAAGAAATTGATGGAGACTACATAACAGATACATAGTTGTAGAAAAGTACGAAGGAAAAAGTTTCCAATCCACTTCCGTTTGGTGTTGGTGTGCCTCTTCAAATGCAATCATAGAGAAATTGCGAATAAAATTGGAAAATCGAAAATACTTCTATTCATACCCTATAAAATGTATGGAAATGGAGAGACGACTATAAATCACAAGTTTATAATTACAAGCTAATATCGAAATCCCTCTAATAGATTCACTATTCGTCCCCGAAGAAATATTTCTTTCAATTTCTCAAAATTTTAGAAAATATTTTTCTTGTTTTTCTGAATAAAATTTAGGAACATTAACTTTGTTAAGTGTCTAACGATGTTGATAATATATTAAACGTTTTTGGAACTGATTTAGACAGACAGTTTTGATAAATACTTGAAAATTGAATATCGAAGGCTTCTTTTTGATCTTTTTCGACTAAGAATTCTCTGGTTACTTTTATGTCTGTCTGTATATAAAATTACATTGTTAAAACATGTTTTAAAGTTTTGAAAAATTTGAGAAATTTTCAAGAAATTTGAGAATTTTGAGAAATCCGATTTCTCAAAAATAGTCCCTGGAGTGAATAGTCACTTCGAAAGCTTTTTATGCAAATTAACGTAAATAAAATCATCAGGCTGAAAACACTTAAAGCGCTAATTTGTCTTATTTGCCGAAACTTTGCTTAATTATAGATTGACAAAAAAAAATGAAGATCGAACATTAAAATAAGGCGGTGTCCTTGAGGTGGTGTGGTGTGGCGCACCTGAATTTTATATTTTTGATGATAATAAATAGGGACAATGATTGCGTAACAATCAATAAAAACGACATTACCAAATAACTGTTACTTCCTTAATATGTCTGACAACCTACGAGAAGAAAGATTTGCTAGATCTAAAATCTATATTACACAATGGAATGAAAGCATATCCTGCAGACAATGTGCACATTAGCTGAAAGATAGGTTCTATAGTGGAAACTCGTTGGTGTCGTTAAAATATTTGATCTTTGCATAGCTTGTTACATTTTCATAACAAAAATATTCCGAAGAAGAATCGCGACAATTAACCAAATTTCTCTATTCATCCGATTATTATAACACATCATCGTTCCGCCACATATTTCATTTGCCTGGTCGGTCGGTGTAAACATTTATGAGATTTATGAATTTCTATTTAAAACAACATATTCGTAAATTAGCGAATTAATTCCTTTCGCATGCTCAATTATACATATTCATGGCTCATTTCCATCAGGGAAATGAACAAAATAAGTTTTTTATTGTTTGTTTTGATAGAATAGTTGAACTGAAGAGAATTTAAAAAGTTATAGTGACATGAAACGATCAAACACGACTATAAATGAAAAGAATTACAACATTCATTTCACTGCCAGTCATAAAACAGTGCATGTATGAAAGCATAAGCAAGTTTGTATCATGTAGTTTGCGTGATTTTTAATTAAGAAGTGAGGAAGTTTCTTCTTTCCTTTCTTCTTTAACTGACGTTAGGGTTAATCCAATTTGCAATTGAACTCACAACATCTACAGATATTCAATCCTTATAAACATCATACTTTAGTGTCCAGTCCAGAAAGCTTTTTAGCTTTCACAAACACTTCCGAAGGAAATAGCAAACGGTAAATAAGTGGTGACAACGACCTTATAACATTTTTTCTCAACTCGAATAAATTTTCAGCATTAAAATGCTATTTATAAAAATAACATCTCCTCTTTAATTTATGTTATCCGACCAACCATTGCATCTTTCAGTAGACATAGTCAAAATACGTCATTAATGTGGATGAGTAAATTTGTTTAAATAAAAAAAAATATATATTGTTGGTGGAAACGTGGGATAGTTAAGAAGAGATCACTGATGTTTTGGAAACGATAAAAGATTTACTTCGGTTTTATTTTCAAATGTTTTACTCAATGAATTTGTTTACATGCTTCGGATAAATATTAGCGTCATTACTGGTGTACAGTAATAATGAAATACGCAATGCGGTCGCTTCAGTATAAAATATGGAACATAATTGCTTCCGAATGCTTCGGTTGACAGGTGGAATTACCCCACGCCCCCATGAATCAAAAACAAAAACTTGAAACTTCGGCCGTGATTTGCTATTAATTCGTGACGATAAACGTCAGACAATAACTATTTCATAACAAGTGTCGAAATGGACAATTTGCGCAATAGAAGTGAAAACGCATCGTATGCACAAAATTCCCAAAATTCCAGTTGAGGTACAAATTAGAAACATGATTCTATGCATTTTACTGTAGCAATTTTAATAATTTCGTCACAATGAATACGTACGCAAAGTGAATATTTACGTACTATAGTACATAAGGATTGTTATATTGAAATCGTATCGTCAAATCGTTTGAGCGGAAACAATATTTTTGATAATCAGCTTCATTTAAACAATGTATAATTTTGCGGACAGAAAATGTGAATTCTGGTTCATTCGATACGCGTAATAAAGACTTTGCATCTTTGCCGACAATAGCTATTTCACTCAGAGAAAATTCTTATGGAAATTACGAAATCCGTAAAGAGCTATCTCATATGTGGAGGTTCAACTATGAAACCTGTTACTGCGCAGAGTACTTTGAGTGGCACATTAAACTGATCTTTATTATTGTTTAATTCAACGATAGTCAATTGAATTTTAAATCTTTTCAAAAAATCAACGAATTTCTTACTTATAGTGCCCGGCATCAAATTACAAACCAATAACTTCAATGTCGGCTCCGTCTACCTTTAGGGCATTTCCCAAGGATATGACCTAATGTTTCAAACAGTTTTCTGCTGGATATTCACTGATTCGGCAGACACCACGACCTTTCGTTGGTAGATAACACCACAAATCGAATTGTTGTTTTAGTAATCTACTCCTTAAACAACATGAATGTTGTTCTATCACCACACATGCTCGTTGACGGTGACAGAATTTTTTGGCTCCGAAATCTATGACTTCTGAAAGCACATTCGCACCGCAATGATGCAAGTGGTCGCTGGCATTGTACGATTGACCATTGACCTTATTACTAGAGTATATCATTGCGTCAAGTATTGAATTCTTTTTCTGATAGAGCAATGACATCCAGAAAAAACATTGGTAGTTTGGACAGAGGAGCGTGTTGAAACGGAAATATTTCGTGTATCAAAGCCGTTCATTTTTATGGTTCCAATTTTTTTTCAAATCATCTGTTAGCGACAACAACGACAAAAATGAGCATTGGATGGAACTCCTGGCTAATTTCGTCTTTTATAGCCCAATGCATGTTAAATCCAATGAAGTACAAGATTGTATACACTTTAAAAGCTATAGTATCAAACGATGTAATAGATTCACAGCTTGATTTGGAAGGGATGCAGTAGCGAAGTGGAATAAACAAACCGATAACATCTTAAGGGATTTATAAATGTGATCTTGTTCACACTTTCCCTCACGCAACACGATAAATTAACCAAAATCTAGCACATATTAACTACATTATAAACACAAAACAAAATGATTTTTATTGCATCAAAAAACGTGTAATCAGATATTCCACATCATATCATGGTAACACGATGAAATAAGTGGATAACATAATGCTCTACACAAACAAGTCAAGTCTATCATCATCTATATCCCATCCATCGTATGTAAAATCATGTAATATCTTCTCCGATACGTAAAGTATCAAAATAAAATATGAAAAATGTTTTATAAATAATTTCGTTACTCCGCTCATTCACCCCTTAATACAATTTCGACCTTCCGTCATATCAACACGCATATTTTATGGAAGAAGAATAACAAAAATCCCTACGACACGAAATCCAACAATACAGAAGAAATCGTTCAGCCCCCAGATGAAAAATCCACATTTAAAGCGCAGACATTATTGATTTTGTTCTAAACTTAAACTCTCAGAGCAAAAGGAGCACAATAAAAATACGACGACCTTTATTTTATTATAGCAAACAACAAAAAAAAACCGAAGTATAAGAATAAAAAAATACCTCACTTTAAGGTCTATTATCTGTGTGCTATGTGCACAATGTTGGTATGTATATCTGTGGAGCTCTTCCACCATGAAAAATGATATTTCAGTGTGCCTCGGTAATAGATAAAAGCGTCTAATATCAGTGATATTATATGCAACAGTGGATATAATGTTTGGTACGTAAATAAGTCAGTAGAGCTTTTTATATCAAATTTATTAGTGTAACATTGGTTCAAATTCTGTGATGTATAATATTCTCTTCTCTTTTAATAACGTGTTCCTTTGCATCCGGATGTGACGGTATGACGGTGATGGTACTTATTATAACCAAGTTCCAGTTCGGCAATATACGCGTCACATGTATGAGAGTATTATATTATTGTATCTATCTGCTCCACATTTATCTTGGTGAAAAATGACTGTAATGGTCTATATATATGTAAAACAGAGGTGGTATAGAAGGTATTGTAACTTATTGTAAACAATAAAACATCCGACATAACAATTGATGGGCTTCTGGTGGTTATTATACTTTGATTTCGAAATGGAATGAAGCAAGAACATTCGTTGAATAGAAGATTTTTGATTTTAAAATTACTTATGATCAGTTTTTGCTCTTTAAGACTTCCACCGTTGTGATGCGATTCGAATCCAATTCATTTTCGAATACCATGTCAATACCATGTCAATTAAAATTTTAATGATGGGAAACCTCCGCCTAAATCTCTTATTTCATCTGTTATCGAGAGAAACAACATATAAGCGACAAGATTGGACCTACCGCAGAGAAGTTCTGAAGTACTGGCTTTTCGATTAATTGAAAAGAATCTCGTGTTCGAGTTGGTTACGAAACGTGAACAAAACTCGATAAAATAATGTCTAAGTAACACATCATCACCTATCCACTTTCTCATTACTCTATCGATTGTCTATGTTCATTAGAATTTTATTTTGAGTTCATGTCGTTCTTCTTGTGGTTCTTGTGGTTGTTATAAATGGGTCATTATGCTCTATAAGCGATTCCATATTGTCATGGACAACCAATCAGAGTGGAGAGCCGACTTATTTTCTTAAGTCGGCTGAAGCATCGGCTTGGGGTATAGATGACGTTTTAGAGCTTTAGTGTCTTTGGAAAAAAATTAGTTATTAATTTGAGGAATCATATTTTGAAGGTTTTAGCAATCGGCTGAGAACAAAATTAAAAGTTATAGCTCGGCTAAACCTACTTTTTGCGTTTTTGCTAAAAAATGGCCTTAGCCGAGCTATAACTTTGAATTTTGTTCTCAGCCGATTGCTAAAACCTTCAAAATATGATTCCTCGAATTAATAACTAATTTTTTGCCAAAGACACTAAAGCTCTAAAACGTCATCTATACCCCAAGCCGAGGCTTCAGCCGACTTAAGAAAATAAGTCGGCTCTCCACTCTGCAACCAATCATTGAAAATAAACGACACAATAATCACGTTTATAACCTTTTACGGACAACTATGCCATCTTTTATAATTATGCAAAATGTTCTAATCTGTCCATAGTAACAGGAGCGTTAGAACAAATGAGCTAAAAGATTTATATACTTTTGCTTTCCTTAGGGTCGAAAGTGACATAACCCTAGGAATAAAAAGTAAATTTAATAAGCTCAAGAGCATGTAAAATCCTCTAACTAACAACTACACACCTCGGGATAAAAATAAAAATTCTTCTTTTCGTGTGTTTGCTGACCTCCGCGTCGCCTCGGACCAACAATTGAATTTTGTTGATCCGAGGCGAATCCGAGGTCAATAAACATGTGAAAACGAGACTTTTCAATTTTATCCCGAGTTATGTAATGGATTTTACATGCTGAGGGCGTCGAAAGACGTGCTTAAAACATGAAAAGTACGGTTTTCGACACATGTAGCATGTAAATACTATTGCTTCGATCCATATTAATACAGAATGCAAAAGAAGTAGTAGATTCGGCAATTTTACTCTTGATATGATTGCCTTCAGTGAACGGTTATATTTCGAGCAAATGTTATCGAAACGGCTATGTGATTTTCAGTTATTCCAAACCTGCCTATGAAATTCGTGCTCTTTACCTAGATTATACGACTGCTGCTATACGAGTTGAATCAAACAGGTTAAGCAAGCAGTGTAAAGCATATTCGCTAAAATCCCGATGATATTAACATACCGTATTATATATCGATTTTACATATTTGCACATTAGCAAAATGTGTTGTGAGAGGATGGCAGACACTAACTATAGAACAGCCGAAAATGTTAATGCTTCCAATGAATACAAATAAAAATTTATATTGTAATCAATTCACGTTACGACAAAATATTGACAATGAATGATGCGTATTCGTCGACTTCTTGTTTACACTTTACGTAACATGTTATAGGTTAACTAACTATTCGATTGAAATTAAACGATTTTTTTTTTTGTTTAGGGAATCGTTCACGTTGATGTTGTTGAGTTTATTAAGGTGTATATATACAACTGGTGATAGCATAGTCTGGTACATAATAAATTAATTTAAACATAAAATCGTGTTACGATTATACAGGTTAAATGAACTATAAAAACATCTACTCATTACATCTATCTATATCGTGTAAGATACACACCGGTGTCAGTTGATGTGTGATCAAAATTTTTGGCTTAATTGTTTCGAGTTCCAACGTAAATGTCGAGACACAATAACGTTACAACCAGCTCACTTTAAGATAAATATTTAATAAGAGACTTTACAATGGAACGTTTCTGGTAAATATCGTGGATTATTAAATACTTTGAATTAATCAAAAGTTCTGTGTTTTCATTGCAAATATTTGTAACTTGATATGAGTACAGCTTGGGTATCAACTTAAAAGCAAAGTACGTTTTTTTTGTAATTACTTGGCATAGAGATCAAATGTATAATGGTTTGCTTCTCTGGGAGCCAGAGTACACCGAGATATTAATTATAATTTATTATTTACTACACTAAAGGGTAAAATATCATTAGATTTTACGCAAAACGCCTTAAAGTGTTTAGTTTAGCTGCAGACAGGGATTAAGGGGGTCGTTTCCAGAATTTACTCTGCCTATTCAGTCAGAAGAAATTGAAATTAATTTTGTATTACAGTGGCTGACTTTCAATTTTGTGCACTATTTTGATTCAGCTGTTCGATCCGCTGGTCCATGTAAACAAAGTAAGTTAAGAGTGATATCGCCAAAACTTGAACCAATTTCAAAACAACGGCTCAGCGATTCGGGCAAGCTATAGCTCGTTTGAATCGTCATTCAATTCTGAGAAATAGGGATCTTTTACTTTTTCTGTTAGTTTCCCATTTTCGGAGTGAACACGTGAAAGTAATAGCATGTCAATGGGTCGTGAAAACAGTTTTTCGGTGATAGCTCGAGATAGAAATCTTTCTAAAATGTGAAATGTTGTAGGAATATAGGCCTCTAGCAGACCTTCAAAACGAGTATAATCATCGGTAAGGACAGCTACCCGTTCTGGACTTATGACTCAAAATATGGTGAATGTTTGGACAGTGCTGCTGGCTTGCAACAGAACTTTTCCGCGGAACTGACTATAGGGTGTTGTAGCTGGACTTACCCTCTTTCGTTCCTCGTATAATACACCCCAGAAAAATTGTGTTGCAAGCCACAAAGTTAGTCGAAGTAAAATGTCGCTCCAATAGACCCATATTTTTCAGTGTTTTCAACTTGTTTTTGGTGTTCAAACAGGCTGGAGCGATAGGAATGAAATAAACTAAATCAAAATTACATGTTCAGCTCGAAATTGTGCTGAACCGTGCGATCATTGTCCTTGAAAATGTTGCTTTCCTCCTACTTCGTAGTAGGTGGAAAACATCATTTATTTGACTTCATAAAAATATCAGGAACTCAATTGCTTTCACCGAATATGGGCTTTTTGTAAAGCAGAGATGCGCATCGTTCATTTACAGTCAATAAATGGTCTCCAAAACTTTTGACCACCACGAGTTGTTTAATCATCGGAATTCAAAGGAAAACTAAGAACCAATGAGAAGTTCGATTGACATGAATGCCATGGACATAAAGAGACTAGAAGGCAGATTAAAATAAAAGAATTTAATGCTATTTATATAACAATTTATGAAGTTCAATAAATTAGAAAATAGGTTTTCCACTCAAAATATGTTTTCCGTGCGAAATATGTTTTCCATGCGAAATATGTTTTCCATGCGAAACATGTTTTTCTATGCGAAACATACTTTCCATACGAAATATGCTTTCCATACGAAACATGCTTTCCATACAAAACATACTTTCCTTTCAAAAGATGTTTTCCATGCGAAATATGTTTTCCATACGAAACATGTTTTTCTATGCGAAACATACTTTCCATACGAAATATGCTTTCCATACAAAACATACTTTCCTTTCAAAACATGTTTTCCATGCGAAATATGCTTTCCATACTACGAAATATGCTTTCCATGCGAAACATGCTTTTTATTCGAATTATGTTTTCCATGCGATACGTGTTTTCCATACGAAACATACTTTCCATACGAAATATGCTTTTCATGCAAAACAACATCTTTTCATAGAAAATTGTTATTTTTTTAAAATTTAAATTTCAAATTTTGCGCCGCATCGGCGTTACTTTCTGCTCTTTTATATACATAGCATGAAATGTCAACCGACGTATACATTTGCACTGTTGCCATTTTTCTCTAGCTGCTGATTATAAAATTAACTGAGTTTGTTTGTTTGTGGACCAGCTGGTCAGACAGCTGAATCAAAATAGTGCACAAAATTGAAAGTTGGCCACTGTAAAATCTGTTCTGGTGGTAAACATTCTTCTATGTGTAATTGAACTGAAACGACGTTTCCACAAAAAGGATTTTCTATTTGAGTCAAAGTGGGAGTCAAAACTGTGTACGTACCGGTTCGAATACTAATGCGAAACTAAGTTGTCAACTTGTCTCCGGAAATGATTATTTACATTCTACATAGACATCTTGATATTGACTGAAATATATGTACGACAGACGAACACGTACTTTATACCGCAAAAATCGAACCATTTGATCCAATTAATTAGTTATACTTTAACATAATGATTTACCATTGAACTCATTTTCGCTGTATCATAAAGCATTCAATTCAACTCAATTTCGATCTCGTTGATATTAATTTGTATAATTTAATCAAAACTGTCCAATTATAAAATTAATGGTTAGGTATTTTTTGTATAAATATAATTGATTTATCGAAAGCCTTTCTTTTCAATTTGAAAACGTAATTTATTATATCATCAACACCCAACGAGAGCGAGAGATTGGTTGAATTCGTTATTGATACACTCTTTACAATTCAGCTGATCGATCAACTTAAATTGCCAACTTTTGATTGATTTATTGGAATAGTTATTATGATAAATTATTTTCCGGTGTTTTGACTTTGAATAAAAAACTGTTGGAGATTTATAAAAAAAATAAATCAGAGTTTTTATCGCAGTAAAAAAAGTGAGAGAAATAATTTGAAATGTTGACAATTTTAAATGTGAGAAACGTTGCTTTTTCGAACGATTTATTTGATATGTGTGGATTACTGGAGGATGGTATCAAATCTCTTGGCATAAAACCGAAAAAATTTCTTAGAAAAATCACTAGAAACACAAAATGTTTGACCCCAGCTCAACGTAAACGCAAAAAATCAATTTCCTCCCAGGAAAGTTTTCTTCACCATTGGCGAAAGTATGTCACACTTTATAAAAAACGCAATCGGAACCGAGTTCTTTTGACAGATTTGCTGGAGTATTAGTGTATATCGAGGATAAACAACGGTGTTTGGTGATGTATTTTATATCACAGCAGGAAAACGCTTTTCATTTTTCTAGCACTTCTTTCGACGCGTGTCAAATCTTATAATATTTTTCCTGACTGTTGTAGTATTTCCGATGTCTTTTAGGAAAAACGCTGTTCCTAACTTATGCTGAAAGGCTCTTTTAGCAAAAGAGAGGTTTCCAGCACGAGCCGGAGGAATTGAATTGCCTTTGAATGCCTTTCAAGAGAAGAATTACGGCATACTTTCTCTATTTTCTTCTCTACCAAAATTACTATGAAAATATTTAAACTTACGTATGCGTTAGGAAAAATCAAGACACTCCAATAACAGGCACAAGATTTTTTTAACAGTCATTTGGCCTCTCAACATGACGGCCCTAAATCCTTCCAATTCACCACTAAATACAGCTTGACCAGCTTGACGCAAACGAATTTTATATGTGGGCAACATGACGCCGCTAAATCGTTCCAAATTCACCACTAAATGCAATTTTACCCAAACAAATTCAATACGTGTGCATCATGATGGAGCTATAATTCATCTGAAAGTTTGGATCCGTGTGTAACTGAGGATTTGCATTACCTTCAGTGTTTATATACTTTGGTCGTGGCGGCCTCTTATTTAATTCTGTTCTCGTGCCTGTGCTTAGAGTGCATTGGAAAAGTCAATGACATACGTCGGCATAAAAATGAAAGAGCCTCATGTGTTTATTGACCTCGGCTTTGTCTCGCTCGCATCGTCAAAATTCACACGAAAAATCAACTTTTCATCTTTTTTCCCTAGATGTAATACGACGCACATCGTTTAATTTATTCATATGATCATTTCGAACAATTTTGTAGAAAAAACTATAAAAAAATATTCAATTCCCGAGCTGCGCGAAGTAGTTTCATTTTCTTATAATTCGCTAAAACTGTACGATGTTAGTGAATTATAAGAAAATGAAACTTCTTTGCGCAGCTCGGGAAGTGAATATTTTTTTATAGTTTCTTCTACAAAATTGTTCGAAATGATCATATAAACCAATTAGAAGATGTGCGTCGAGATTTATTTTATTTTATTTTATTTTATTCATTTTATCAACGGCTTTGGAGCTAACTGATAACATAAGAAAAAAAAACAACTCGAAACTTTTTTTTTTGTCTGAACTGTACTAATAGTTATTTATGTAACAAGTTGACAAAAGTCACTATATATATATTTAGGTGATGTAATCAAACGGCGAAGATAGTTTGACAACTACATCGTGTGACAAAAACCCAATATGCGAAAAGCAAAGTGACAAAAAAGTGTATATGAAAATCAGTTTCGTCACTTGTAACAAAAGGCACAATATAGAAAAACTGAGAAAAAAAGACACTTGAACGTCACCGCATGAAATGCATGAAAAAGTCCACTTTTCGTAGGGCCGGTATTTTCCTAACGAATGCTAAAAGGTTAGGACGTTGGAAATACACTAGTTAGTAAAATAAATATTCTGTGTCGAGCACGAGGAGCAAAATCATGTGTCATCATGTGTGTTCTGATTTTGAATAAAATCATGTTGTGGTGAAGACTAGGTATTTTTTCTGTATAGATCTTCATTATCTACTCTCTACAAACTTTCAACAACTCTACAAGTCGTTCCTCATATCGTAAGCAAAGTACCGCCGAGTGCTACGTTCACACTTCAAAATAATTAATTTATTGCATTTAGTGATAGTGACTGGTAAATTCGTATACAGTTAGTAATTAGAGACACACCATTTATTCCAGTGAATTAGCAACATACAGAAGCATACAATAATTATTGCACTCACACGACTCACACACAATTTAACCTTGACACCCGTCGGCATATATAGCTCTGAAAAAAACTATAATTTATTAATAGCTTAATGCAAAACCACTCGTATCACATAAAATGTTGCATATAATACGCGGCATGGTTTTATATACCCATACCGCACTCTAACTACACAATATTCACGTAATATTCATATCCATACCAATTACCTTACCTAGTCTTATAAATACACCCGAGACTCATACATGTTTGATAAATGCTGGTAAGGTGTGAAAAATGAGTTGTTTATTGAAATATATTATGAACTTGAACGACATCTCGGTGTAAATGGATTGGTATTTAGTTGTAATAAAATTTTTAACTGTTTGTTGTGAATGGCGTACTGAAGTCTATTCGCTTCCATGCCATGGTATCCATGAAACAACGATTATTGTATTTTCAATTTAGACCCTTTCGGCTAACTACAATTTATCCGCTTGGCAACATGAAACATAAATTGCAGTTATTTCTAAACTGTTCCGTACTCAAACGAAGAACTTTATGTAATGTGTTCCAATTAAATGAAAATTGCTCTTTCTGTCATTTTACCGAAGCCTTTGGTCCTTTCATCGATTTTCTTACTAGAAAGTCGAATCGTCAAATGCATTTCATTGCTATATGGAAATTAACTGGAGCGAAAAAAAGGTGAATCGTCCGGTGTACAGAAAACAGCAATTATTTCCCTTTACTTTTCTAGTACATTATTATAGAGACGAAATAGGATGTCCGTTTACTTTGAAAACCAACCCCTTACTCGAACCATAAACTTCGTTAAATATTCGTACTGTGCCGCGTTTATAATTAAAAGCAAACATTGTTCAGTTGATACAAGTTAAATTATTTGATGATTTAGTGACATTATTTCGCTATTTTCTTTAAACACTATCTGAACCCAAATGAAAGTTCTCGGTCTATCGAGTTTCGAGTTTTTCAAAACTAAATTCGAAAATAGGCTGAACCGCTCACTCTCATCCTACACGAGTATGTAATTATTTAAATGTGACGATGTTAATTGGTTTTTCATGACTAAGGATAAAGAGATGAAAAGAAGAGCTTTCGTGTGAATTTTGATGATCCGAGGCTTGGCCGAGGTCTATAAACACACGAAAATTAGATTTTTCATTGTTATACCGAGCCATATAATGTATTTTATCACATACGCACGGTGTTCGGATGTCAAAATTACTTAACTAGAAGTTTAATTCGAAAATTACACTTCAGGTCTATGTTGTTGTCTCATTTTCGCTTATGTGATAAAATAGAGTACACACTTGTCACTATCAGTCTCGGCAAGCCTCGACTTCTTCGTGACAAGTGTGTAATAATTACTTGCTGAAAGTGTCGAAAGTAGTGCTTGAAACATGAAAAGAACGGTTTTCGACGCATGTAGCATGTACAATCCTAATAATGATTTGGTTTTCTCTAGGGTCGAAAGTGGCCTATTATACACACATAGGGAAAACAATAAAATTGGTTTATGTTTCACCAAAAGCATGTAATAGTTATTTTCCAACGTTTTTCCTAAACGACGTTGGAAGTACGTGACGAATGCTGAATGCTGAATCCGACTTTAAAATTTCGCTTACGGATCATACTATCGATAACAACGTCAGGAATAAAAAATGAATTTGAAGATTTCTTGCAAATCTCTTGAAAATCCTTAGAACAAATGAAATAATAGATCCGATAGAAACATGCTGATATCCCTGCCACCAGTGAAGGATGAACTGTTTTTTGGTAGGAAATAAATATTATCAACGAGATATCAACGAAAACGCTCTTTGTGCGGTGAATGTAGATCTTTTTTCAAACTGTTCTTTGTTAAAAGTAATTAGTCCATTCGTCCGTAGAATGAAGTATTTGTTATGAACAAGGTCAGTCGTCCATTAAGTTTGAGTTCAAGTAAAGAAAGACATTTTAACGACATTTGTCTTAATAAACGTAAAAACATGTGATGGTCCCTTCATCTTCCGAAGCTGCCTGTGGAATACATCTCAGATCCACATAGACTATCCATTCCATACACGATTTTATATTTCCCCCGTCTTAATAATATTGGGAGGAGAAAATTAAACCTCTGTTCTGCTAAAATTTCATTTCATTCAGTGCGTTATATACCCGACTTATAAATCAATAAAATAAGCCAAAGAACAATAATGTGCAATTCCTCAATTTTGCAGGCTTTGTATTATAATTCCCTTGTGGAATAAAAATAAAGCTCACAAGAATTTAACAAAGCTCACAGGAAATTCTGCACATTGTTCTCATACTGGAGTGAATTAATCAAATCATTGAATTAATAAAATTCATTAAACCAGTTTTCCTGGAAGACTTTCGAGGGTAGTAAGCCTCAACCAATTTTATCAAATTCCAGTATACCAATACACTCTCAGCGAGGGGTAACCGACTCGGGAAATTGACTACACACCCTCAAAGGAATTGCCGGAGTATCCGGTAAATAATTGGAATTGATGGAATTGACCGGAATTGATCGGAATTGGCAGGAATTGATCGGAATTGATTGGAATTGACTGGAAATATGTGGAATTGTAAGGAATTGAAAGTAAATGAGAGTAAATGCTGATAAGTGTGATTATCGGAAAGAAGGACCAGCAAATGCAAAACCACATTATTTCCTTTTTGTTTTAATTTTAAAAGCTCCCGCACAATAAATAACAGTGTACAGTGTTGATCAGTTCCATTTTAGAACAGGTCCAACGTCCTTTTATGTTCAAAATATGCACACTGAAGGATTCTTCTTCGGATGATTCTTGTTAGTCAGATACGGAACAGTTTGAGCCGCAACAAACAAGTGAATATTCGTCGGGGGAATGTTAGGCTGGGGCATTGCCGTTGCGAAATGCTCCAGTTTCAAACCAAATTTACAAAAAAATGCATCACCGACAATATCATCTATTCCATCAACTTTTCAAAAGCCTAAAATCTTACGATGTCGATCACTTGAGCGAAACAAAAAATTGAGTGCTTTTGCCTTTGCTGACGTGTGCTGAACAAATCCATTTCCTGTCGAGGTACCAACAACGTTTTGTGCATCGGACAACTGAAATAGACAAAACACAGCAACTTACTTGAAAACATACACACTTCACATTCACCATATTAATCAATCGTATAGTCATGGAAAAATTCATGTAATTTCTTTCCCGCGCCATAAATCGTAAAGAAATGAAGTTTTTTTCATGCCTTGGGCATAAATTACGGAATTTTTCTCGTAACTTAGGCCCTCAGCATGAAAAGTTGTATACGCATCTGTTTTGGACGGTTTATTTTAGGCACTTTCGCTTGTCGCCCTCACTTCGTTCGCGCTACAATCCGCGAAATTGCCTAAAATATACCGTTTACAACATATACGTAAATAACTATTCCTGCACGATATATAGTTCGGGAAAAACTGACATTTCTTAATGAAAAATCATGGCAAAATATGTCGTATTCAGTTGTCGGCACAAAAGTTTTTCGTCATTTCCTGACTTGGTACGAAAAATACTATTTATCTAAAATAAACAATGATCTGCGATGTGAAATCATTTTAAACAAAACTGCAGTCAATTGGACGGTTCAATCTAAATTGAAATTGAAAAATCTCTTCTAAAAGTATGAGTAAAAATTAAAGATTCTAACAAAATGAGTCACAAATGAATAAAAGGAATTAAGAGCAATTAAAAGGAATTGACAGGAAGTACCTTTAGAAATTGAAAGGGAATTGAAAGGGAATTGAAAGGAATTGAACGGAATTGAACGGAATTGAAAGGAAATAGAGCGAATCCGGCAATTAGACGAGTTGGTCCGGTAATTGAGGTAATTAAACGGAATTGAAAGGAATTAGAAATTGATTTGCCACCATTTTGGCCAGTCGGTTACCCCTCGACTCTCAGTTTATAAAATATGTAAGGAAAACAAACTTACCTCATCCCATTTAACAAACTTTTCACCATCTTGTAAAGATTTGGAAACTTCAACCGAACCTAATTGTACGAAAGCACCGGTTGACGATGTCACGGTATTTCTCGGACTAGCCTGACTATTACTTCCAGTGCTTGACATAGCTGACATTGTGGTTACACTTTTATCTTGATGCTCCTGATCAGCTACAGATGGTGTTGAATCAAGCGCTGCCATATGGTATAGATAAAAAACCTGTTGCAATCGATGGTTCAACGTTGACTTTTCAACGGATTTTTTTTAACATCTTTTTAAATTGATGTTTCTGCCTGTTTCCACACACATGTTGAGTTTACTATGTTATTAAAAATTGGCTCGTTGTACCGTTCAGGAAAATGAGAACTGTAAAGAAAGAGAATAAAAAAATATTTAAATGTTTTGCTAATTAACTAAGTAAATAATGAAATATTCAAATAGACAAGATTTCGAAATGTAAAATCTAATAAAAAAAATTCGCTTTAACCCAAGACATTCTGGGAAACATCAATAAAAAAAAAGAAGAAAATGTACATTAGGTTCATGTGTAATACATTATGTATTTATCAAAGAGACTAAAAACGAAATGAAATAATGTTCCCCGATTCCGTTTTTCGCGAAAAGATAAGGAAAAGAAAATCTGAAAGAATTCATGTAATAGACGAAATAATAAATTAAATGGAAAATGATAATAATTCACTTTAAAAAAGATCAAAAATTAATTTATGCAAGGAATGTTTGTCAGTCGACATATTATGTACGTACGGCACACTCGTACACATAGACTTTATATAAACACGGCGCAAAATTATGTAATTTAAAATAAGAGCGCTTTTCCATTAGATTTCCAGAGCAAAGTGCTATTACGTGCGAAAGTGATTCCACTTTATCGTATAGCGTCTATGTACATGTAACGGGATTTATAATAATTTATTTTGAATTATTTGATAAGCTAGAAAGTGGTGACGATGATTATGCTAATGTAAAGTGCTACAACAAACATTCAGAGGTGGTTACATGATGTCCTTATTTCCCCTGTTTGCCCTACTTTTTCTTTCCAATTTTCAATTATACATGACGCTTTGAGGATGAACGGAACGAAGAGGCTGTAACGGTAGAGAAGGTATCGTATTTCAAATGTACGAATCGCAAGTTTCGTGACAGTTTCATTGGCATTGATATTAGTGTTGCATTTAATTTAAGAGTGATCGGGGAAATGAGAGATGCACGTGAAAACAGGACTGTAAGCGAAGATAAAGATTGCAAATCCACCATGGAGGGACTAAGTTTTCCTACAAAAAGTCATATTCTCATAGTTTTGTAAAATTAAATTGAATTTTACAAAAGAACAAAAGATTTCAAGAAAAATGAGATTGGACAGAAATTCATTTCTAGCACTAATTTTGATTTGTTCGTTCGTTAAGAGACTTAACAACCTTTTACAGCCAATAACAAGTGTAGTCGGCACTACCTGCTTAACGGTACTTTCAAACCACGCCTCGAAGTATGCAAAATTGATATCTCGCCTAAATGAAGGCTAACAATACACACACAAACTCATCGTGTTTGGGCTACGTCATACGAGTCATTTAGTATGTACATTAGGGGTGTGCGATGGTTTGGGGATCGGGGCGGAAGGGGTTCACAAACTTTAATTTAAGTTATTTGATCCAAAAACAATGTTTTTCACACGTTTTCAAGAAAATTGATTTTCTCTGTTGAGGAATTTTGCCTCAATATTGGGCCAAACAAACAGTCCCACCACACTCATTTTACAGACGATTTTCGAAAACTTTTCTTTTTTTGGATAGCCTGCAACATTACCAAGAATTTAAGCCCATTTAAGCAATAATCGAATAATTTTCTATGTAAAATTTATAGAATTTTTAGGTTTAAAATTTACTCCTCATAGTCGGCGAACTTTGACGACACATCAAACATAATATTTCGGCAAAATTTTCCAAATTAAAACTTTTCTGTTTAATTGGACTCAAATTAGTAGGAAAACACTAAGTAGGACAAAAAACATCTCTTAGCATATTTTTGGTAGAGGTCGAAATATGAGAATTTACAAGAATTTCAGTGAATTTGCGCAGGTTATGAATGAATAAAAAAAATCACTTTTTGACATCTAGGGATGGCGAGAATTTTTTGTGGACCCCTTCCGTTCATTCCATATGGAATTGTCTGACACGGGCTAGTATACGTAATCACTGAGCCATCACCGTACGGTTACTACAAAACGCCGTTCATATTTGGTAATTGTATGTTTCGAATAGAAGTCATACAAAGTTTCAGCGCTTCAATCAAATTGAAAAACCAACCCTTTGCTTCGAAATTTCTCGATTTATCTCAATGTAACAGATTATCTTCCCTGGCAAAAGACTCGATGTCTATCTTAACTTACAATTTCAATAACTATCAACATAACATTTGTGGATTGAAAATACATCCTCATCGTCTCATCAGTGAGTAATTATATTGCATAAATTGTTTTTATAATAACTCATGAAACAGTCGTCTTCTAAATTAGAAATTGTAATTGCAAGACGTTACACGTCACTCTTTCAAAGTCAACACAATTTTAGTTGCATAATATGACAGAATAATAATAAATTTTAGGCTTCGTTATCAGGTTCTATGAAAAATGACTAATAAAAAATTGCGATTACCGAATAATTTGTACAGTCTGTACACAATTTTACAGGTTTTAGAGTAGTGCAACCTTGATGGCTAGAATTATATTTCGCACAACAAAATGACAGTTTCAACACGAGCGCAAAGAAAAATTTAATTCATGGAAAATTATATACATCGACTCGGCTACATATTGAATACTTTGCGTAATTTTGAATAGATTTTGACTTTGAGTGCAACGCCTCTCCGTAATATATATATTTTCTGACGCTTTTATACAATATGATCAATCATCATAATAGTCACAGTACAGTTTGTATGAAAAGCTAAACACGAACGTGAAAAATTGTATTTTTTCCCCGAATTGAATACTTTTATAGGATACGTTGCCAAGCATTTTGCCAAACGTGGATACATAAATTTGAGAATTTATTTTGAAATGTTCAATGAAGGCAAAAAAAAATATTATTTTTCAAACACTTCATTATGCCTCACGAACTGTGAAGCAGTTACGCATGACATTATCTGTATAAAAGTCACGTTATCACCTCTATTAAATACGAAAAAAAAGAAGTTTATGTTGAAACGTTAGATGCGTGTATTTCAACTGCTGAAATGATCCGCAATTACACCTCTTACAATTTTAATGTAACAATATGGCATAACGTTCTTTGCTAAATTATTAGAACGCACGCTACAAAATTATACACTAATTTGTCTACTTATCAAAGACCTTAATTACCTTTTATCTTGACGACTTTATTAGCATTTATCGTCTGAAACGTAATTGCCTAGCAATGTTGTTATTGATTATTTATCTATTGGTCGTATATACAACTACATTATAATTTGGCAGGTCAAGTAACTTTCAATTGAGCCCACTTCATAATTAATTAAGAGGTGGATATACATAACAACTCCAGCCGTTCACAGTAAATAGATTTATTTATAGACTCTCTGCAATAAACTTTAAGCTTTGATACACTTAACGTTTAAGTGTTATTTTGCACTATTTGTGTCATGGTATAGGCACTTGTTATCAGACTATCTCTTCGTTTTACAATTATTTTTTGTTAAAATAGATAATTTCCATAGTGCAAATGTTTGTAAATTAAAATTGAATTAGATTCTAGAGTTCGAAATTAAAGTGTCTACGTAGCAATAGATGCGTTGTCTTTCTGAAAACTTTTTTTTCCATTGCTTGAAGGAACGATAAAATTTCTTTAAGAATTACTTAGAGACAACTGGCAGCCTTTTTATAATGTCATATATAAGTAGTAAGTAAAATCCCATGATACAAAAAAGTTTGCAGACGAAAATATGCCATTGTTAAATGCAATATCGCAAAGGCATGAGATAGCAAAAAAATTGTAGTAAATCGATAGAAAGAGCTAGACGAAGATGGTTACTTCCGTTCTTCGCTAATGCTCGATATGAAATAGAAAAAATAAGTTTTCGCACACGCTCTGAAAAAACTCATAGCCATCGTTCAGAAAAGATATTTGCTTTTTTCTCAGTTTTTTTAAGGACCCTTCCCCGCTTTACTACATGTCTGACTTTTTTTCTTTACCTCATAACATCGCACTTATGAATGACGCTTTTTGTACAGTGTCTATGCGAGAATACTCAACCAGAGGTAATAATAATAATATTCGACTTGTCCAACCAGCTCTGGTTACCGGCGGATCATTATTTTACTAATTTCGCATGACTTTTTAGGGATCATTCATGAATTACGTAACGCTTTTTCAGTGCTGTCATCAAAACTAAATCTTAAATAACTTGAGAAATACGTTTACTGCAAAGTTCTATCCCCCAAGATACCCCATAAAAGGAAGATATAGAGTAGTTTTACCTTCATAAGCCGCGTATTGTTCGAGCTATTTAGGATTTAATTTTTCTGACAGCACTGAGAAAGTGTTACGTAATTTATGAATGATCCCTTAGTTCCTCGCGATTCCTTGATACCGGATTTTTTTTTACAGTGCTCAGTGGTAAGCTGTGCGACAAATCTAGTTCCATCTGTGATGTATACTAGGAGTGAAATTAGTAGAGGTAGAATACCAGGGTATCTTCCGAAAATGCCTCTACCCGTTTTTGTTGACGTCAAAAGAACAAACTTTCAGTCGAGTGAGTAAAATGTTCAACGATAAAAGTGTCGAGTGCTATGGTTCAACCCCCTAGCTTTTCAAACAATAACAAACAGTTTACATCAAGCCAACCCACTAGCAAAATTTGTTACAGATATTTTGTGACATTCCCATGCGAAATGCAAGTCGTTTGATTTATACGATGACGCTCGAAACCACACTCTGACAACCTCATTGCATGTAAAATAGTGAACAGAATTTATTGTCCTCAGCTATACATAGTTACGTTCCATATCCACTCACGCTTCCAACCCCTGTCGGACCAAAATGAAAATTTTATGCAAACATTAAATCTATCCTACCGCTCTGCAAAATTCGCAATCATAGCCCTTCATCACAGATTCTTAAAATTTCGAATTTTTTTTATTTCTTTCTCTCTCTAAAAACCATTCAGCATAAGCATAACAATTTCCACATTGAGTGTTTGAATTCATTAAATGTTAATATTATTCATTACGGAATAATAAAGCAATTTTTCTTCATTGCTCGCAGTTTAATTAGAACAAAAGGACATTGAATTATTTATAAATAGGCGAACAAAGAATGTACACGGAATATAGCTGTACCGCGGGCGGGTTTATGGACCTTTGCCGGTTAAATTTATGGTCATGTTATGGTTGAGCAAGAATATTAGAAAGTAATTAGCATACCTATATACCTATATAATGTAATCTTAATCAGATATACAGCTTTCGTAGATTTTGGAAAATGTAAAACGCGCTGTGGTAGGTAAAGAATCAAAATATTTTTATGGAAGATCATAAAATCTGTACCCTTCTGTGAGAGGAGTAGAGCTTTTGTTATGTTAACCAAATGGATCTGAAAGTCACTCTAACTTCAACACAATGATTTCCGAACATTGATTCTGTGTTCATCCAATCAACTATTTATGATGATTTCCGCAATTTCAAAACATCCATATTCCGCATTATTAAGTTTTTAAATTAAAACCATCAACAGATTCACATTAATTGCAAGATTAAACATGTAATTTCCCATGTATCTTACCGAATCCAACACTAAGCTTCATATCCTATCTCTGAAGAAACGTAAAACCTCACGAACAAATGTAGGGAAAATGATTTAAGTTGAGTTAATTTTTCTTTAAGCAATAAATTTGGCCATAAATCTCGCTATAAATTACATTTACGAGTTTTTGGCTGGTCGATCGCAGTCAGAACGGAAAATGTGTGTTTTCCGCAATAAATATAAGGCGAGCAGATATTATATTATTCATGAAATTGTTTCCCCACACCAAAAGCTTACGTTTTTTTTTAGAAAGAAAAGGGAAAAAAATTATAAACAAACGAAATAAATCAAGTACACATCGAAGAAATCTTATCTGTTGGAAAAAAGAGTACATTCTCAAATTAGAACTTTAAGAGTTTCATGTAGGAAGCTGCGGGAATGTATTTCGAAAACCACCTGGACAATTCGTGAGGGAAATAGATAGTTTGGAGTAAATTTGGGCGAATGTCACGCGACCTATCTGTGTCAAATTTCATTCTATTTCATAGTTTTAATCGAGTACTAGAAAATAGAACGAAATTTGGCGCCATTTGGAAAATTTGATTCGGAGGTATGAGGAGTTAGGTGCAGGAAGTTGGGATGTAAAGGAGATATGAGAAAACGAAGTGAGGAGTAGAAAGTTGGGAAAAAAATTCCAAAAATCGATGATTTATTTCCTACAAAACGTATCTAAATTTTACCGATTTAGTCGTATAATAGCTCGTTGGAAATGTATTGATGAGTTCTATGAAAAAGGATGAGATTTGACCATAACCATATTTAATGCGTTTCAGCGCTACAATAAATGATAAATTAGGTAGAAATTCATGTAAAAGTCGTCCAAATTCAACAGATGGGGATTTTGTGAAAAGGTGACGAGGAAATAAAATTTAAGGAATTTTGAGATCAGGGACGAAAAATATTTGCTAAAAAGCACTAAAAACGGCAAATATGTCCAGATTCTAAAATTTCATCTAAAAGTTTCAGATTTTTGTAAATGAGGGTTCTTGAGAAAGATTTCGTCGGGGAAAATAAGATAAGTTTTTTATTATTTAACAATGTTATGGAAATATCTCAATTGCTTTGTTTGTTCTAATTAATACAGTGAAAGTCTACATAAGACATTCAACTATAGCTCTGTTATAAGAATAGTCTTTGAATATTATACATTCTTTTTGATGAAGGGGGAGCACCATAGATACAAATAAAATACGTTTCATGTTCATCTCCACCGGATTTTCTCCAGTACACATCAAGGAATTAGAAATCCGACATGTTTTCTGATTTTGGAGTTGTTGTTTCCACAATAATTTTCTTCTATAACAAATGAAAATCTAGATTTTGTATTTTATTGTTTCGTTACAGAGCAGAAAATAAAAATCTAGAATTTAATTTGTTAGGCGAAATTTATGTGGGACTAATTACAGACCTGTCGGATATCACTTTTCCGAGAGCTCAGGCGATTTTCTTTAAAAGTTTTGATTTGATTCTTTCATCAGTCACAAGAACAAAGAGGTTATCTGTGTGTTTTACACCAAACATTTTCTTTAAAAAAAAAACATTTTTTGAGATGACTGACTATGGAACTTCATATTGTCCTTTTCATATTTGACAACAAAAGGATTTTTTTTAGAATTGTAAAACATCCGGAAGCTTCTTGCTTTTCCAAAGAAATTAAACATTGGACGTGAGTGATCCACAACCAACGTTTTGGATTTAACAACAACAAAATAACCACCAGTACGACTCGAATATAAGTGTAGAATAATTCTTATAAATAAAGCAAAGAAATATTTGCATTTGACAACATAATAAGATCATTTAGAGGTCTTCTAACAAAAACAACTCCAAAAGCCACTCGTCCAAGTTGTGCTATCGAAGTTGTGAGATGTTGCTAAGAAATATTTTCCATCTACGCCATGGGAATTGCCATTTATTATTCTGTATATGGGAGAGTAAAACTGCAAAATCCGCCCCATTTTACAAACTAATTTGCCTTACTTCCGGTCACTGAATTCTTGAACATTTCAAGCAAATAGTTTTGTAATTGAATAGGCCAATGTCTTACAACAAGAAAAGAAAATTTACGTCGGAAACGTTCATTGCTTTTGTTTGATTATGAATTTTTGATCCAAGCTGGTACTTCTTTACATCACATACTCTTAGGTCTTTTGTTCATGTAGATAAGGTTTTAATGCGTTGTACAGCAGTGTATGTACCTTGCCGCTTGACATAATTTCCCCGAGATTCTTTCGCATATCAGAGAAATTTTCAGTTTTTCTCAAAACCAAACTACAAACTTTGAAAATCTATTCAAAGTTATCGAAAATTTCATTGAAATGTGCCCTTCATACAAGATCATCAGAAATATGAATGTTTTACTTAAAAAACAAAAGTGAAACGATAATAAAACGATCACAAACATAAAGTCCGGGTGCTGAACTATGAACAGCACTTTAATCGACAACCGACACACAAATTTTTTTGTGTTTTTGTTTGAGTTTTGTTGTTGTTATGTGACTTTAAACAAAAATCAAAGATTATCAACGAGCCTCTATACATACCGGTACGCAATATTACAAATATTATATATATAGAGAAGTTACAGCAGCGATAGGAAAGTATGACTCCCGCCCCGAAATTGAAAACGAGTTGAAATTTATACGTGTGACTGTGTGACTGTATATTCATTATTCATCGTGCATTGTGCATGCTAATGAGAATTTAATTCTGATAACATAATCAATACACGAAAAGAAATTAAATAAGGTGAACAGCTCAATCACAAACTAATCAAGTAAATCTTTGGTTCAATGTAACAACTTAAAAGTTGATTATCGGAAAAGTAATTTGAATATTAACATTGCTGAGAACAATTAGTTGACGACATGAAATTGAAGACCTTCATTTTGGTTAGAATAACTCTATACTTTGTGATCGACGTGAATTGTAACCATTCTAACGATTTTAACCTTTCACATCAGTATTATTATGGAATCTATTACTTCGATCACTCTACATTTGTTCTGCAGTTTGGAGCAAAGTCTTGTACTTCACTAGTTTCTACACACATACAAGTTGAAATATGTCTGAGTTAGTCATTTTTGGCTGGGATGGTAACGTACAAGCTTTACATCAAAATAATCCGGGCATATTTCTCGTGTCAGACAATTCCACACTGAGTTTTTTTAGCGATTATTTCGCGTTGGTAACATCGTGCAGTTCACTTAAGTGTCAAAATTTGGGTAGTTGCAGTGGGTTTGGTCGCTGCAACAATCCTTATGTCTAGCCTATATTTAGGCGAGATAACAGCAACTATTACGAACCTAACTTTCCTCAGAGAGTTTTTGCATAATTCGAGGCGTGTTTAAGAAGCCAGTGAGCCTGTTTTTGCCTTTCGTAAAAGGTGTTAATGGGTCTTCGCCATGAGATTTAAGAGAAATAATGTAGTTATAAGAAGACCCCGATTGGACTAATGCTGATATTCATACTGATATATCGTTTAGAATCATTTCAATTTTCAGAAAATTTCTCATTTACATCCATTATCGGAAATAAAAGTTATGAATTACTTCAATAAAACTACAAAATGTTATCGTTAAAACAATCTTCTTCCTTAGTCACTACTAGTGCTACTGATTACTACAACTTTCCAAAAAATATTATCAGTTTCCCATATACTCAACCGAATCCATTCTTTGCACACTGTAAATTTCTATTCCAACACCATACTAAAATCCGCAGATAATTCTACATCGTGTTGCGGGATTTCATCATGTCAATCAAAACACAATTAACCTGTAACCAGCCATGTCATTTTTTTTTAAACCCACCGACGTGGTCCAGGGAACTATTACCTGTTGAACGCAATTCTGCATCGAAAAGGATAATCAATTTTGTTGGGCCGATTGTTGAGTAAAATGTGGTGGTATGTTCGCATTATTACATATATATACGATGCGGTAATGTGTGAGGTTTGGTGAGGCGTTATGCAATATACATTTCGATCGATTTTGTCGATGAAGCATCATGGGAAAGTGAAGAAATGAATGTTTTCGTTGAGGTTTTTCAGATAAATTTGATATCTACGTTCAAATTTGTTTATGTTTGGATTTCAGAAGCGAAGAATACTCTCAAAATATAGGTCTTGAAACAAATGAAGTAAAAGATTGTGCGTTAATCTCATGGAAATTTAATTAGAACTAATAGACTTAATACCGAAGTCCAGGTATTTGTAGATATAGTTGACAAAGGATTTTCAATAAGGCAATCCACTGAGGATTTTCAAGGATTTTCCAATTGATTTTCAAGGATTTTCAGGGAATGTTTGACTGATTAGGGATGGATTTTCAAAGAATGTTTTTATAAGAGTTTTCGTTTTCATTTGATTTTCTCGAACCATTTAAAGGATTTTCGATGATTTTGCAGACTTTAGGGATTTTCTATGAATTTGAGGATTTTCTTTAGTAAAATTTTGTAAGGATTTTCTGTTGACTGACAAGAGATTCTTAATACTTGCTTATTACTTATGTTGCTGTCAAAACTGCATTTATAGCTTTGTTTAATGGGAATTGAGTTGTGCGGGCTGGTTGGGAATGATGAAACTTTTTGAACTACTTGATTACACGGGAATATTTGGGAGATATTCTTCTTATTCACGCAAGGTCTCCGTCCTAAGTCTCTAAAAATATGATTTTTCATGAGGTGTCTTTGTCATTCTCACTCATCCCTACGCCAAAACTGTTACAGTCATGTGTGTAGCACTCGTGACAAAGGGTCTACGATAGTATATGGTCATAGTCAACAAAATAATGACCGAAACACACCACGCAGCGATATATTACACTTGAATGGAAGAGGACAGTCAAGAGGATATAAATAGTTCTAATGCAATAATCTCGCAGTTATAAAACGATGAGCGAAAAGGGATTTAATTAGGAGGAAACAAAACAATTCTGGTACTAGAAACTGAAATCGCGGTCCGCCAATCGACCAAATCCATCAGAAATAATCGTTTCGTTTAACCACAACAAATAATTGTAAGTTCTGCGAACAGAAACGTTGAAAGTAACTAACATAAAATGTTAAAAATAAAATATAATGAGGCCATTGTGTTGTGATTTAACGTAAAATTTTGTAAAGTTAAGTAACATTTCTGTAAAATAATAAATTTGTTGTCAGAATATAAAATCTACATTTTCGATCGGTTAAGAAGGTTGTTTTAAATTGCAATAAAATTTATATTTGATCCACCTGATGACTGATGATCGCGCTGAACCGCTGCTTTTTCTCTATACACATTATCTAAATAAAACTCTTTTAGTTCAAACAAACTAAATCAAAAATGCCTTGTATTGTACTGTAAGAAGTTGTATGTGTAAATAAATATGAAAATATTCATACCTTGGAAGTTTTTAGTTGAAATACACGTTTAAAAGTATCAGCATTTGATTCAAGTTGAACGGAGCACAAAGTTGTTATACTCATACAAGTTTAAGTTTTGTGTTAAAATATTTATATATATAAAAAATCTCAGTTTCTCGCAGCCACAGTATGTTTTCAAATAAAAATTATTGTTGCTACGGACTGGTGTTTTTTTCCTTTTTTTTTCTTTCCAAATAAAATTGTTTCACGTTTTCAAAATCTATTGTTTTTATTTAGAATTTTTATTTACATTGGTTTTGTCGTACTAAAACAGTTATAACCCAGCGTGTTGCCTTGCGACTTTATGTTATTTACACACAGTGTTTTATTTTATGACAAAACAACACTCACTCATTTATCACTAATGTGCACAATTTTAAAGTAATAATATTTACAGCTTCAAACAAATGATGAAGACGACTCATATATGTAACCAACTTTGATAAACAGAGTTTGAATTTCATTCATTCATATTTAAAGACAAATAAACAAACACGAAAAGCTCGTCAATCATTAAACTCCTCTTTAAAAAAAAAAAATTATTTTGAATTAAATACGATGAAAAAGCACACAAGCGCGTAAATCACACGCACAAAAACCCGTATTTTCCCCGGAGAGAGAAACGATTTTCAAGGAATATATGAAGAAAAAAAATTGTATTTCATAAAACACTAAAATCGGTAAAATTTTGTCAATGAAAAATTGCACCGTTGGCAATTAATATACTGCGAAACAACCAACGAATCGGTAATTATCAATTCACTTTTGCTATCACATTTAGTGATTTGTCTCTGACATTGTGTTTTTCTTTAAATAGCTAAATAACACCGGATTAAATAGCACCGCAGTGAAACACAGTCGATACGTGTTAGCTCAGCAAGAGGCAATCCCATTTTGATTCGGTTCGAGCATAGGCACTCGAAGGAAAGAGTTTCATTTTTCAATTCTCTTGTGAGTGTATGCTTCTTTTTTTTGTTAGCAGATGCATCGGTGTTTGTTGTTAGACATGGGAACGTATATATTCGTCTCACAAAATGCGTACGCATGTCACATAGTTATCATAAAATTTCTCTTAATATTTAAACGTCCGTTTGCTGTTACACTGAGATACCGATTTTTTTCTTCATTAATTTTCTTTTCATAAAATGACTCAATTCATTTCAAGATCAATTGTTGCAAAGTTCGTTCAGATCGTTCTGCACATAGGTATGATTGTTAATTCATAAAACATGGTAATCAAACCTGTCCAACAGATATTCCCAATAAGTTTCTTATGATATTAGTGATATGGCATGGAAACTGAGTAAGTGTATGTTAGTTCAGTGTTATTTTTGATGAACTGGGTATTACAAAAAGTACATACCAGAAAAGACGGAGAGAGTGAGAGAAAGAGAAACAATACAGTCTTATTCGATTCGGTTTTGAATGCAAAAATTTCAGCTGATTTGAGTCTGCGTAATTTTTATACGAATGTGTTACATGTAGATAGATGGATATATTCATCAGTTTAACCTGTTCGGCTGTACATATGAATTGGATAACACCATGAATCGACTTGTCTAAAGAACCTTATTCGATTCTATTCAGTTTATAATTTTCTAATCGCAACTATTTGAATGCATATTAATCCATTGAATTGGGCTGTTATCAATGATAAACCATATGGTGGTTTAATGTGGCAAAGCCGCCTTTTATTTACGTAAATATAAACACTATATTGTTCTATCAATGAAACATGTTCCAGCAATACATCAAACAAGTGGCAAATATTGATACATTTTTGATGAAATGTTGGTGGATACGATGCATGTCGATTGTTTAGTTATTGGCCCCAATTGTGTTATCTAATCCAAACATAGATGGATATTATTGTCTTGGATATGGTGTCCATAAAATGAGGGTGCCAGAGATATCGTTCGGAAGCATGCCAGGAGAACTCTTTCGATTTTTTATCTTACTTTAAGGTGTCAATGGGGGAGTATAGAATGGGGACGAAGGAATATCTTGTTTTAGGTAATTTAATTTCGTTAAAAAAAAAATCAGTTAGATTTTCTAGGGCCGAGTGTACCGATTTTAAGAATAATATAGACTGAAGGAAACGACTTCTCGTTCCCATTCAAAGAGGGAACGCGGCATGCATTTTGGGAACATTAGGAGCTAATAGAGTAGATGACTTTTATTTATTGTAAAATTTATTTTTTGAAAAGATCGATTTTTTACTGGCTGCGCCACTGTGAGCAGTCTTTTTTTTCGCTTGTAAATAAATTGGCTTAGAATTGACTGGAAAAAAACTTCTCGTGTGTTCATTGACCTCAAGTTCGCCTTGGATCAACGAGCCAAACACAAGAAGATATCACGAGATATGAAGATTAAGATGGAGATGACATACCATGAAATATACGTAAGGAAACGTTTAATAAGAATTTTCCTTTTTTAGCTGCCACGAAGTGTTAATGCTAGATTAGTGCTATGACGACATGATTATGGAGGCGATTACTTATATCGATAAAAGTATTTTTAACAGATCGTCTTGTAATTCATTACTTAATTGGTTTAAGCGTATATTTCGCCATTTATAAGAGGACATCAGACGTATTTACTCGCACATTTTTGCAGGGCGGGAGGTTCCAGAAAGTTGTCTGATCCAGGTGGTTGGAATTTAACATGTCACAGACAGAAATCATATTAACAGTTTTACTATCTGATCTATTACTTCATTTGATCGAAGATTTTCATAGATTTATTTCAGAAATCTTTTACTTCATTTGTCAGAGCTTGTGGTTTATTCTTGCTGTCGTTGTCGATAACAGATGACAGCCGTCTGTAACAGGTTAATAAAGCTCTGTCTTAGTTTGTTTTTGATTAAATGATTTTCTAGGTACAAGAAACATGACATTTAACTCTCTCGACGAGACGACAACTCATGGGTGTTGGGTGTGGGTTTTCGTCGTCTTTTCGTTCATGTATTCACAGTAAACTACATCACAAGGTCAACGTTTACCTGTGATAGTCAGGTAGGCTTTTATTGAAAAGACAAACAAAAAATCCGACATCCTGTTTTAATATTTTAGGTTTTAATGCCAAGACTGTGTATTCCGCCCCAATAATATGCAGCCTGGATCTTTACCTTACGTTGCTTATACAAGGAAAATCTCAATGATTAGTTTCTGAACTCAGTGACGAAAATTAAAACTTTCGTTGCCATTATTGAGAAAAACGTTGTATGTAACTAGGAAATAGGAAATGCAATACCGGTATTAAAACCGGTATCAATACCGGAATCTTCCAATACCGAATACCGGTTTTGAGCGTAAAATACCGGTATTAATACCGGAAAGTTTTTAATAGCATTTAATGAAAAAATGTGTACAAACTTTTGAAGTTATGCTTGCATCTCAAAAATTAACGGTACTTCGATTTGTAGCTTGTCCCAATTTATTTTTAAGGTTTTAGCAACGCTAACTTAGACCATTGGTAGAGATAATTTGGAGAATCCTTGGCTTGACACTTTGTTTGCTACGCACTAAGCACTAAGCGTCAAACCGTTTATCTGTTACAAACATTTGCGACAAAAGACCACAATTTAAATTTATCGAGAAGATAACCTGAGAAGTTAAATATTTCCGTGCTAGTCTTGAAAGTTTAACATTTCATCATTGTGGTCTGTCTATTGTGTCTCAAAAACGTAGTTATACAAGTAGACTCTGTAGGACACGCATATTATTTTTCGTGTTTCAAATTAGCCGTAAATGGTAGATATGCCCGACGTGGTCTCTTAGCCGAAATTCACCTATACTTGACTTTCCTAAAAATAAATGATTTTAGAAAAGAAAGCTAATTATTCCTATGGATTTTAGCTATTTGAATAAAAGTGACTTAAAAAAATCCTTTGTCACGATAGTTTCGTATAAATGCGATTAATTCATTTTAAGAAAGGTTGAGATATTACTTGGGCAATTGTTTGGAATCAATTACGCATTCTAGGTTCATGTAAGACCTAAAAAATGGATTCGAATTTAAGGAAGCCAAAAGGATGTCGCTGAAACCCCTACATTCAAGATAATGAATGTATTTGTAAACCTTTGTGCTACTATTTTCATGATCCACACCCCACTATTTTACTTTCGATATTTTAGTTTCATAGTGACGCAATAGATTAAGTAACTCAGCCGGTCTTTGGTCATTTCTTAGCTGTGAAATTTTCCGAGTAATATCTTTGTAGTATTCGGAAAATTTTTCATACGAAATAGTACTCTATTTGGCAGCTTAGGCAGGAGCTCAGGACAATGATCACTTTTGCTTGAAGTGCGTTGAGCTCACTGATAATAGTTGTTTATGAAATCGACTGAAAAGTGCTGAAATAGGTGGACGATGTCCTCGTGTGACAATCTACACATCCACTGCTGAAAAAAACAGTTACCACTCGGTTATATATACGCACAACGTAAGTGAGAAAATAGTCATTTTCGCAACAAGCGACGAAAGTTAGGACCGTCCCTTGCCTTTATTTACGAAAAACGTTGTAAACAACTTGATGATAAACGCGCTTTTAGGCACACGATGTGTAATGTCACACTCGGCCTACGGCCTCGAGTGACAATCTGCACATCTAGTGCCTAAAAAGCATTTGCCACTCGGTTGTATAAATAACTATTTCTCACGTCAGCTGAAAATTCGGATGCCTTTGTGGTGAAAAATGATCAAAGGGTGTATCAATGGAAATGAAATGATTAACTTCGACGAAAAGTAGGTAATTTTATTTTGTAGGGTTACAACACCCTTGAAATGAAATTTCGACTACTTCAACATGGAATGAAAAATTTTGCGAAAATTCAAAAACACAAATTTGCAAGGCATGAGATTCTATTGATTTTCCATCTACTACATTTCGATGATGGAAAGTCACTGTTACCAACGTTATAACATCTAAAATGTCTCAGTAATGTCAGTAGAGATAATTGTTTTCAGGTAATTGAAACACGACCGGAATGTAAACATACCAAAGACTAATTAGTACATAAACCAAAGTCGGATTAAATTGTGCGCTTCCTAAAAGAACTCAATTGTGTCTACTCAGCCCTCTGATCAAAATGATACCAGACATATTGTTGTTCATCATAATACTCATTCTAACTGGATCCTTGCTCTTCCTACTAGTTTACTTCGTAAGTTCTTCAGTCTGTTTCTTGAAAAATTAGACCGTAATTAAGTCGTTTTATTAAAGGTAATTCTTTTGACCGACGTTGAGAGCGATTATCTGAATGCGAATCAGTGCTGCAACACCCTGAACTTTTGGGTTATTCCCAAAGTTACGATGCATACGTTTGTTGCACTCATGCTGCTATTAACTGGTCATTGGTGGCTGCTTTTGTGTAATCTTCCTCCGGTTATCTGGCAAATACGAGAGATATACCGAATGCCAAGGGGTAACATTGGTCTGTACGATCCGACGGAAATTCACAACCGGGGAATGGTGAAAATTCACATGCGAAACTGTTTGATATTCATGGTGTTCTACCTGATTATGTTCTTCATTTACTTGTACTGGTAAGGCAATTAACGACATAACACATCTCAACTTTGTGAAATCGCAGAATGTGGTTTTTCTAATCTCGAAATTTTTTATTTTCCATTCACTTGCAGCATGATACATGCAATGCTGGAAGGTGATCCGATTCGTCGACACGAGGATGAAGAAATCATAACGGAATTCTGAGATTTGCATCAGTAAAGTCTTACTTAGTTGTTCTTATACCAGCGTACGTTTGACTGATAATAAGTTTGACTTTACTGTGACTGTGTCACCGCACATTTTACGTTTTCGATGGATCGTTCATCGAAGAACGGACTGTGGTTTTGGTTCATAAAATAGCATATTGATTTGGCGTGTACCCGAAAACCCACCATATTATCCGTTAATATAAGAAAAAATCGAAAAACTTTTAATTTACTTGCCGGGCGTTGTAATTTTGTTAATAAATCGGATTTTTTGTGCATGAATTTCGTCTTCCAATCGTCTCCCGTCTGTAAGAATTTGGTATTCTGTCTAATCACTCTGGTCACCGCCACTAAAAGTCGAAACTTCAACATTTCAGAATTTTCAGCATTAATTTCGTTCAGCTGTTTTTCAGCTGATCCACACAAACCATCAAAACTGTTTATACGTCTTTATAGGGTTTTACCACTACCACGCACGTGCGTGTAGCAGCTTCAACCGTATAAACATATATAAACAGTTTTGATTGAATGTGTGGATCAGCTGAAGAACAGCTGAAGCAAATTAATGCTGAAATTTCACTGCCTCTGACTGTACGAAGAAAATCCACAAATTCAAAGAGAATCCTCAAGAAAATCAAATCAAAAGACGAAAATCGTTGATAATTTTAAAGAAATCCTTTGAAATTCCATCCAGAATCAGTAAAAAATCCGGGAAAATGATAAGAAAATCCTCAGAGGATTTTCCCTTTGAAAATTTTTTTCAACGAAATTTACAAGTATTTGCACCTCGACATCGAGTAATGGTTTGACTTAGAAGCGCAAAATTTTAAAACCTTTCACTGTCGCTACAAACGGGTGGTTTATCTTCAAAAGTCAGAAAAGAAAGATGACCAAAATCTGTTGAGTAGTTCCTGAGATACTGTACGCTTACGCCCTTAAGTAGTGATGAGCTCGATATTAATTTTATTTTTTTTAACCTCCTTACCCCGGTTGGCACTCAGAATGATCCTGAGAATCACCTTTGTAAGAAACTTATTTTATATAATATGTTTTCTCATTCTTCAAAAGCGATTGTTGATTCTCGGGGTAGTATAGCGTTTTTGTATGAAAAGAGGTTCTAAAAAGTATTTACAAAATATAAAAAATTTCTTTCATTGACTCTGAAGCATTGTAGGTTCCCATCACCCCAGTTGAATTAATTAATTAAATTGAATTAATTTTATTCGCAAAATAGATAATTCCAAGGTAGAAATAGTGTGGAGGTAATGCCATTCAGATGCACGGCCTATCACATAGGTTCGATGCCAATGACATCTATTTTTTTTAAATTTAAGATTTACTTGTCTTTCACAGAATATTTTCACTATGTCACAACAGATGGCTTTCTATTCCATTTTTTGCTTTTAACGAAGGTTTGAGATGACGTTTGTATCGAACTTTCGTACCACCGCACATCTGATTCGGTTATATATAGCATTACATCCACAACATATATTTACCTTGGATAATTCAGGTCCCTAGTCGAACCAAGCGCTACTGCCTTATTTTATTCTGTCGTGCGAGGTATGTCCGAATAGGTAAGCTCATGGAGAATCTAGGACACGTAAGTTCGCTTTAAAATTCTTCGGTTGATCGCTTTTTTCAAGGATTAAAATTAAGAATTTCTTGTGAAAGTTATTTATCTGCGCGCTTTATTTTTAGCCTTATTTTCTCCCCTTAATAGGACATGAGAAAATTGCATTTCCTTGACGACTTATCGAATGACATTTCCCGTCATCCAAATTTTGTTCGAAAAACTTTCCCGATAACAAGTTACCAGGATACGGTATTATTTCCTGGCAGGTCAAATGACGAATGCAATTAGCAAATTATGAAGATTAATTTTTTACTGAAAGACACCAGTTAGTCTAAGCGACAACGCCATAAACGTTTGTACCTCGTAGGTTCCGGTACGAATGATTAGCGTTTCCAAGGATATGAGGATGGAAATAATGCCTGAGCTCTGAAGTAAAAGTCGCACACCGAATATGTCAAACTGCGGGGTCGCGGTCTACTAGTTCACTCTGCCAAGACTGCAACGTCGAGTTCTCGTTTGGGCACATACCCTTTTTGGTCTGGTCTCAAAACGACTTGTATTAGGGAGGGACTATCACATTTAATCTCGAATTACTATCGGGATTTGATAATTCATATTTTTCAACTGGTTTGGGTTCATGTCCTTCTCTCTTTAAGGGAAAGAATTCAAAGAAATTTTTGATTTAATAAATAGTTAGATATAATATAATGTTAACAAACAAAATTAGAGCGTTTTCAGTGTAAAGGTAAGGTTCTGAACGTTTTTTTTGATTCTATTTCTTCGTATATGGTTAAATTTAAGCGTGAACTGGTACCTTATTTGATATAAACATAAACGATATTCAGACGACATGACCTCGTAAAAGTGGTAATTTGGTATGGCTGCTTCTTACCATTGCAAATCTATGTTTTAGTCATTTACAAGTCAAGAAGAACTGGCTTTGTGTCCTTGGCACATTTCAAAATCGAATGACACAACTTAACGAATCCCGTATCTTTAGGCTTTTCCAATCCACGTAGCAAACGATTTTTCATGACTGCTACAAATTCACGATTACTAAGCTGTCCGTCCACTATAAAATTACAAATGATTGAACTTTCGTAAACCGGAAGGCATGCAGTTATACTCACTGTTTTCATCGAAAATCGTAAAAACCACGTCAATTACATGATCGGATAGATCAACATGTGCAACAGTTTTGGCGACATGTTTCAGCGTAGCTTGATCGATCGAGGCGCCAGCAATATGGTAGAATGTAAGTGCGGTGTCGACATCGTTGATGTTATTCAAGAAATGGAAAAAGTCCAAATATTCTTTGTTTGAGATTCCCGTACCAGTTTCCTTAAAATGTTTCTTCACTCGTTTCAATTTCTTTGCCTTCTTCTTTTCCGGATAGCCAGCATACGCAAGCATCAATTCGCAAAAATCAGCCTCAGTTATGTTGCCTTCTTCGTTCGGATTTTTGCGTTTGAACTCAAGCGTTAAGATTTCTCGTTGTAGTTGATGTTGAAATTCGAGAAATTTTTCTATTGTTAACTTCTCATCGAAACGTTTGCCGAAGAAGTATGTTGTTAATGCAGAGTTCACACCCTAACAGCGATAGTTTCCAGTTAAAAACAAGACGGAAATAAATTTCTATTGAGCAGTAACCTTGAAAGTGTTTCCGGTATTCGCATGATCACGATGACGACTTCCGATGCTTGTCTGATGGCGGACAAGTGTTGCTACTTTTTCAAATTCCTCAGAGTCTACATCACCGTCTCCGTTTAAATCAAACATTCGGAAGGCAATCTCGAAATGACGACGAGAAGCTGTAAAAATTAATATTTTTTATAGAAAAGCATCTAAGACGACCAGAGCTTATTGTACTTTCACATTCTCCCATTCATTCCGGAACATACGTTCGTTTTCTTTAAAGTATTTAAAATTTGGTTTGGGTACTTATCATTGCATTGAAAGCTTTGATTTAAGTAAAATAAATGAGTCTTAGCTAGTAAACGTCTACAATCTACGTACGTATCTGAAACGCTGGTAATTTACGTTTTAAATTTCCGTTCTATAAGTCGTTCTTGCTAAAAGTACATTTCATTGCTGAGCACCATGGCATATCATTGCTAAAATGAAACATAAATTGCGTTCCCTCACAAGTAACGTGTATGCGGAACACGAGCATCAATTGAATTTTCTTTTGCGAATCAATTAAAAACACTAACCCACTCATACGTACAGCGAAATTACATCATTACTCTTCTTCCTTCCGTCTCTTGATGAAAAACTGTTCTGCGGTGACATTATAAAATGGTACAGTTCATAGGTATACAGGCCGCCCCATACATATATCCATATTTTTTACAGTCCCATTTGATACAACTAGAGAAGCAACAACCTACCATTATACCTCTTAAACCACGTAATGCATTTTTTAACGAGCAATGTTTTCTTCTCTATACCCTCTATTTTGCCCGATTTTAAACAACAAAACGAAAACATGCCCCATACACCACATGCTAATCACGTTTTCATCTATGTAAGTATATTCTCTTCGTTCCTAATCAGTATACAACAGTAGCCACCAGGCGCATGTCCTGATCAATATTCTCTCCAAACATACACCATTATATACTACATGCCATTTAGAAATTGAACGTTCCATCAACCACTTCAATTAGTCACTAGGTTTTTCTTTTTTTGACGAATTTTTTCTTTCTCGCCACAAATAATTTTTACATTTAATCATAACATTCAAGTGGTCTTTAAAGATGAGATGGCGCGACGACGAGGAGAAAAAGATCCAAGTTTAATTATAGTTGTATTTGATTTAGTGGTGACATTTTAGTGAAATAACACCGTGAACGATGAGACGAATATATTCGTTTTTTTGGGGATGTACGGTGCAATGTGTACAGAAACACTGAATAAGGGTAATGACACTCTGTTTATTGTTGTTCTAAAGTTAAAACATAAACCAAAATCAGCAGTTCGTTTCGCGAACGAAAAGTGGTATTTTACCATTCACATTCAACAAGGTGTACGGTATGTATACACAGAGATGTTTTATCACAGAAAATTGGGAAATTATTGTGAACATGATGTGGCAGCTGAAACAGACACTTACCGTCAACGCCTGTAATTTTGTAATTAAATAACGAGTTTAGCAAATGGTAAAATTGAATTATCTCCGAAATTGCCAAATTATACAAAATGAAAATGGACGCCTTTCGTATCATTATTAAGTACCAAATTTATTGTGTATATGTGGGTGTCAATCAGCGATGTCATGGGAAATCGGAAAAATTGATAAATGACGACAGTTTTGTGTGGATGGATAAAAATTTGTAATTGCGAGAAAAAAAAAATTTCCACAGCAGATTCCATATTAGTGCTATGCCATTACGGTAATGAGATAGTCAATATTTATATCGGAATAATTAGTTGTCTTGGTTGTCATCCACATTGAATGTAAATATTTGCAAGTGAATTTAGCTCAGAGCCAACCCACTCCACGTCAGTGTATTAACGAGTGAGCTTTCTGAGTGAAAAGTTGAACAGAAAACTAAAATAATATTCGGAAGTAAGAAACTATAAGAATTTCGTTTGGGGCTGATTTTTTTCCTTTAAAATATCAGCTAAGATGTGAAGTAGAGCCTGGTCTTCAAATCGTAAGTCGACGAAAAATTTTCCTAAATTTTGTGGAAAAATTAGAATTCTTGAATTGACTGGATAAATTCTTCGGTCAGGTTAGTAATTTCCGTCCTTTCCAACAACATTGTGACCATCAGCAAGACTAAAGATAGAGTAAATAGCCGGAAAGTTGGCTCTGTTATTTCAAATTAACGAAGTATGCAGGTCATATTATTGGTAATTTTAATTACCGAATATACAGATGAAATTACCTAATTTACTGGAAAGTTACCGAAAAGTAAGTTCGGTAATTTTGTCAGTAAATTAGCCAATTTCGGTAATTTCATCTGTTAATCAGGTAAATTCGGTAATTCAACTTATCAATAAAAGACCCTGGATTTGAATTAAATTTCGTGTTGCAGACTGCTGTCATCTGTTATCGACAACGATAGCAATAATAAACGACAAGCTCTGACTAATGAGGTCTTATATAGCAAAAAGCATGTTCAAAACAAATGAAGTAAAAATTTTCTGAAATCTTCGATCAAATGAAGTAATAGATCAGATAGTAAAACTGTTAATAAGCGTGCCGTCTGTGACAGATTATATTTAAGTCAACAATGCACATGGACAGTTTGAGGACATTTACTTTCACAGTAATTTATTGATTTCATCAGGGATTTCATCAGTTATTCTAAAATGCCCTAAAATATCCAAATTATAGATACCATGCGTGGCTTACTATTCGGGATTTTTTCTGGAATATTTAGGAATTTTAAGATTTGCTTAAAATTGTCAGTAATTCTTAGGAATTTTAGGATTTTTTATGAATTTAAATACCGAATAATGAACACTGATACCAAGAAGAAGAAACGAGTGGACATAGAAGGAAAACTCGTCATACTATTGTGCGAACTTTATACTAATCATTGACAGCGTAATCCTTCTGTAGTAAGCCGAAATAATTTAAAGATTTTTTTAACCAAATTTTCAGCAAAAAATGAAAGTACAAGAAGCTATGAACAACAAACCGTATAAAATTATCGAAAATGATTTCATGGACACTATGTGCGAATCGAAAACTACAAATCGGTCTAAAATGGATAGTAATCGTTGTGATATTCGGTGTGTACTTCATCATTTTATTGAGAGAATCGATTGCAGCATTAGAAGTAACCAATAAAAAATCGAATTACGTTGAAGAGGTACCCATTACCCATTCCCTTAATTCTAACAAAACGTAAACTGAAATTTGAAAACTCAAACAGGCATCCAAAGAAATACCGAGTAAAAATCATCGAAAAACGTCGAATAGTCTACACCAATCACACAGATACCATCGAATAGCAATCAGCAACAGTACGAAAAATCATGTAACCGTTCCCCCTGTGCCAATCCTAACAACTGTAAATCCAATTTACGAATATTCGGACGAAATAAATGCGGCAGCCGAGCATGATTTTGCAGAAAGACAGGCAAGATTGTGGGAGGTGTGTGCCAAGTTTAATTTTGGCCGGACACCGAACGCCTGGGAGTTTTTTATTTCATCCGGACATAATTTGGCGTGGTGTAATGTGTTCAAAGCCGGTAGCAGTACATGGATTTATTATTTTAACATACTAGGTAGGTGTGATCGTGTGCGGAAATATCAAATTTACGAATTGAATTATGAGTTGTCTTGAACGAAAATGATTACGAATTTTAGCTGGGTACAATATTGCATATCTACAACGTACCAAGTCAGCACCACTAGAACTAGCAAGAAAAAAATTTCCACGACCTAGCCCACCTGAATTGGAAGAAGCCTTAACAAATTCACTATCTTTTCTAATTGTTCGAGATCCTTTTGAGCGTTTATTGTCGGCCTATCGTGATAAGTTAGAAGGTTACCGAAACAAATACTATAAAATATTGGGAGAACAAATTGTGAAAAAATTTCGAAAAATACCGAAAAAGGTTAGTTTACTGAGGGAAGATTGTGTCTATGATAGGGGGAAACATTATTGGCAAATCGTATTTCATTTCGACCAGATCTTTAAATTACGCATACAGTTCATCCCAGGGCCTACTTTTTAGAAACTTTTAGAGAAAATCGAGAAATTCAAGAAACTTTGAGAAATTCAAGAAATTTCGAGAAATTCAAGAAATTTCGAGAAATATTTCTTGAATTTCTCAAAGTTTCTTGAATTTCTCGAATTCGAGAAATTTCAAGAAATTCCAGAAAATTCAAGAAATTCGTGAAACTTCGAGAAATTCAAGAAATTTCAAGAAACTAATTTCTCGAGTTTCTTGAAGTTTCTCGAATTTCTCGAATTCGAAAAATTTTAAGAAATTCGAGAAAATTCGAGAAATTTCAAGAAATTCAAGAAATTAGTTTCCAAAAAGTAGGCCCTGGTTCATCCATCAGTCCTGCACTGTGAAGTGAAGTGACTAAAATAAAATTTAAGTTTTGTATAAAGAATGGAGGCGATCAAAAAATCACCGGCCGGGATTTACGGATGGATTCTAAGTGAATTTTGACTGCTTTTACCGCTTCTACCGCAAAAAGTCAATATTTTCATTTCCCGATTTGCCAATGCTGTTTTCTCTCCACATTTTAATCGTTGTCTATATTAACTATACCCGCCCATATCTCATACAGATCTCATACGGACCAACATTCAAAGAGTTTTTGATGTTTTTGCTGCAAAACTACAAATCGGGTCAACGATTCGACGAACATTGGAGCCCAATCTATACGTTTTGCACTCCATGTAGTATTAACTATACTCTGATTGCCAAAATGGAAACGTTTCAAAGAGATTCCGAGTACATCATTCGTCAAGCTGGATTGGAAACGTTACTGCTGAACAAATTACCGCACAAGAAAATCAAATCAATAACGAATCAATCGAGCGGCGAAACGAAAAATTACATTGAAAGGTATGTTTTGCTGGGGATGAAGGAGGATTGAGTTGTTTGAGTCAAAATACATTGACAAATTTCAGATATTTTTCGCAAATTGACATCGATACGCTGAATCAGTTGCTGGACGTGTATGGACCAGATTTTGAACTATTTGGATATAATAGTACTAAATACGTGAAAATCGTTCAATCAAATGTTTAGTGCATTAGTAGAGCAGGTCGAATTTTTTAGATATTTTATTTCTGAACAATTCTGAAAAAGTTTTGGAAAAATTTCGATTTTTCGGAATTTTCGGAATTAAAATTCCCAAAAAGAAACCCTGTAGTAGAGTCTATATCTGGCTTAGACAGCTGTCGCGGATCTGTTTCTAATAGGATGTAAGAAGTGAATATATGACTTTTAGTTAGAGCACACAATTTAGTAATATGAATATTTACACTTTGCATACTAAAAACATATATTTTTCATAAATTTCGAAACAAAAAACCAAAAAAAAAATGAAAGAAAATGAGTAGAATTTTTTCTAAACGTTGCACAAAAAATAAATTATAAATTGTAAAAATCACCATGAACCCTATTTTGTAATTTAGATGGAAAATTTGTATAAAACAATGTGATCTAGTTGTTAACAGCAAAAAAAGAAAAGAAAAATATTTATAAACAAACGTAGCAAGAAAAATAATCTTGAATTCAAATTTGATGGACAATCTTCTTCATTTTTATCTTTATTTCAAACATTAAAGTCATTAGACTAACGATGGGAAAGTTAACATTTGATAAACATGAATTGGTGGAAGTTTTTCTTCTTGCTTCAATTTCAATTAGAACTACTCTCGCGATGGAACCAACGAACCGCACACCTGAACTGGATAATGGTTACAAGAACAAATATTGAATAACCCCGGAGTTGACCACAGTCATTTCTCATATCTCTGAATTTATTGGCTATTATCGATATTAACGAGAAAAACAATCGATAAACTCCGTTAGAGTGATTTTTTACGTATGTTAAACCGGATGAAGTAAAAGATTTTGTATAGAGCGATCGACAGTTTTACAAATATTTAACTAAGTATTGTCCTTTTGAAATCAGTGTTGATGTGTGAGTGTTTTTCGGAAGAATCAAGAGAATCGGCCCACCTAACTCCAGCATCTTGAGAGGCATGAGTACTCAGGATACTTGAAATTAAAGTTTACATTTGAACGTGTCGTATTGTATTGTATCGCTGATATCTTTTTTACAAAAATCGTTTTTGAGAAATGTATGACTACAATAACCGCCACAAATGTGTTAGCTTTTAATAGACTTGTTCATGACAGTTTCACCAGTTCTGAGAATAGTCTATAGTTTAACTAATTTGCATAACTGCTGAGTTTTCTGAGTTCTTAAACAAATCTGACTTTTGTACAAAAAAAACAAAAACTAAAACATTGGTGGTTGTTGTTGTCTTACATTTTTTAAAGATAAATATACTCTTTGCCTACATTTAGGCGGAAAATATTCGTTTCTTTATGATTTCTCTCAACCAAAATCTTTTTTAGGAAAAATTGGTTTATGGGTGATAACTTATCCCACTTTTGCTACATAAGACCTCACTACTCAGAGATTGTCGTTTTTTGTTGCTGTAGCTGTCGATAACAGATGACAGCTGTCTGTAACACATTTTTGTGTGTTTTTTCGAAAAAAGATTTTGGTTGAGAGAAATCATCAAAAACGATTTTTTTTATGCCTAAATGTAGGCTACAAATTGGCAAAGGGTCTATTGCTCTTAAGAAGGATTTCTGTAAAAAGATATCAGCGAAAATACAGTACAATAAATTATTAAATGATTTGGATGTGCAGAATTAGCACCAGCTGAATATAACTATATCGCTGAATCCATTTCTCTTAAGAGCATTGGAAAATATGTACATGAGAGACCATTATTTTGTCCAGTTACTTGGAATGATGAGAGCAGTCTAACATTATCTGGCTTTTATGAATATTATGAGTTCCGTTAGACTTTCCATACTTTTGCAACTAATCAGAAAAAACGTTCGCAGAAGGCTGAATTTTTCTATTACTTCCGTACCTTGTGTCACAAATAACTACTGCTACTTCATGATTTACGTCTAAAATCGAAATAGATAGTTTTATCTTGGGCACAAAAAATCGTAGTGTTGAAAATTTCGGACAAAATTAGATTCGACGCTTTGGCACCCCCTTATGAAACTACTTTTAATGGTACAACAAGTTAATATTCTTTGCGGGCATTTTACTTAGACTCAAATTTGATAAATTTTTATTGCGCATCATAGCTATTATTCGAACTATTTGGAGCCTTTTATTTGTTAAATGTTAATTGTAAAAAGAAATTGTTAACATTTTAATCAAGAAATAGCTTCTGCGCGAGCTCAAACAAATCTTAATTGTGTTATTAAAGTAATATAAATAAATAAAATGTATTTTAATTATAATCATAATAATAATATGTGGTGTTGTCAACATTGTACCTTATCTATTAATCTCGTTTATACCATTCATTATAACTTGACTGAATAATAAAGGAAAATAACCGTAAAGTTAAACGAAAATTTTGTTTGATATCTACAGTGGCTTCAAATGTACAAATTATGAATATAACTCGAATATAACGCTCGAATGGAAAACTTAGGACTAATGCTACAAAAATCGAGTTTGTGCAACACGTTGTACATTGTACTAATGTACTATTATAGCAACTGAGCACAAACAGATCCAGAACTTTTACCCAAGCTCATTCCAACAAAAGTTATTAAATTAAATAAAAAAATTTAGAAAACAAAGTTATCAGCATTCGGAAGTATCGTTAGGAAGCTTCGAAAGTTCCTGAATTTCAAAGCCCAGTTTTTTCGAACTTCAACAAAGTACATTTTCTACTTTTTCACTTAACAAACTTCATTCATTCTCTCTAGTAAACAACATTTACATAACAGTCAATCATTTTACTAGAACTTACTTGATAACACTGTCAACAGGAAAATATAATCCGAGAATGAGATGAGCCCATAAGATCCAAGTTTATAAAAGATACTGTCTTTCTCCAAGCACAAATCCAATCGTTGAGTTACAGTCTGAAAATTTGAATATCACAATTATTTGCATCGCTGAAGTTTTTCTGAAAACTGCAAATCTAATGAATATCGGCATTCCAGATAAAGTCAATCTAATAGAAAGTCTAGACTGGAACAATCGCATTGGAGATCTACTTGTTTTATCTCTTTAATGCGGAACATGTCTGTCGAGACTATCTACCATTTTGCAGAAAATATGAAACGAGTGAAAAAAAGGATTCTAGAAGCAAGCTGATCGATGAAACGTGCCGCAAACGATCTAGTCATTTCTACATACATAGCCGTAAAGCTAAAAACCAATCAGACTCTTTCCTCTGCCCCGAACTTTAAATACGATGCTGATTAAACTTGACAGTATTGGTTTACTATGCGTAATGACGTATTAACGAGCAACACAAAAAATCCAATTCTTTAAAGCGAACAGATAAGGTTCAAAATTTCTGCCATTTATATGTCTTCTTTAATGAAATATTACTTTAATATCTTCTGTGATTTTGTACATTATTAACTTATGGTTCCATAAAACCGATCTCAACTTGCTTCGTACGCAGTCCTCAAGACTAGCTAACAATTTACAGATTTGGTATGAAAAGTTCAGTGATAGTGCGGCATAATATGTTAGATGGGAATCAGTTCCCTGAAAATATACCAAGCCTCCGAAGGTCCTTCCCCTCAGGGACGTATTTTTTTAGATTTCTTAAATTCTTGTTCGGTCACTGCAGGTAATGGTGAGGATCAATAGAGATGTGTTAAGTTACACAATTTTATATTTAAATAATGTTTCGTTAAACGCAAGCAATTTATGTACCTGGAACTGAAGTAAAAGCCTATATTTAGGAAATTGTTAGCCAAGAGTTTAATGTCAAGTTCATTTTATTCTTGCAAATCCCTGATTGACATTATTGATAAAGATAGTCGTCGTATGTTTACTTCAAATTTGGTTTCGGTTGTTGGGTTCCATTAAATCGAAAACCGCTTTAGCTTCGAGATTTATCCTTTCACAGCCAGCAATCATTTTCAACAAATAGATGCAAAATCGTTCACTTCATTAGTTTATTTAATCAATAACAGATGATATTGCCGATTGCCGCCCGTGGAAGGGTTGTTGGTCATGCAATTGATTTAAGACTAGGACTAGGTCAGATATTCCTTGATATGAACCTGATTTTCAGGTTGAACTGAAAACATATGAACCTGACCTGAAATTATCAGAAAATCGTTAAAATTCATATAAGCCAGGTCAGATTTCAGGTATACCTGAAAAAATCCCAGACATACCTGAAATCTGACCTGATTTAACTGATTTCTTTTTTTTTTGATTTTCAGATATCAGGTGAATTCAGGTCAGGTAAAAATTGCCAGTTCTAATCAGATTCAGGTAATACCAGCTTCAAGTTTCGGGTCGACCTAACCTATTCCGAGCCTTACATGCAAATAAAGAAAAACTTAGGTTGTGATGTTAAAGTACATTGTCTATAGAAATAGTGTAAAACTGTACATGAGAATGGGTAATTTCAACGTCTAAATAAATTATCTTAATTTGTGAGGGGTATTCGCTAATGACAATCATAATAAAATAGAAAAGAGTAAAGATTTTCAAAAACAATTCGTAAATATTCTGTTTGATACCGTCTCTTCAAAATGCTGTATCGTAGAAGGTTAGAAGGGAGAGTGAGAAAAAAAATTGTTTCGTTAATGCAGCAATAAGGTGTGAAAATAGTTGGATTGTGATCGTGAATTAATATAATTAAAGATAATATATACGTGATCTGTGACGGTGATGTTTATTTTAGCAGAACGTTGAATGTTTCATGAGTTATATATGTGCAATGCACACTGTGCATGTGTGTAGAATATGTGTGAATGTGTTAGTATGTTACATTATATAATATACTTAGGACTGTAAGCAGCCATTTACAGCACAGTTTTGATAAACCGTTACTTGATCAACCTTAAACATGTGTGCTTTAAACTGGCATAAATTCTAGTATTAACATTAATATCGGATCGTGGACCATTGGAAATATTAAGATGTGCTCAAATGGCAGTTTATTGTCCAAAAGGTATACCATTAAATATCATGTGGAAGGGTCTTTAATGCAGCATAGGGACAATTGTATTACATTAAGGACGCTTGATGTATATGGCCAATTCCACGATTTAAAGAAGAGAATCTGATAAATTAATGCAATAAGTGAAAGAGTTATAAAAATGAAACGCCTTCATTGAAGAAGTTAACCTGTGAAAAAAAAGGATCAATCATGTCTGGTTTTTTATTTACACCGAAATCTATTGTTTCCTTGCCGCCAAAGCAGGTTACAGGTGGATGTCATCTGTTATCGACAACGACAGCAATAATAAACGACAAGCTCTGACTAATGAGTTCTCATACCTATAGCAAAACGCATGTTGAAAACAAATGAAGTAAAAGATTTCTGAAATCAATCTCTCAAAATCTTTGATCAAATGAAGTAATAGATCAGACAGTAAAACTGGTTATATGCTTGCCGTCTTTGACAGGTTACACATCGGGTTACTTAATGGCAAACATCAGAAATTGAAGTTAAAGCGTCAGTTCTCAGTTTTTACACTACAGGTTATCCTCAAAACAAATGTTAAGAAACGGCCAGTATTGCAGAGTTTTAGAGTTTTTTTTCTTCCAAACTTTGTGGAATTGGTCATATGCATAACTTTACAATTTTATTTACAATTTTCAAATTATTTCGTATTGATAAATTACAGTGAATTACAGAGAAATTTAGACATGCATTTGCTTCAGCTGTTTTGCAGCTGCTGGATCCACAAATACAAATAAATTTGTTATTACGATTTGTACTATTTTACCACTAACTCGTGCGCGAGTGTAAATACAGGCCATATAAATAAGTACAAGCACATTTGTTTGTATAATTGTTCCAGCTGAAAAACAGCTGAGGCAAATTCATGCCAAAATTTTACTGACGTCCACTGTATGTTGTATTTTATTCAAATCAAATGAAGTTAAACATAAGGAAGTTGTTAAAAAACATAAATTCAACCAGGAATGTTATTTGTAAACAAAAAAAATATTTTTTTTCCTTACCTTCGGGTCGTATTTTCGGTATTGATCCAATCCAAGACCTAGATACAGAGGGAGAAGAAGAATAAGTTTTTGTTATTAACGTTTCAAACGTTATCGATGTTAGTTAAAAAGCGAGCAAAGCATCGCGGAAACGCTTAGCTCTTTTAATGATGTTATACGTTTTAGTATGGCCTCTTTTCGGGGAAATTAGACGGTTAAAAGTTCGTTTCGTAGAGGCAGATGATCCTCTTTTTGACTTTACGAACACTTTGGTCTCTAGAAAGCTTTACGGAATGTTTAGCGACAAAACGAACCAATTGTATTTAGTAGACCTGATATGTGCTAGTAGACAGACACCTATTGATCTTTCATTGAGAGTTTTTTATGAATGAAAGAAGAATGAGTGTTCAAATACTGGTACATGTCCGGAGGTTATCACCCTATAATTGTCAATCCGAAATTCAATATTTTATGCTTTGATACAGACGATATTTGTGAAAATGTTTTAATCAGTGGTTCATTGTCAATTTTATCCTTTCACAGAAGGCAAGCTAATCTACTACTTGATTTGACCTTAGTATTTTCAACCAATTAGTGCAATGCATCGTTGTCGGGTCGACAACGGATAAATTGTAAATGTAAAAATGCCTATGAATAGTTCAAGCAAAGGTAAATTAACAGAGTAAGTCCTTTGAAGTAGACATAGAGACAGAGCATATACTTTGGAACTCTATAACTTAACGTAAATCCTTACAGTGATGCAAAATAAAAGAATTTCTATCGCTAAACTCTCACAGAACACACGAAGCTTAAAAATTACTATTCTACACCGCTGTTCCAATCTACGTAACCCAAAGGACTTTTCTCATTTCATTATGTGATTTATTGGTTTTTAAATATATTGAAATAGTTGACTGCTGCAGTGATAGTATTAGCAGATTATGTATCCATGGGACAAATGATGGAAAATGGAAACCAGGACGATTATAACATTCACCTGAGTCAATCCACTTTACGTCCTAATCCCTCTATTTTACTTGACAAAGCAAAACATAGTTTGACAACATGAAATAATGTCCTAGTCATATCTCCCCAAGAAAACACTTGGGTAAAATATTTAAAATAATCTCTAACGTGGAGAAGAAGACATGTATGTAACGGATAAGAACAACATCAATTTTTAAATAATTTTTTTGTTTTGTAAATTAAATAAATAGATACCAACCATCCGGTTGCTTAATTCCCGGTGTCATACTAGTTAAAAAATCGACCGGTGTCATAAAAACTTCATATTCGCCATTCGGATGTGGAACCTGAATTGTAGCAAAATATCGAAACACTTTATCCGGTGTGGAGAAGTGACGCATACGATTTTCATATTCGATGATCTATAGCAAGTTAGAAAAGCCAAATATTCAGTGGTTTGTAGTATGATTAGGCAAAATGATATGAAAAGAAGAAAGTGGAAAAAAAACTAAACAAAAAAACAAAACCTCTAAAACGGACACTAGATTTTAGTTTCATTATAAGCAAAGGCAATCTCAATCTCGTCAAGCGTTTTGTGTTACAAGAAAAAAAAATTGGCAAAATCAGATTTACCCTCTGGTTGCTGCATATTTGGAGTAATTGCTCTTAAAAAATCGTCGGGTGTTAGATAAACATCGGTATTACTACCTTCAGATATACGAACAGTGGCAAAGTATCGAAATATTTTATCTGGGGTCGAGTATTGCCGAATTCTATTTTCATATTCAAGTATCTGGGTGAAGTGACATTTTTATCACAAGAAAAAAATTAAGAAAAAAAAAATTAAAATTAAAAAATCAAAAAATAATTTCCTCAAAATCAAAATTGTACTCAACCAATATAAGTTCAAGACTTTAACAAATTAGAAAAGTTTTGTCTACAATAGAAATGTGCAATGGCATTTTTATACCTTTCTATCTCGGAAGCCAATTTTCTCTTTCTTCTGCTTCTTCTTGGAGTCAACTTCATTACCGCTATCGTCGCCATCCGACTCTTTTTCATTACTCTCAATGGAAACTTTTGCACCTTCCTTTTCGGCATTATGAACTCCTGCATCGGCGTCTATCGGTGGGAAGATCTTATCACGAGCATATTCATACATACTGAAATCAGAGATTTGTTTTAAAGAAGACTTAAGGACTGAGCTGTGAAAGGCATTATTAAGCAAATGCCTTCAACGTTAAAGAACTCGAATTGCTAAACTGAAAGCTCATAATGTTTGAGTACCGCCCATAATAAAGTGCATTGAACTACCCCTTTTGACTGTTCTGAAGGCCTCTGCGAGACACATATCCGTTTTTTTGAGTATCAGAGGGGTTGGTACGGTTGCAAAAAAAAGACATGATCTATGGGAAAGCTTGACTGACGAACGACATCACAAATTGGCAATTTGTTGAACGTCGTCTAAAAACGATGCAACCAAGAGTTGGATATGAAACCATTTTCTTCAGTACATACAGCCTCATCACTCATCACCGTAACATGAAAAATGTTTAGTTAACCTGTCTCGCCAAAGACATGGGTGATACTCTAAATTTGTGAGCTTTCAGTCAGTAATCGTCTTGACATTAATCAGTCGAATGCATTTTATTAATTTCCCTTATGACTGAGACTTCTGTCTGATCATTCATTGATGTGAAACCTAAGAAAAAATGACGTTTTCCCACTTACAATTTCCAATCGAACACAATAACAAGAAAGCTCGTTAAAATGAAGCCATGGAAAAATCTCGTAAACAGTGGTGTCTCATCAGGCTTATGACCAAAGTTCTTGTGTTCTCTATACGACTGATTCACTTGAATCGGAATTATGTTGAATTGTTGTTTATAAGTTGTGGGTCGAGTCAATAGTTGCCGTTGCAGTGTTGAATATTGCCGGAATGCACCGAGCAAGCGGAATTGGGCTGACATCTTTTGACAAACAAATTTTCAATTATCACATCGGTTAATCAAGTTAATGGCCAGAAATTACCGAAATTTTCTAATTTCCTTTTAGGCGAAAAAATGAAATATTTTTTCTATGACAGATATAAGTGACATTTGTGATGCGGTATGCGTTCATTTTTATCACTTCTACGATTGAATGTTATGATCAGAGCGATCAGAGCGAGAAAACCGAAGACTAGTTATTGTAACTTGTCTTGAGGTACTTGTCAAAGTAAATTTACTTCTCTTTCAACGTGGTACGTTGAGAGCGAGAGGACCGAAGACCAGTTTATTATAACTTGCCTTGGAGTACTTGTCAAAATATCTCTTTCTCTTTCATCATAACACTCTATAGACTGTTATGATCAGAGCGAGAGATCCGAAGACTAGTTAATTTAACTTGCCTTGGGGTACTGGTCAAAATATTGCTTTCTCTTTCAACGTGTTACGTTGAGAGCGAGACGACCGAAGACCAGTTTATTATAAGTTGCCTTGGGGTACTTGTCAAAATATTTCTATCTCTTTCATCATAACACTCTATAACCATATCTAAATCGATTCAAATAGACCAAAATATTAAAATTTGCAAAGGTTTTGGATGTCGATCCGACTTTATAACATAACTTGTTGACTCTAAAATTTCTTGTAGAGACAGAGTTTAAAAAAAGAATGATCTGCTTCAGAGCTCGTGAAAAATGTACTCTTAAGCATTTACACAGTTCCTCTTCCATATAGAGTGTAACCCTATGCTCCGACTACTCAAACTCTTTATCAAGATACTTTCATGTAAACTCAAGTGAAAACTCTTGAAAATTCAGACAGTGGAATGGTAAACTTTGTCACTTCGTTCGGGCAACAAATCGCGAAATTTCCTAAAATCAAACCAAGACAGGTTACGTATGTAATTTTTCGAGAACTCGAGAAATATCCAAAATTGACCTCACTTTCGCCCCGGAAGCATGAAATAGTTATTTACGTATCAATTGAGTAGGCCGAAAGAGTTACGTATTAAGTTTTGTATGCTTGCTAAGAGGACCGAAAGTAAAGAAATGTCAATTCAAGGGGCGAAAGCGACGGCCTACTCAATCGATACGTAAATAACTATTACAAATCTGTTGTGGACGGAATATTTTAGGCAATTTCGCGAGTTGTAGCCAGAACGACGCGAGGGCGACAAGCGAAACTGCGTATACAACTTTTCATGCTGAGAGCCTAAATTCCGAAATTTATGTGGAAGGCAAAAGCATGAAAATATTATTTGAATATCAGATTGCGTTCACATAACCAGATCACAATGACATCTAATTTTTTTGTGTAAAATTTGACATTTGACATTTCAAGAATTGGATTTGTTTTCCACCCACAAAACTGTTTACTAATTTTATCCAGTAAATTATTCGATCATCCAATAAATATGGTAAGAAGTGGAAGAAAACATTGAAAAAATACTTTAACTGAATAGCTGTACTTGCAGCTGGTATTGGTTCTTGGTGATTTGCATATCCCTCATCGGGCAAGCAGTTTTCCATCGAAATTCCGCAAACTACTGGTACCTGGACGTATTCATCATATTCTCTGTACCGGAAACCTGTGTACAAAGGAATCGTACGATTATCTAAAAACACTGGCCAACGATGTTCACATTGTGCGAGGCGATTTCGATGAGGTAAGGATCGATAGGGAGTGCATTTTTGTTAAATAAATTATTTCGAGAAATTCATGCCGAAAATTGGTTCTCCATCAGAATCTTAACTATCCAGAGCAGAAGGTAGTAACCGTAGGTCAGTTCCGCATTGGTTTATCGCACGGTCATCAGGTTGTACCTTGGGGCGATCCAGAGGCACTTGCATTGATTCAACGTCAATTGGATGTAGACATTTTGATCTCGGGCCATACTCATAAATTTGAGGCGTACGAACACGAAAATAAATTTTATATTAATCCTGGCTCAGCAACGGGAGCGTACAGTGGCGCTTACTGTTTGGATACGTCGATCATTCCTTCGTTCGTTCTGATGGACATACAAAGTACAACAGTTGTTACGTATGTGTACCAATTGATTGGTGATGAAGTCAAAGTTGAACGAATTGAATACAAGAAAATGTAACTTTTTTGGAAGAAATTTAAGAAATTTATCGGAAATGTTTGGTGTGAGCGATAAGGAAAATGTTTTTTTTTGTAAACTTTATCCCGAATTATGATTTACGAATACAATAAAAGTGTACAATTTAACAGAAGCACTCAAATTTCGAGTCTTAATTCAGTGTTCGGTGGCCAATTGTTAACGACAGTGACGTCAACAATTAATAAGCTCTGAGTGTTGGCTAATGTGCTATTATATTTAACAAAACCCAATGAATCAATAGAGATTGCATGATCTGAAAGAGCGCATGTTTCACGGTCCGTATTCTAGAACATGACCTGAGAACTGAGTTGACCTGAACCCGAATTTCTATCTCCGACACTGACCTAAATTGACCTGACCTGAATTGATCTGAACTGAATTGACCTGAAGCCTGATTCAACCGCAAATCAAATAACCTGACCTGACAGATTGTCAATCTTCCCGATTTTTTTGGATTCGGTTTGAGATCATTTCAAGAAGAAGAAAACTTGACCTGACCTAAATAAAGTCAAAGTAGAAATCAAGGTAGACGGCACAGGATAACCGCGGACAAGATATTGTTGGTTAGAAAAACCATAAAAAATGTTAGTGTGTAGTAGGGTGGGTCGTATTTTCATTTTGCTTTTATTTTAAATTGCACATATTGTTGACTGATATCTGACTGCATTTGGAAACAGAAGGCATTTCTGCGAACTGCAGTTAATAGCTGAGGAGTCCAGCTATGAAATACCATAAGAACGTTGTTGACCTTCGCCTTCACTCGGGCAGAGTAACTCTGTCAGCGTTCCCGACTAAGACTTTTCGACAAAAATTTTCAACTTTATTTGCAAATACAATCGACAAATCATGACATAATACGTCGTGTGAGGTATGTCTGAACAGTTAATCTCATAGAGAATCAATTGCAGAGAAGTTTGTTGAAAAAACCCACGAGATCTCTGTTTTCGAAGCCCAAATTTGGTAATTTTTTGTTAGAATGAAAAGGTCCGAAGAAATGTCTGTCATTTTTTGAGGTTTGGCAGTTTTCGTAGATTTGAAGCTCTTCCAGATTCCAAACTACTGAGAAGTCGCTTCCTTGCCACAGACGGCTGAGCTGTTCCCATAAAAGGTTTGATGTTTTGATAAGCAGTGTTTTTCACTGAACTTGTCGATTTCTATTTGCAAATCTGTAACTTTAGTTTGTCAGAATAAAGTCAAGCGATTTTACTCGTTTACAGTATCTGGGAAATTTTTTCCAATCGGCAGCACATTCTAAACATTAAAAAACACGTCTCTCGCAACAGAATACTTGGACTACTTACCTTGACAGTGGGCTGTTGTATTTACAGAACAAACCTTTTAGAAACGACTGCCCATCTTTCATTGACAGCAACAAAAACGAATGATGACCTCCGGTTAATTATCCTGTCTCCCATGGCGCAGGTGGATTGAAAGTCTGAATCTGAAGTGCACCCAAAGACAGTTTATTCAAATTGAACTGCAATTCTCGGTGAAAAATCGGTTGAAAAGGGTTGTCGAACCAGATTGTACATTCAACCCCAAAGGTTCAACAAACGCTTCCTTTCTAAAAGGCTTATTAGCTCCCGAGAGAATGCATTGCTTGATCACGCAGAGACTACTCACCTCCTTTTCAAGTATTTCCTGAAATCGGAACAAAATGGAATGAAAAACCCATGTTCAGTGAAGTAAATAATTTAATTCTGCAATTGTCGTAACAAGTAGAGTAGATTTTGATTGAATCTCCTTAAAAAGATATTTTTAACGATTTTTCGCGAAAAATATATTTATGTTAGTCCGCTTACAGCACCTTACATCATTTTCCTTTATTTTCTATCCGTCTAAGTGTCGAATGATTTAAATTATTTATTTATTTTTCTAATTTATTTAAACTCTCAGCTAGTTTTTATTTAGATGTCATTACGTTTTGCAATTTAGTTTCATTTATTATTTTTTGCCCTATCGTAGTGTATACTGAATTAAATGTAAAATATTTTTGTTTTCTCAAATTCATTCAAAATGTTTCTTTCTTATCGTTTGTATAAGGGAAAAGGAAATATGAGAGAGATAATTTCCTAACTCGATTAAATTTATATGACTAAAATGTTTTCCTCTCTGTTCACTGTTCACTGTTGCTAATACTGATGGAATCAATTTGTTGAATTAAAAATTAATTTTTCTGTCATTCTTTTCGAAAAGCTGCAATCTTTGTTTTTTTGTTTCTTAAAGCAATTATTACCACTACTTGTGAACCATTTCCTCACTGAGGATGTTCCAGTTCGAATTTTTTTTTTTAAATATAATTAAATACTTCCAACATGTTTGCTGGTGTGCACTTTTTAGTTTTTGAAGGCCTCAATTATAATAAACAATTTTATTTTTATATATTTCTTTCAGTTAGTTCTTCACCTACAAAATAAATCCTAAAGTAATTTTATGTCGAGCATAAGGTTCGGATTACATGCAAAATATTCCGTTTTAAATTCAGCGTGATTTTGTGTGTGTTGTATGCTTATTCATTTTTGGTTAGATTTTCCAACGATTTTCTACTGGCAATTTTTGTGACGTCAGCTCTGTATGGGTATGGTTCTAACATTTGTAATATGAGTCATAGAATGAGTGTTCTGTTCGACCGAAAAAAATGTGACCCAAAAAGTATTTAGTCATCATTTCAATTTTTGTTTTCAAGGTCTATACCGAGAGCTGACTCATGTACAAAGAGAATTGAGTGAAATGTGCTATTGCAGAAGTCGAGGTCCAATGAATCTTTGTTCCCTTAAACATGTGTAAGGTTTTCACATGAATCATCAAGGCATTACAGTTGTAAAATGATGAACTTGTTTCCTCCGGCTAAATTCTCTCGCTATCTCACTACTAGTTACTTTAGAGTGTCGTACACAAATGATGTCACGTTATTTTACGGAAATTTCGAAGCCCACTCCCCTCATCTTAAAGAGTCAACATTGACCCAAATGTTTTTTTTAGATCGTCCCGTCTTTTTTGAACACCCTCTCCCTAACGACGTGATATCATTCGTGAACAGTTCCTAAATACTAACCTTTCTGGGGACCGATTGTCATAAGATTCGTAACTCAAAATAATCGTAACTTGACAGTTGTATGTATAAAATCTCATGAGAACTGTCAAGTTACGAATCCGTTAAGTTACGAACTCATGAGAATCGAGGCCCTGGTTCTACGTGCAGCAAAAAATAATTCACATACCGAATTGAAACGAAGTAGATTAAAGCAAAAGCAAGAGGAATCACGCGTGCAACGCTCCATTCAGTCTTGCTCGATCATTTTCGAATGAAAGATCAGTTTCTTCCAAAATGCCAATCCAATCTTGGTTCTTCAAAAAATCATTTGATGATCAAAATTTAATTGGAATATTTGGGATTTGGAAGGTACTAAACCTAATCGAACTCCCTAATATAGGGTACATTTAGTCTCGCCTGGATGATAACTGAGTGGATTGTCTGAAATTGAAAGTATAATTTTCAATTTGTTCAAAGGTTTGCCAGTCGAAAACCGTTTGAAATCACACGCAAAAATGTTTTTTTTTTTTTTTGTAAAGAGAGATAGAGAGTATACTATGAACGATAAAATTGTTATTTCAATAAAATAATTTTGTTTTTCTTTGTTCCCATTCGAAGTCCATCATTATTCCACATCACATTGAATTCCTTGCACTAAATTAGTTATGTCAGACCGATTAAAAATTTATTGAATTAAGGCCATTAAGGGTTATAAGGTTTAAAAACTAAATTTTTCATTTTGTCAGTTGAAAGTAAAAATTTAAAACTAAAAATTAATAAATTTGACTCAAACCTAAAAAGAACATAAATATTTTGTTGAATAATACACAATTTGTGTACGCGTCTGCCATCGTTTATAAAAATGGATTATTCGACTTAGCATTTGGAATCTGTAAAATGTAGAAAAATAGTGGAAATGAGAATCGTTTGAATCAGAGCAAAACCACACTGATTCCCAGTGAAAGTATGTCCTGGGGATGTGATCGATCCAAACTTTGTAACATTCAATCAACATATACACTGATAAAAAAAATTCGTCAACATACATCCAGTATGAATGAAATGGCTGGCAGACAGCTTCATTTCTGCCTTACTTCGGATATGTATATTCCAACGTCTGGCAAGTATATCGTACATGTTTGACGTACAAACATACGAGTGACAAGAATAGTCACGAGCAGTACGTATGACTATACGTCGGACATGTACGATATACATGTCAGACGTTGGATATACATGTCAGACGTTGGAATATACATATCCGAAGTAAGACAGAAATGAAGCTGTCTGGACGTAAATTTTTTTATCAGTGTAAACTGTACATCGTACTCGTCCATGTCGTCAATCATCTGATCCACAGAACCGAACTGTTTTTATGAACTTTGGAAGCTATCAGCCCGTTCGGGGAGTAAATAATTTCGTTGTGCGCATCTAGGAACAGCTAGTTTTCTTACTACTACTTTGTTAGAACGCTCTGTATTCATCGTTTGTTAGCCCGTTACACACACTCTTATAAAGAGACCAGCAAGATCCAGCTGTTGGTACAAGAGCACAATAAATTAATTTACTCTCCGTAACGGTTACATCGACTCCACTTTCAACCGTAAATATTTAGCGCTGCTCCGATTATTCAAATCAAATTTTTAGTGTCCACTGTCCCATCCCATCCCTTCCATAAATCAACTATTCCGGTCGATGCACAACCACCAGAAATTTCTTTCTTTCACTGGGCAACACTCAACGTTTAACTTACTTGAAACGGATTTCTTTGGTGCATGTGACTATTAAAGTCATTTGTTCCATCATAACGTCCATTGTCGATAGCACCACCGAAATTTACCTTCGTCTCGCCGAGCACTTGAAACGGATTGCCTATCGAATGCAAATTGCCATTGTGCTGTTTGAATGGATTCTGTTGTTGTTGTTGATGTTCCTGGACGGATTGAGATTGAAATACAGACTTATCGTCGCGCAATTGTTCATCAAGGTCTTTGAGAGCTGCATATCGGTCGGTCGTACTGAAAACAGTATTAGATGCCATTGTGCCATTGTTGTTGGAATTGTTGTTTGTAAAGACCCATGATGTGGGGAATTCTGTAGAAAGAAGTGCGTTTGAAAGCGATACGCTAGCAAGTCTAACATGAACATCGGTATTACCTGCTTTGAATATTGGATTGTGTTCAAAGTCTGCAAAATTTGCGTTTTCGTTAAAATTAGTGCCATTTTGAGCCGTTGAGTATGAGCTATCAGTTTTAGTTAGTTTGGACGAAAAATTATTGTTGTCGTATACAGCACCATTAAATATAACGGCTGTGCTAAAATCAGCCACAAAATCTGTATCCGCAGTCGACGACGGCATGACGTTGTTGTTGTTTAAATTTCTTGTTGAATGGTTGCTTCGTGCGGATCCATTCGTTTGTTCAACGGGTCTGATAGCGGGAGCCTGTATCTTCGTTATCGTGTGGTTTTCCGACGCAAAGTGTGTTGGAAAGGTATTTGGTAAACTGTACGTCACAGACGTACTATTTGCAGCTTGTGTGCGACCATTGACCGGTTTTGATATTGTGCCATTACCATTTTGCTGTGCCTCGTGCGAAATCTTGTTATTTCCTGTCAGTGACTTTAACGGGCTGGCTGGTTCAAGGTAATATCTGAAACAAGGTTTTAAGGTAAACGTACGTACGCTGCTACACAACATCTAGAACGATTTTCAGTTTGGAATAAGTTCAAAAATCTAACAACATTCTGACTAAAGTGTATTTGCTTCATACTCTAACTTTGCAGGGACCAGTTGGACATTCATGAATTCGTCACAATCACACGCTATCACTCATGCCTCTACTACAAACCTTTTTTGTTCGTATTTGTCGATCATAAATTCACGTTGATCTTGCTTGATTGCACGTTTCGGATCCCACAGTCCCAGCCACGTCTTTGCGCAACAATCGTTTCCACGTTGTCTTATAAATTCCAGCTCGTCGGAGGTAAATGTGGCCATCGATATTGACTTAACTCGATGGGGAGGAGTTAAACCACGTCTGAAAGTAACAGAAAATTTTCATACTGGAGGTGAATCAGTGGACACATGTTAGTTTTGTGTTAAACTTTCATAAATGGAAGCCATATCGCACATTATCAATACTTCTTTGGTTACAATGGTATCGTCCTGATGCTAAATCATTTACTTATTTGGTAAGGAGTAGTATACGGTTTGACCTTTAAAAGAGAACACTAACCAGAGCTCATACAGCATTTTGTCTTCGTTATCGAAAATAATCGAAAGTTTGACAACATGTTCACTGAATGAAAACGAACATTTTGGCGATAAAAACACTTGGTGCGTGAAGAACAAACGTTCCGTCGTATTCGACGTCGATCTTCTTATATACCTATTCGTTTCTACTCTAATTTACATAAAGACAATTACTTCGTCCATCACGCTTTCTTATGAATGAAGACACCAAAGTGCCTCACCCTAAGAGCCAAATTATTCATTGTCATTATACGGTGTTCCTCGTCTCAAATGACACTTTAATTTAAATTCACATGAAGACGCTAATACCATTAACACCAAAGTAATGATATAGTGTCGTAATTTTGGCACCCGCCTGAAACATGTTATGTTATAAAGAATGGTGTGGCAAGTATACAGTACATTACGTACGAAAGTCATTGTGTGTTTGAAGTGCAATCTTTTATAATGATTGACCTAGAATTTGTATACTGAAAATGTGAAGTAAAATCAAAAATATCTTACAGAGAACCGGCGCATGTGGCACATATAAATGATCCAATTGTCATGTTCACATATGTTGGTCCTTTTTGTTCACAATCAAAACACTGTCTATTGCCACCGATCAAAACAATTTCGCGAAGAATTTTCAAATTTTTGTCATCTTGCTTTTTTCGCACCAATGCAGCCATTGTCAGTTTCGAGACTTTCATGGAACAATTCTTTCGACTTAATGATCACTAGCACAACACAAATTCCAACCACATAATTTCGGGGTACAGTTGTTTGTAAGAATAAAAAGTTTATTTTAAAAAATGTTGCTTCGTCTACTTTCTAATGAATTTAAGATGAAAACTACGAAGCACACAGACTGTAGTTTCTAACAAAACAAATGTGTCATCATAATCGATTTAGGGCTGTTGCTATTCGTTTTACGTGTTACGTATACGTACAATCTTCTGTCGCGTATCGTTTCGACAGTAATGTTTTGTTTGGCGCTAAATTTGAAAAGTTTCGTGATACTAAATTCGAGAACGTCTAGTCTAGACTAAAGTCGCCAAGCGTTCTGTAGTACAATTTGTCTTGTTAACAAATGAATAAGAAGAATTTGTGTCAAAAACTGAAAACTTTCCCATATTGAATTTCGACCAAAATACACTGAAAATACAAAATACTCGAGCATTGATAGATCTTTAGAATCTCTTACTCTCAAAGGGTCACAACTGTTCTAGAAGAAACTAATCTTTAGACAAACTCAAGTTGTCTTCGTCGTCGTCCGATAACATTTCCAGCACCATTCCATCTCCATCTACACAACGTGGATATTTGATATGCGGAATGGCTGGAAGTATTTTTTCCACCCTAACGCAAAATGTGTACGTTTGCAGGAAATTCGCAATTCGACAACGAAAAGTATTTGGCAATCAAAGCCTCTCTTCGGAAAAATTTGCACGCACTTCAGATCACACCGATGTTGTCGCGTTACGTTGTCAACGGATTTATCATATCAAATCTGAGCTGTTCGACACCGGACATCGGGCCAAATCAAAGGATCTTGAATTGCAACATAAAGATCGTAATATTCAGGTTGTCGGATTAGCTCAAATAAAGACAATTTTTCCGACAACCTGAATTAGATCAGCTCATAAAATATTGAAATGAAGATCGTAGAAACTGTAGCTTTCTTGCATTTTTAATGTTCACTATATTGGTGCGTCGTTGCGGTCTTCCACGGCAGAGTAAAAGTAAACCTGACAGGAGCGGTTCATTATTGAAACGTCAAATGAGGGACCTAATACACTGTATGAAAATGAACTCAAATGAACACTGACATAAGTTGAAAAATTTAATTCGCAAAAAACATAGGGCTACTAGATTATTCAGGTCCCTAGTCAAACAAGCACTCCTGCCTGGGTTACTTTTACTCTGCCGTGGGTCTTCGCATAGTTCGACCGTAAATTTATAGATTTTGGCCGAACTTTCCATTGAACATTTTATTCAATGTAGCTCTGAAGCTGGTTTTTGACAGTGCGTTGCTTTGCTATAGCTCAAAAACTAGACATCTGTTGACATCTTTCCCTCCACTTCATTTGCTTCGCTTTAAGTGAATTCTAATGCAACCGTGTCGTCGTTATCGATATATATGGCACGGCACAACATTATGTACCATCTGAATTAAAATGGTAACGAATTCAAATTCTTTTGTTACTGAAATACTGAGATCTCATCGCAGATACATGTCCCATTTAGGGATGTGTGGAGTATGGGCGTCTATTTTAGGGTTCGTTTAGGGCTGTCATTCAATCATTTGGTCATAAAATAAATATGTTTTTGATTTTCCAGTCCAGTTCTATAATTTGGAGTTAGTTAGGGCCTGACGATTACAACCAGTCCCGAGCTTAGGAGTGCTTATCCACAGACATTATTCAAGTTTTACTTGAAAAGATGTGCTCACTATACCTTGGTCTCAGCGATTAAAAAAATAAAATCTAACTTTAAAGGTTAATTTAGGTCCTGGTAAAGCATTTTTCTCATAATAGTCTCAATGTTTTTTAAATAATATTTTTGTATGAACCTGGCGGATTCGTTTCATTGTCACAAAATAATCAGAAAAAACTATTAAATCATGGACAAGCTTACCAAACGACTGCAGCAATGCAAATAAATAATCTTTCATCATATGCTTATTTATGCTTAAAACAAACGAAGTAGAAGAACTTCAATTTGGCGGTATTTTAAACAAAAAGAAATGCCAGATTTATTGATTGCCTTCAAGATGGTAAAGCTTAATAAAAATCGGATTTCCAACTAATGTCAGGCTTTTAAATGATTATTTGTCCTTTTGACATGACTAGCAGGATTCCTGCTCATGTGTTGGTTCCTATCATTTATGTTCGAAGGTGATTTCTCTAGCATTACAGCATTTCTCCACTCACATCGGGGTTTTTGATGTTTTCGGGTCGATGTGGACATAACGAATCTACTCATATGGTGGTTCCTAGATTTTGGGATTAGGTTAAATGGCAAAAAAACGGGTAATATCTGACAAAAACCCCAAAAGAGTGATAACTGACGCTGTTTGGAAACGTAAACCTTTTTTAAATAATTGATATCGGTATTAGTCTGGTGCGAGTTGTCCTTTCGCTCATATTGAATGTAAAAAGCGATTTTATGGTTGACTATCGTAGGTTGGTCGGCCACGAACTCGAATCGCAATGTTGCCAAGTTGGGATCGACCTGGTTTGGGTCAGGGAGCCGCCGTCAGCTAAAACTTCTTTCGGCTCTATAAAATTGAATTTTGATCCGAATTGAGTGGGAAAAAAATCTTGTGTTCCTTGAACCTTTCTGCATACGATAAAAATGTAAGTGATTGAAAAAATATGCTGGTGGCGCTGTAATTCAAGATGGCGACCATCAATACAAAAAATGTGCAAATCTGGAAAATCCGGTAAATGCTTTTTTTAAAGTAATTAATGTTTTTTATTTTTAACATACAATCGCTAAACCGAACTGGTGTGTATACGTTATTTTGCACCAGCTGGTCACATACAATTCCAAATGGGACCAGCTGGTGCAAAATGACGTATGCACACCAGTTCGGTTTAGCGATTGTAAAATAGACACCATTCGGAATAATTTCGCCCATGGAACCATGTCAAAAATATTTCATTTTATATTTTTAAATAAATTTTCAAAAATCAAAATTTCATTGAGCGAAAAGAAGTGTTAGGCAACGTCGGCCTCCTAGACCAAACCAGGCCGATCCCAGCTTGGCAACATCGCGATTCTGCATTCGACAAGTTTCTACGGCTCACTTACCAATCTTTTGCTCTACCTTTTGACGTTGAAAATTTTATATAAAGGTCCGAGTCCGACCGGTCAGACAAGTTGCACATCATTCGAGGTGCTGAGCAAATGGAAAGTAAAGGATCTCCAACGAGAATTGAGGAAAAGAAACCTCAAAATATCTGGGGCGAAAAAGGTCCTCATCGAGCGTGTGTTAGCAGACGAAATTTCAAGTATTGATTTTGATAATTTTTTTTTGGAATAATTCTGGAGCACATAACGTAACCACAATATTGTCGTATATTTTCTAGATCAACAAACGAAAACGATTGACGGTACACAGAATGACGGGTCGAATGATGGCACTTGCGACGCAGTCCGAGCACAAAACACACACAGTAAGTATTTCGCAATTATATAGGTCGGAAGTTTTACTTACTCATTACGAATGTACCGGATTGTTGTAGGCGTATTGGCTCAATTCATCTTGTTAGAGGACATTCGGCTCAACCGGTTGCGTGAGGAAAATTTTCAGACCCGGTTCTGGGTTAGATGGGCTGTCTTCGGTTTGGCCATCATCGTGTTTTTGTTCATACTTTTGCTGTTCTTTACGTTGCCACGAAATAATCAGAAACAGCTATTAAATTAAGTGAACAATAAAATGGAATGTTTTCATTTCTATAGACATCAATAGGCAACACAGGTAATGTACAGTACACGGATGGTGACATAGTGTGTTAGGTGGGTCTCGGTGCCCTGAAAATAGAACACACGTCTGTGTGAAGAGGTATCCGACTCGAATATAAGGAAATGAAAGTGATAAGGTATTCGGACCTCCTGAGTTCAAACAACAACTGCATTGATCTCGATCACCTATCTTGACAGACCAGAAAACATTTTACCTATTCACGTTCATGTTAACATTTCCCGTCTCTTTCGACATATTCATTACAAAAAAAAATGTTTTAAAGATTTAGTTGGAAAACTCCTAAATTTTTCCTGAATTTGAACTTCAAAATTCCTTATTTTCACCTAATTTTTGCCATAAACCCTCCTTAGTAAGGCAAATTAATTTTGCATGGAAGGCCTGTCCTTAGAGAATCCAGAAATTAAAAGCCTCAACCAAATTTTGCTATTTAAATGTGTTTTTGAAATAACGTGATAATTTGATACAATCATCACAAGAATGTTTGTATCATTTCTAGTGCAGACGGGGGAATATTGAATCCCGTTTCGTTAAAGACTAGGATTAGGACAAAAACTAGGAAATATTATTCGGAATCGGAATTTGGAAGAAAGATGCTTTTGTAATTCTAGAGATTTTATAGTCTGCTCAGAAGATAAGTAATGTTAAAATAATCGAAGTAATAGAGTTGAACATATTGTTTATCAATTTTATCAGTCTTTTTAACAGATTATTATGCCATTACTTCCAATAAGTTTTCATTTGAATCATTGAGAGTTGAACGATGGCAAGCTCAATCTAATCATCATAATGTTTTATAACCATTCGAATCTCTCGGATGTAATATCAAAATTTGGCGCTATTTCTATACGTCAACCCTTGGAGCAGGAAAAAATCATGTTTGTCAATGCAACCAACGTGACCATCAAATATACAAATGACGTATGGGGATCGAAAATATAAATAAATAAAAGTTATCAACACGCAAAGTGAATCACAGTTCCTAAATTTAGGAATATTTTAGCATTCCGGGAATTATTTAACAAATTCAGTTCGCTATAAAGTTGTGAGTAGAATAGTGTAGTTTAGAATTGCGCTTGTGGACTTTTCAGTTGTTTTCGTGTGCATATTCGCCATATCGCTATAGTCACACAAGTTTGCTATCAAGGGTGTGGGCACAAATTTACTAAAATCAAACAAAATGACCACAGCGAACTTTACAAACATTGGTGCCGGCACCATTGGCCCTTCATCTGCATCAGCCGCATGTACCTCACAAATTGAATTGACGCTGAGTTGCCAAAATCTACTCAATTGTGACGTCATGTCGAAATCAGATCCATTCTGCATTGTGCAAATGAGGGAGCCCTGGCAAAGCAACTACTTTGAGGTTGGTCGCACCGAAATGATTGATGATAATCTGAATCCGGAATGGGTGAAAAAGTTCATCGTGAACTACAACTTCGAGACAATCCAAAAGATTCGCTTTGAAGTGTGGGATAAAGATGTATCGGGTGGAGACGATTTCCTTGGCGAATATGAAACAACTGCGGCAGAGATAGTTTCATTCAACGGGCGTCAATTTCGTGGTAAACTGAAAAATAAACGATCAAGCAACGCTGGTCATATTGTTATTGTGACCGAAGAAGTATCGAGCTGTAAGGAAATCGTTCAAATGGCATTTCGATCCAAAAACTTGGCGAGAACATGTTTCCTTTTCCGAAATGATCCGTTTCTAGTGTTCTCACGGTCGAACGAGGACGGCTCGTTTTCAGTGGTGCTGAAAAGTGAAGTCGTTAAATCAACGCAAAATGCACAATGGAAGCCAATGACAATCAAAGGAAGAACCCTATGTAACGGGGACAACGATCGAACAATCAAAATTGATTGCTACGACAGTCGGAGTGACGGAGATCATAAATTAATCGGTACTTGTCAGACGTCTCTACGCACACTGAAGATGGGGGTGGGCGAAGACAACCAATATCGTCTCAGAAAAAATCCAAAAAGTAAGGAGCATACTGGTCTATTGGAGCTGATAAATATCACCGTAACTGAGGAGGTTTCATTTTTGGATTACATTCGTGGAGGAACGCAGATGCATTTCGCTGTTGCCATTGACTTTACTGCCTCGAACGGATCACCTATGGACCCACAGTCGTTGCATTTTATGAGCAGTGAACCAAATAGCTACGAATTGGCATTGCGGAGTGTCGGTGAAATTGTGCAGAGCTACGACTCGTCGCAGCTGTATCCAGCTTTCGGTAAGTTGTTGTCATTCAAGATAAATTTTGCCAATTGCCAATTATCTCAATTCTTTCAGGTTTCGGCGCCAAACTACCGCCAACGGGAAATGTGTCTCACCAATTCCCATTGAATAACAATCCATCCCATCCATTCTGCATCAATATTCAAGAAATTATGAACCACTACCGCAATACATTGTCAAGAGTGCAACTGTTCGGCCCGACCAATTTCGCTCCGGTAATTCTCAATACTGTTGAAATAGCACGGCAGTATCAAGACGGAAAGCATTACTTTGTTCTGCTGATCATAACTGACGGAATAATATCCGACATGCATGCAACAATACGTGCGATCATCCACGCAGCAAAACTACCAATCTCGATAATTATAGTCGGCGTTGGGAATGCAGATTTTAGTGCGATGGATGAACTGGATGGTGACGACACTCGATTGAATCTGGACGGTGTATATGCCGAACGAGATATTGTACAATTTGTACCGTTGAACCGGTTTTTGGCACAGCGCGGATCATTTGTACGCTCTCAGGCCGATTTGGCAAAAGCGGTGCTGGCTGAAATTCCAGATCAAATGACGGGTTTCATGAATTCTAAAGGGTATAAGCCGCAGCCAGTTCCGATCACAGAAGGTGTACCTTCTGCACCAATGGGTTAATTGAGATTTTTTTTGTATTCAAACTTTATGTCGGGATTCTGATGTCGGGATGATTGTACTTTATAGCTAATACAATGTATTAAGCTATGCGTCGATATGACTGTGTTTAAGTGTCTACTGTGTCTAGTCATATAAGGAGTGTATAAAACGAAAACGTAAATTTTTTGAATGTTTTTATAAATGTTAAATGTTGTGATGAAAAGTACAAATGTAGCGAATCATGCACAAGTGCAGTAAGTGCAAAAATGTCCACGTACAAAACTTTACCTCAACCATTATTTTTACCTTCTTACTTTGCAAGTGAGTTCATTGAATTGTGTTGAAGATATTGTTAAGTTCTGATTGAAGTAGACTAGTTCTTGTGATAAATTTCGAACTTTCAATGCTCACAATGGACACTGAATCAAATTATAGTTTTACAAGTTTTACTATTCCTAGTTCTATGACAGCGATATCTGTCTTTATAGCTTTCTTAGCTTTTTATGAGAAAATAAATACATTTTTGGTGGAATGGACACATTGACTATTCTTATTTAAATCGATTAATTGCAAGAAATTTGCTTATCATTCTTCAAATAATTGCGGTCAAACAACTGGACTGAAAGACCGAAAAGCATTTTCTAGACTAGAAGGGAGAAAGTTTTTTCTCTAGCTCCCACTCAAACTTCACAGGATCAGATATTGGATTTTACACGCTTTCTGCGAGTGAAATTTTGTTTCTGTTAGCGGAACGAAAATTTCTCTTTGGGTGCATAAAGCATGTAAAGTATCGACTAGTATGAATTGTTGCTACGAGAACCAAAATGGCTATTTATGATATCGAGTGCAAAGTACTTTATTAGGCTCTGATGTGTAATTATAACAAGAGACCGCAGGCCTGTATAACATGAGCGGAGTGAAGGCTACATTCAAAATTGCTAAAAAAAAACAAACTGCTGCCGGCCGTAAGTGAGTTGAAAATTGAACACAAAAAATGAGAATACTTTGACTAACGCAGCGTTAAATTAAAGACTCTGAATAGGTCATGTCTCTCTTGAACTGAGCCTGAACTGAGAATACTTGAGTCTGAACTGACCGGACCTGAATTTAACTGAAAAGTCAGGTCAGACTTCAGTTATAACTGAGATTTTTTCGGGTATGCCTTAAACCTGACCTTGATGTACCTGAACTTTTACTGATTTACCGATTTCAGGTAAATTCAGACAAGGTAAAAATGTGCAGGCCCGGTTTTACAAGCGACAGAATGAAAACTAGGACTGGAGAAAATCTCAGTATTTCGCCATTTTCATCTCCGTAGGATATTTAATTTCATACGTGCTGTCGGAGAAATATAGATATGATGTCTATTTCTGTCAATTCCCACGCGAAATGAGAGAATACAGAAAAAACGTTGAAACGATGATGTCTCTGAAAATCCCGAAATCTATATATCTCTGACTCCACAACACCATTCAAAAGTATAGGCTTGTTCCAAGGTCATACGAATTGTCAAATTTCAGTCAAATTTTATCCATAGAGACACTTGTACGTAAAATCGCGTAGGCAAAGCACCTAGCAAGGTACTAGAAAAAAAAGTAGTACTTTAATCGAAGTATGCGAATGTTTCCATACCTTTTTTTGCTTAATGTCATTGCAAAATTACCATTAAGGCTGCTAATGGTATTATTGGTATCAAAAAACTACTCTATTTGACGTGTAAAAACCTCTATTACCCTGCTAGGTGCTTTGGCGTAGGTTATGTTGCTGTGGATGAAATCGATGCCGTTCGCGTTGTCAAAGTTCTGGTTTACAGTTATTTGTAACAAATCTTTTTGACCATTGGGTGTTTTCAGTGCAAATTGCCAAAATTATAGACGACGCCAAAAATTTGAAAGAATGATCCTTAATATTTAACCTATCACATATCTGTTACCGACAACGACGACAAAAATAATCACAAGCTTTGGGTAATATGGTCCTTTATAGGGTGTCGGGGAATCTCGCACACGCGATCATAGTATGCGTCCTTTTACGACATGTAACGAAAAGTCATGACTGTGCGAGATTCACCACTTAGATGTGAATCTCGCACACCATGAATTTGTGTGGTGTGCGAGATTACCCTACCCCCTTTATACAGTAAAATGTATGTTAAAAAATTGAAGTACAAGATTTGAATTCAACCGATTGAAAATACTTTGATCCAGGGCCTATTTTTTAGAATATTTTTAAGAATTTCTAGAATTTTCAGAAAATTTTAGAATTTTTAGAAAATTTTAGAAAAATTTAGAAAATTTTAGAAAATTTTAGAATTTTTAGAAAATATTAGAAAATTTTAGAAAATTTTAGAAAATTCTAGAAAATTGAAGAAAGATTCTAAAAGCAACGTCTTAAAATAAGTAGATAATACGTGAGTCATATTTTGCATGTTATATTTATTGTAATTAAGCCGACTTCTTCTTACAATACTTATTGGAACCGGTACCTCCATTATAATTACGTTTACGAGAAGAAGGTTGAACCTGATTTCTACGTTCTCTAATAGAACTAGTTCCGCTTATTTTAGGATCCTCAGTGGTCTTATCAGCAATATCATCTATGATATTGTCAGTAACCACAGTTTCAGGTGGAAAGTCTTCAGCTTGCGCAGGTTGAATGTCTTCAACTTGTGCAGCTTGAATGTCTTCAACTTGTGCAGCTTGAATGTCGTCAACTTCCGTTGGAGCATTGCAGTAATGCTGTAAAACATGCGTATACAAATCGGGCGTTAGCCATTTCGGTTGTCCAGGTCGTTCAACTTGTGCTTTCTGTTGACTTATAATAGTTTCTATAGATTTTCAGAGAAGCATTAAACGTTTCGTTGCATCCTCTCGATGGGCATTTGACGATACAGCAATAACTGTCCTCTGACTGTTTTTGGTATGAGCCGGAAACAATTGCAAATTGCAGATCGTTGCTGGCAATCTGAAGAAGTTTTCCTTATTGAAAGTTACAAATAGTTGATGTCCTTTTCTAAATACCTGACTTAATGATTCGTTGCGATAAATCCAGCTTCGCACTGTTCGAAATAGCAACGAGACATGAACGTTCTTAAAGTTATCGACCTCCTGACTATTTGTTTGGTGAGTGACATCGGAGTTTGTTGCACTATAGTCAGCTGAATTCTATTCACAGATCGAGAATTAATAAACTAAATATTCAGAAACACAATTGAAAACTATACACACGTACGTCTTGATTCCAAACATTTTAGCGCAAAATTCCCGAATTATGGTTAGCACGATTCGTTGTCCGATTGAAAATTGGAATTGATTTTTGCCTTTATGAAACCTTCCTAAGAAGTCCGGCAACGTTTTCCCATCAGAAAGCATGTCGCCATTAAATTTTGTTTTCATGAAATTTTCCAATTTGTCAATGTAATTTTCATCGAGGCGGGAAATAACACTAGCACAATCCAAATCGTGAAACGTTAAAATATTCCGTAAAACATTTGGAATTTTTATTTTTAATTGTTTTTCAAAACCGTTAAAGAGTTCGTATCGTTCCAAATTCCAAGAGACTAAGATACTAAGAATTCCAGGTGTTTACGAAACATTTTAACGTTTCATGATTTCGACAGTGCCGGAGTGCTTTCTCGCTTCGATGAAACCTACATTCTCAAACTGGAATCTTTTATGAAAACAACGTTCAATGAAGATATGGTACCTGATGGCAAAACGCTGCCAGACTTCTTCGGAAAATTTATGTAATACGAATTCCTTAATTTCTGACCTAATTAAAGATGCTTCCAGCCTATCGACTTATTTTCATAAATCAGGAGAAAGAACCCACAAGTTAAAAAATATTGCTAAAGAAAGCAACTTATCAGAGCCACTTCGATATTTGGAATACTTCGAAGTGCGTTGGACACAATTTACTTTTGAATTATTCAATGTAACTCTAAGAAACTGGCGTGCTGCAATGTCATACTTTAAGAAAGAAAATGAAGCTGGACTTCCCGTGTAAAAATAAAAGTCTCAAAAGCTCGAAAAGAGACGTCTCACAGTCTCAAATCCTTTGTATTGGGAGACGTGAGACGTCTCTTTTCGAGCTTTTGAGACTTTTATTTTTACTAGGGTTTCCACTCGATGGCTCTCGTACGACCGAATCCGACTTCTGGCTTTTTTATGTGATGTTTTGTTTCTTCTCAAAACTTTTCAAAAAACATTTGAAGATGACACCATATCCATTTTGGATTTGCCGAATAAAAAACAAAAATTATGTGAGCGATTATCGGAATGCATACATATGCCACGGGAAAATGGTTGGGAACAAGAATTCTTAAACAATATCCAATTGAAAGATGACGGAAAATATTTTTTTGGTCACAAATTATTGGAAAACGTTGGCAGATCAAATAGATCACAGCGATGCATTTTCTCCGAATCGAATAGAAATGACATCATTCAAACTCTTATTAATTTCGTCACTGAACGAATGAACATCGACCAGGAACTGCAAGAGAATTTGCAACCCCTCGGAGCAATTAGCACTTCTTTTTCACATCAATCACTAAAACTGTGCTATAACTCAATTGTTTCCGATTTGAGCGAAGAAGCATTTTATAACGAGTACGTTCAGGCAGCTGGTCTAATTAATGGAAAAAAATTCGACACTCCACTTGAAACGTTGCAAGAATTAAATCGGCTGGATCCCGAAAATTTTATCGTATTGAAAACAGCACTGGCTAGGGCTGCAGCTGCGAAACCCCATTCAGCTGACGTAGAGAGATCGATAAGTAGGAAATTACTTTTTCGCCAAATAACATCCCAGTAATGCTAACACATTTTCTATGCAGGTGTTTACAATCTATTCAAAGACAGTGATCGTACGTCGCTCGCACCCGGTACACTCTTTAATTATCTTTACATTAACATGAATATGGCGCCTCTATTTGAGTTCGATCCTGGTGATGCTGTCAAGCTCTGGATGGGGAAAAAGAAGAGATGTCCCCACTCAGGCAGCAAAGTCAAACAGCAGGAGTGGTACAATGGAGTATTTGCCGATGCCAAACAGCACAAAAAGAAAGTTATTAAAAATATCATTAAATTTTGAACGTTGTAAAAAAAAAAAAATTTCAAAAAGAACAGATTTCTAAGTTAGTACTAATTAGAAGTCTTGAAAATTTTAGAATTTTTAGAAAATTCTAGAAAATTTTAGAAAATTTTAGAAAATTCTAGAATTTTTTAGAAAATTCTAGAAATTTTAGAAAATTCTAGAATTTTTTAGAAAATTTTAGAATTTTTAGAAAATTTTAGAATTTTTAGAAAATTTTAGAAATTGTTTTCTAAAAAATAGGCCCTGCTTTGATCGATAGAAGTAACAGACCCGATAATAATACTGGTTATATGCTTGCCGTCTATAACAGGTTAAAGGAAAAATATAACAAAAATTTACTTATTATCGGGGAACAACGATTAAAAATCCGGCTTTCCAATGCGCCCATCTTTCGATTTTTAGGGTCCTCTCAAATTTTGTCAATTTGCACTGAAAACAATCATCGGATAATTTTGAGTGGTCGTGTACGTGACAATGGTGACAAAGTATTTTTTAAATGCGTTAGAAAACTAGAATGTTATTCTTCCAGACACATATTCTCGTTTGTCACGTAAATATAGTAAATTTCTGTTTTTTGTGCGGTTGACGAAAATATGTACTAACCTGAAAAGAACTAAAAAATTGGTTACACCCTCGTAGATGTGACACACCATATTTCCTCTGTCCGCTGATCACATTGTGGGAGACGAAGGAAAACAATCCAGATTTGAATGAAATGTAATTGTTTATTTAAATAACAGTATTTAGTCCATAAAATGTTCTACCCTATTTTACAAATATTTACACTAAACATTTTCCACAAATTTTTAATATTTTTTTTTTCTTGGGTTAAAATACTAGGCATGTTTTGAAGTTGGTGTGATAAAAAGAATTCATTAAACTTTGTTTTTGTATAATCTAATTTAGGCAATTAGTGAGCTGTTAATTTTTCGTTATTAATTTTCTCTCTCGTTAAATTTTAATTTTCGTAGTGGCCACTGTGAAGACAATGTATATGCGAAAACTCACAGAAAGAGCGAGACAAAGCCAGAGGTCATGTCATCTGTTATCGACTGCAACGACATAAATAAACGATGGATCTCTGCGTAGTGTGGACTTATATATTTTGTTTAAATTGCATGTTTAACGAATGAATTAAAAGATTCTGTCTGATACTATGAACCTTCTAATTCAATTCTTTGAACAAAGGAAGTGATAGATTGAGTAATTATGTTGTGCTACACGCTAGACTGCTAGTGTAATGTTGAAATTAGTACAAATGAATGGACGTCAACATAGAGATTTATTGTAGAGATTCTAGTACTTTCCCTGAAACTATGGGCATGCAATGCAGTCTTATGCTGAAGCAATGTGAATTATTTCTTTCATTTTCGAAGATCAAATGATTAAGGTCTATGGCAAATCTTCAAAGCTAACTAATTATTTCCTTTGTGTCGGTCTATCGAATGAACATGAAAATGAATTTTATTGATATTGTGGTCACTAAGCGTTTACGAAATATGGGTGAATATGGGTGAAATGGACTTTTTCCATGCGACTTGCCTGGGTCGCAATACATCGAACAATCGACATTTTGAATTTACACAACACTATGCAAATCAGCCTTGATTGGTATACAAAATATTGTATAATGTGTGTTGTGTGCTGCAGTCATTATATTTGGATGGACTTATTTACAAATTTTTGATGTTTATGATTTTCCTTAAAGTAAATGCAACAAAATGCTGTAATATGTCGTGTGTGATTGTTTTTCTCGATAATTTTACAAAAATTTTCGGTATAAAATGCTAAAATGTGAGTCGTATAATAACTCTAAAAAAATCGTATCAAATTTTGGCGCTGTAAAAGATTCCCCATCATCGAAAATTTTAGTTCATTTTGTATAAAAAATGGTGTATACTGTGCTGCTGGCAGAACCTGCATGTAATTATACTTATATAAAATTTACGACTTCGTTTATTGCTTAGAGCTAATCAATAATATCACAAAAACATTTTATTTTATGAGCGCAATCGATTATCGAAACAAAATTTTCTTCTCTTTTTTTTGTATCAAAAATTATTTGTAAAAAATTGTGAATGGAAAATTCAGACCGTAAAATGGTCGAACAAAATTTATTTCTTCAAAAGGCACCAATTAAGCCTTCATTTTATTAGTCAATTTCGTATATAATCATTTTTCTAAGTAATATCCGACAGTTCAATTAACTCGCAAATTAATTCTCGCATTATAATGGGATCGGTCTATTAAAATAAAAGTGGTGATGCCCATCATTCATTTGTTGTGTTGTCTACAATATTTGCCACTGGCTAAGCATTTGATATACACTTGGATTAAGGTGTCGTTTTAAAATTGAAATGAAATTATTTTTAAAGTTTAGTTAGCGAACTTTGTCTTTTCTTGTGTTTTTAAATTAAGTATTTTTGGTGCTTCTACTTTAGAGTAGACATAGACACATCCTAGACTTGTGGCCCTTGAGGGCGTTAATATGTGAAGTATGTCATTGTTATATTTGATTAGTGGGAGTTCTATGTTCGATGACTTCTCTGGAAGTCGAACCGTAGAGTTTTATGATATTACAGTGCGTATTGTTGCTAATTTTCTTCGAGAGAAATCATCTGCAGTCAAAAATCAATTTGACCAGAAACTTTAGTGTTTAAAATAAAATAAAGAAATTAATTAAGGAATTAATTTCTGAAAATTTCTAAAAATCGTAAAGATTCTCACATTATCTTAAAATTAGAAATCGAGGTACGTTTGGCCACTGTTTCTGTGAGAAACTTCAATATGTCTTTCGACATGTTGCATTAATATGCAGTTCAAAAATACCATTTCTCATCAGGCCACAGGCGACAGTGGCAAAGAAATGACCAAACTACGAGAGGTAGTCATAACTTTATGCACGCTATTTTTCAGTGAATCATTAGCTAAATGAAGAAATAAAATTCTTCAAAACGCCTCATCACTAAAAAACTTACAATCCACGTGCTGGAGTACTGTAGTTATAGCCACTACAGAGCAGCACATACTGCGAAAGAAAAAGCACATCAGAACGATGTGTAAACTCATACACAACAGACCTGTAAACAAGTCAAATGCTCATGCATGAGTAGTTTGATTCTTCTACAGACACGATGTGCAATGTGTCTGCATTTGTTGAATTTGTTAAACCAAACAGATGAACCGATCATCATTAAATTGGTTAACATAGAATGCTAAATTAGAATTTTGTAAGAATTTTTAGAAATTTAAAAAAATTTTACGTCCCAAACTCTTTAAAATTATTGAAAATTCCTAAAAAAACCTACAAAATTCCTAAAGGTTATAAAAAAAATCTTAAAATTTTGTAGAATTCCCTGTTTGCCATGTTTGTAACGTGAATTCTGAGTTTCCGTTACAAACAGTGTCGGAATTCTACAAAATTGTAAGATTTTTTTTTAAACTTTCAGGAATTTTTTATGAGTTTTTAGGAATTGTCAAGAATTTTGCAGGATTTTACTACGTAAAATTTTGAAAAATATTAAAAATTCTAACAAAAGTCGAAAATTAGGATAATTTTTTATGAATTTTCAGTAATTAAAGTGGAAGTAAATTAAAATGATCGACTCTGAGTGCATCCACATTTGAAATCCAGTATAGTCTTACATACCGCCCATTCGAAATGTTTACATTGCATTTGTTGCATGCACACGTATAAGCTCGACTTCGAAGTATAAACGTGCGAGCGCAAGCTCAATATACCGAAAAAACATTGTAAATGTATAAAAATCGATCAAAAGCTTGTTATTTAGTTCTATACTCGTTTTCAAATCACGATACGCTAAAAATCTTCAAAATCGATCACTTCAATTTACCCTGCCTTTAATTCTTAATTCAGAAAATTCCTGAAATTTTCGAAATTAGGAATTTTGAGAATTTAAGACTTTAACCTCTGAATAATATGTCCTGGTTAGAAAACCACCTTTTTCAATTTCTGAACGACACACCTAATACCAAATAGAATGCTCAACGCTTCGATAAAATATGAATCAATTAATTGTGTTAAATTAGGGGGAAAATTGTACTTTAGAGAAAAAAATAAATTAAGAAAATAATTTTTATATTACTATATTGATAAAGTGATCTCATTGTTTTAATCAATTAATTATTTTTTTTGTTTTTTTTTTTTTTTTCGTAATTATTGTTTACAGATACACAGATTCGGTCCTTTCCTTTTCACCTCCTTTTCCATCTCTGATAATATAAGATAACAATAATTTTTACTTTATATTTTTGGTTCAGTTTTGAATTTATTAATGTTTTCCGTTTGTTTGTTAATTTTATTTATGTATTTTTAATAATAAAAAATATATAAATAAATATATATATTTTGCTGCTCCGATTACACATTAATACTTAGGTCTAATATAGATACTTTCCATCGAGTTATTCTTTGCGCATAATTTTTTATAAAAAAAATGTTTAATTCTTTTGACATTTTTGCTGTTTTTTTTATTATTTTAATATTATCATATCTCATGTCACATCGGTAATCCTTTACATTTTTGCAAAACGCTCTGGACATTTTTCTTTTCTCTAATTTGGATGTAATAATTTCTGTTCTTAATTGATTTGCTCATTTCCATAATATAAATTAAACCGAAACAATCAAATAAAATTTAAAATTAAAAAAAAAACATTTTCCACAGATCAACTATATTATCTCTCTCTCTCTCTCTATCGAATTTTTCTTCCTTTCCTTTCCTCAATGTAAATTTAGTGCAATCAAATTATTGTTCAATATATTCGCTTTAACATCTCGGAACACATGCTGAATATTATTGGTATCAACGGCCGTAGTGAAATGATGATAAATTGCAATATCACAATTACGTCGTACATTCAAAAACATATTCGATATAAATTCGTGCACGTCCAGCAAATTATTGGGATTGCCTTTGAATTGGGGATAATAGTGGCTAATGTCCAGTGCACTTTTGCTCAGAATTTTTTGTTCAAGTAGATCGGCTTTATTAAGAAATAATATGATCGATATACCTTCAAATGTTTTGTTATTAACAATGGTGTCGAATATATTTTTGGATTCTTCTAAGCGGTTCGTTGTGCTGCAATGAAATTTGGAAGAGAAAACGGTTTTGATTAGACAAAATAGTAGACTGGACCGACGAGAGGGAACAACAATTTTCATTTTAATCAAGTGACTGTGAGAATCTACACAGATATGCCTCATAAGATACCCACTTGTAGGACATATTGTTTCGAGACAACCCCCAATTAAGGTGAAGCTGACACTTCATTCATCAATATATCCCATATTCTCATGAAGAGTTTGAAGTCCCTTCATATAATAGCTATTTGTTCAACGAAGGATGAAAAGGTGGAAATTGTAGGGTGTTGTTCGTGGCCAGAGCGTGGCAATGAATTCACCCGAGAAAATGCAATTTCCAACCTTTCTCCCGTGTTAAAACCAACGTTTTTTACAACAAAGGCTCATGAAGCCTCAGCTGATGTGAGAAAATGACTATCTCTCGCCTGCGTAGTGAAAAGTTTCTTTTTTGTATTAGGGACTGGACATAATAGTATGTAACGGTATTTTTCTAGCCTACCACTCTACCTGCTGTCGTTACGTAACAAAAAAAAAACCAAAGAAGATTTAAAAGAAAAATTCGTTTACTTCACAACCGCTTCTTCGTCATCTTTGAACCAATCTACGTTCTGACTTGAGAATACGTGCCCCAAAAACCGTTCGTTCACTTTGACGAATTGCTGCTCCTCGTTTTGAACGGAATGTTAGGACAAATGTGTTCAAGTTTTGCGCGAGAAATGCAAAAAGGTAAGGAGAATCGAGAAAAATGGGAACGAGTCCAAAGACTTTCCTTGAAGATGAATATTTATGACGCCGAATTAATGAAACATGACTGACAGCTTTATTCGGTCGTTCATGTGAACACCACCCCACATGCACGTCTGTACCAAAACTGACTGGGGCAAGTAAATTGACAATTTATATGCAATACAACAAATTGAGAGAAAAATACATATTTCAGGACGCAGGTCCAAACTGTACAACGACTCTAGAGCAGAAAATTATCTTAAACTGACGCCCTAAGCATTATCGCCTGATGGGGTTGGTCAGAACGAATAGCATTGACTTTCTAACTCAAACTAATTTTCATCCCTAGGGGCGGAATACTACGGGTTCAATGTTAACCAGCTCAGTTGACCATGTTCTAGTTTAAATTGTATTTGACGTTGAAGGACGGTGGTAATATTTTCGAGATTTATAATTTCCTAAATTTGTTTGCGGAGTGACTCATATTTTGAGAGTAGTGAACTCCTTGATTGATTCAGTGATTGAGTGATTAATGACGAAGAAGTAGATGTCTGCAACATTATTCAGTGGATTTCTGATCGTAATAGCGGTAAGCTTAGTTGCACGGAAAATGAAAAACTTCAATTTTTTGAGACACTAATAGAAAACACTAACGCAATGCGTTGCGCAGAAATCACACTAAATTGAGTGTATGTCAAAATACTCACCGATCTTCAGCTAAAACCTGATCGAACTCTGATGTTGACACTAAAAATAAAATTGAATTCACCGACTTGTCTTCGAAACACTTTATCCATTTCCGTCGCTGTGACCTTTGTCCACCCACATCGACGAATACAAATGGAATGTTCTGAAAATGGCACGGTAAAAACGGTTAACGATTTGTTACCACACAATATGCATCAAACGAACCTCTATTCTAATCGTAAATTCATGGACACCTTTGGTTGCCTTACGACAGTACAATATATCCTTGGCTGTTGGAACGTAATCAGGCTTTTCTATTCGATCTATTTCATTCATAAAATAACTAACGGAATCACTCTGAAAAACAACGATAATTAAACATTTGCCATGCGCTCTTCTACCTTCATCGTCACATACAATTTGAAACTCTCTCCGTCGATCAAACGCATCTTTGATCGCTTTGTCCTGCCATAAGTCGCTTATTACCGGCGCACATTGTCGAAACAATCGAATATCCAATTCATTTACATTTTGTATATCTAAGATTTTATGCGCCGAGTACTGTCTCTTCGGATTCGACCAAGGAATGTTTAATATTTCGCGAGCATCGACTAGCACCTGGTGACGAAAAGAAACGAATTTTCGAATACAATAAAGTCTCGAAATTCATCCAATGGCAATTTTACTCACTTGCATGCCTTTCACTAGATTTTGGTATATTACGTGCTGATATTCGCGCACCAATTCTGGCTCAAAATTAACGCCATGAATGATACGCATTTGTTTCAAAAATGTGGACTTTCCAGATTCGCCAGCACCAAGAAGTAACACCTTCACCTGTAAATAAGAGAATTGATTATTTATCAAAGAAAAGTAGAATATATGTTAGAATTCAATCAACCCGAAACTCAGTCGAGTTACTAGTCTTTTTGCAGAAAGATCGGTTCGGGAGTGCATCAAACGTTTATCTCTGTGTCATTCTTCATCTTTACCTCCCTTTCAGAACTAATTCATAGATATTTTACTCGAAAATTAGTTTAAGAAAGTATAACAGTGCCCCACAACACTTTAAAACATCCAGCCAAATTGTTACATTAACCAATACAAAAAACATTTGTTCTACGACTTTTGTTATCTATCTTAAACAAGGGAAGCCCCAATGCACGGCAGAGTAAAAAAACAGGCAGTAGCGGTTCATTTTTGAAAAGTCAAATAAAGGACCTAACACCACTGTATGAAAATGGGCTCAAATGATCACTGACTTAATAAATTGAATTAATTTTATTCGCAAAATATAAGACTACTAGATAATTCAGGTTCCTACTCAAATCAAACGCTTCTGCCTGGTTTATTTAAGTCTGCCATGCCTAGTGTATACAACCAAACATCGTAGAAAATTCTAATTGTGCTCAAAATGAAGATCGTCGAGCCAAACGGAGAATGGTATTGAAACAATAAAGTTTTGGTTGCCGGTTGGGCTTGCCTGACAAATTCAAAATTTGAGTTGTCCGGCCCGCCCACATTTCTTGACCAAATATTAACATATGCTGTTTTCGTCAGTGTTTCGCTTCAAAAAATGTTTGTTTATTCTACCAACTTTAACCTGTTTAAGACGACAAACAATTGACCAGTATTCTGGTCTATTACTTCCATCGATCAAAGTATTTTAATCGGTCGGTTTCAAATGTGATACTTAGTATATGAATCAATTGTAAATGGTGAAAAATAGCAAATGCTTAATAAATATGAATCAATCAATCAATCTTGTACTTCAATTTTTTTAACATGTATTTTCCTATATAAAAGACAATATTGCCCAGAGCCTGTCATTATTTTTGTCGTCGTTATCGATAACAGATGAAGGTTACCTTATGGCCTAATTCGATCATTGTGGCAGATAAATCTTCAATATCAGGTCATATGTTGACCATTACCATCTCTTCAATAAAGAGAGAAGTTTCGCCTTATTTAGCTTGTTTCCTACATTTTTGGTTTCTTTGACCAACCCCAGGGCAACGACTAAATTATTGACATTGAACGTTTACAAACGACTTCAACATCCGCTATCGACACTGATAACCAAAATTTATAAAGTGCTGGAGCTGCCCTACACAACAAAATTGAACGTGTGTTGAATGATTTAATTAAGTGAATGCTTAAACCGAATCAAGTAGAAGAGTCGATAAGAGTCCTCATGCAATGTTTATTGCCCCCTGTTTCTGTGAAAGGTTAGGCAATATGGCTAAATTACAATATGCTTGAAGATAGTAGCTAATTTGCTCGCATGCTCATTCAAAGATTTAATTAGTTTGACAGTTTGGTATGTGGTGTGGTACGAAAATCATGAATCATGAATTCGGAGAAGAGTTCAAAAAGAAAGTCGAAGGGAAGGTTAGCACACCGGAATTTCCGAAAATGTTTTTTTTTCTGTCTGTTTATACTTTTCTAAATTATTAAGTGTCACTTCGCATTGATTTGATTTAATACATTCCTAAATGCACGTCAGAATTATAGCGTCTATAAACCGCTATTGAATCCGTTTTGTCATGATCATAAAACTTAAATGATTCCACTAACCATACACTAAAATTTAGGTACTTGCTAACCGTTTCATCTTCTTCTTTTTTTGTTATTTAATTTAAAGAGACGATAAAATATGAAGAGACGGATTTCTTTTTTAAATAAAATAATTGTACGTCGCATGACACATAGGTACTTCATTATTTAAATTAAAATGAAGCGAGAGCACTAATTGACAACGGAAATGATGACTTTACTAACATACACCAGCATCATTGATACATTCTTTTCTTTGTACGTCTTTTGCTACTAAACTACTGGTATATTGAATTCACATACCATTTTCGATCAGCTAGGCAAATAAAGAAGATGAAAATATCACGACGAGAAATATGTAATAAAAATTTATTGGGTACAAACATAAAAATACAGACAGTGTGTCAGTCACAGACAAATATTAGGAAATTGTTAATTAAGCAGATTCAACTGCTGGAAAAAAAAAGTTTTTCCTTTCGATTAGAACGTATAAAACAAAGTCTTTGGCTCATAAAATCCACCTTTTCAACTACACCGCCTTAATTGATAAAGTAAATACGAAATTTATTTTGCTGAAAATATTGACAGCGAATAAACAAAAAAAAAAGGAAAAGAGTTTTCATCGTCATTTTACCTGTCTTTTACGTGCTCGATCTTCCCGTTTTAAGGTTTTATCAATTTGACGGGATTTGTGCCGTTGTTCCACTTCTTCCGGACTGCCTCGCCAGAAATATGTAAACAAATCCTCACAACGGATACATGTAAATGTTCTACCTCGGCTGTCGGCCATATTATGCGACACTTTACTTTCATATAAACATAAAACACCTTTTAGCAACATTTACATTGCACTAACCGATTTAGCTGCCCGATAAATGCATCATTCTAATCAAACTAATTGGATTGAACACTTTTCTCGCTTATTTTTCCACCTTATAACTACAGCAAATTGAGCACAAACATAAAAGATTACAACCCGTCAATCGAAAGTTATATATTTTACTTTTAATACCCTGTCAAATTGTGAAAAGAATGTGATCGCTACTTTCGGTCGCACGCATGTACAAACTTGACTGATATCACGATCATTTACACCTATTTCGAATGGATCTGCGTCAATTCTAATTGGAGCTGAATTAAGGTGCTTCGTTGATCACAAATCGAAAACATTTTCATTTACAGAATAATGAAGTTTCGTGTAGAAAACTGATTTTAAAAGACATTCTGAAAATAGGGAAAGTTATGGGTATCATATCGTTGGCATTGGATATAAATTGAGTCAGGTTGGTATGTCTGGTTAATTATACGAATGGCTAACAACAATAGAATTCATCGAAAAATGTGGAATACGTAGAAGTTTAAAGTTGGTTTGGCGGGAACAGTAATGATTTCACAATCGTCACAAGATTCAGACTATGTCTGGAAATTTCTGAACCAACTAAGTTCTTACTTACTTAAAAATGATGAAGAATATCAATGAAGATTTTAAAGATACAGTACACAGTTCGCGAAAAATGTCTGACAAGTGCTGAGATGTTGACACAAAACGTATGAGCTACCTGTCAAATAATTGTCATGTTTGGTGTAGACCATGTAAACCTGATGAGATTTTTGAAAACTAATGAAGTAACATAGTATTTTGTAATATCTGCTGCTAAAAAACATATATTTAAAAAAAACGTTACAGGTTCGATGTACAATTGAATTAGTAGGTGAATAACCACAATGAATATGAGTACACAATAGTACTACTACTAGCATTAACATAAAAATATTCAGATACTAATGAACTAATTTGCAAAAAAGCCTCCAAATTTGAAGTTCAGTGTTGATGCTAGGAGCAGTGCTATAAATTCAATTGTTCATATTAAGCATCACACTCGTCGTGGTGGTCTTGGTGGTCGTGATGGTCGGGGTGCATTGGCTTCATTGGCGCCATTTCCCGACCCATGCCGGTGTTTTTCTGAATCCATTTGATCTTAGTGGAAACGCGAACAAACAAATCTGGTGTACTATCGGCACAGTTATCGTAGATCCCCTGAGCCACACCAACCAACTTTAGTGTCTTGATGTCAACCTAAAATATAACCAATTTAATTATGTAACGCCACGACAAATGTTCAATCTGTTAGCGAGAGTACCAGAGGACCTCCCGAGTCGCCAGCACCTGGAATTGAAGAAAGTCACAAAATTGACTAGAGAAAAATTGAATGAAAATGAATGCGTACACACTCCTTGATCGTCGCCAGCAGTAGCGCAAAGTATATTGTCCGTTGCGGTGCTAAACCAAACCTTTTGGCATTCCGTCTTAGATAGTTACCGTTTTCATTTTAATTTCCTTAAGTACATCTGAAGCTTGCGCATGATCATAATCGGTCGTACTTCCCCAACCCGTCGCTAGACAAGAGACGCCACCTCCTGTTTGGTCAGTGGATAATTTTATGATTTCCACCTGAAAAGTAACAAGATGCAGGTGTAACTGGAACTCTGTGACGATTTATAAATGTATTGTTTTACTTCGTTTGGTACAATTTTGATTGTGTCTGCAAGCGTTATGATAGCAATATCGTATTCGTTGATGGGTTTACCGTCATTACTGTAATAATCTTCATGATGCATCAACTTTGATGCGATATATTTTGATCCATAACCACGATAGTGTGACCCAGCGAATACTGCTATATTTTTCGGATCCGCAAGTTTGTGGTCGTCAGTGACAACACAATGGCCTGTAAACAGGAAGTATTCTTTTTAAATGATCAGTTCAGTTGAATTTAAACGGAAATGACCTGCAGTTAAAATATGACGTGACGTGATGATTGAGCCGCCACAGATGTGTTTCCATACGCCTCCCCCCAAAGGAACTTCGACAGAAACTTGATAGGGATACGCTTTCGTTGCCTCTTGGCCACCAACGATTCGGGTAGTTCCACGGGGTTCGGTTGAATTGCTTGAATTAGCTACAATTGTTCACTGTTATCGTTTTAAATTCTATTTTAACAGAGATTTGTGTTACGTTTTGCAAAAGCAAACACCACAAAGGTGAATCCAAGTACCAAGAGTGTTAAATTCATTTCACAAGTGGTAATGTGACCTTTTTAAACGTAATTTCTTCAATTTACTTAATCGAAATTAACTGTGCTATTGGCTTTTATAGTTGTGGCGGTCCTTAACTTAACCAAATTGCCGGCGATAGAGCAACTTTGTCAATAATTGTTGAATTAATGACAATTATCAATATAATTACTAAATACATCAAGTTGAACAATGGCTTTAATGATTCTTACCTTTTCATTACTGATAACGTAATTAATATGTTGTAAATGCAGTCAGTTGTAATCAATTTCTTAGATTTGTGTAATATCTTAAAGACTTTGCTAATTAAAAGTCCTTAATTACTACCTTATTTCTTTTTTATTCCCTTGCCTTGTCAGGGTCTTACACCTTATACAATTTTTTTTGCTTGTCGTCTACAAAAGATAAGGAAATATTCTATTCGAACAAGAGCCAACACAACCTTTCTTCCCGCGAATCCAACACCATTTTATACCTGGGCAAAGGGCAAATCATTGCTATGGGATTATACGTGCAGACCTTCGCTCCATCATATTTGAGTTCAACATCGAAATATGCAAGGCTGTATACTTTGGGGAGGTCACGCAGAAGCAGATACGCGGGTTACACACCACGTTTCATACAAAAAAATTCACCACGCCATACAAATTCAATTTTGGTGAATTTTTTTGTATGGAAAAGGTGTGTTCCCGCGTATCTAATAAAATGGCGATCTGCGTGACAAGTAAACAGCCTTGGAAATATGCAGCCAAGAAAGCAGAAGTTGACAAAAGTAATAACTATTTCGAACTATCAAATCAATTTGTTTTCGTGCCGGTCACCTCAGACACTTCTGCAATTTTCGGAAAACTTGCCCAGAATTTGATAAAGAAAATAGGGAGTAAAATTGCCAACAAAACGAACGAAAAGCGCTCAACATCTTACTTAATTCAACGAATAAGCGTGGCTATACAAAAAGGAAATGTTGTTTCGGTAATAGGTCCAATACCTGAATCGAACAACCTCGGCGAAATTTTCTATCATTAAATTGTAAAATCTTTCATATTCAAATGAATCTGAAATTAAAATCGATATGTACAGCATCTTATCCAGTATCTTCCCCACAGAGTTGAAGGACCTACCCAAAAAAAGTTCAACGATTATTTTATCAGAATAGTTTTTGCAAAGTCAAAAACTTCTAAAACTTTTACTCTTAACTCATCTTAACCTCTACATGGCAATCGTAAGGATAGCTGAACTTTTTTACTTTAACTGTTTTACTTAGTTATTCATATTTCTTCTGTAGACAAGAAGAGATCACAGGGAATACAAATATAGTTCAGGTTATGAAGGAAGTGATTCATTCAATTTCGTTTTGAAATTGCATTTTGTCAATACTAAAATTTCGTAGGTTTTATACGGCAAAGCCTCCTCGTTCTCGTGTGTTTAATAAACATTGTTTATAGATCTCTTCGTTTGGTGAAACTGATGACGGAAACGTGAGGAAAGGTGGGGAAAAGTGTGCAAACTAATCGAAACCAACTTCACAATTTCACATAGTAATGAATAAGTGAGTGCGTCCAATTCTTTGAAATGAATGCAAATGAACTAAATACGGGGAATTCCCTTAGAAGCAAAGTTGGTTGTCATTAGTTTGCACACAAAACTGAACCGTCGATCGTCACGCCAGCGGTCATTTTAGTGATCTATTGACCTCGTATACACATCGCATCAACCAACTTCACACGGAAACTCTACCTGCCAACATTTTATCACTAATACCCTAGCACTGAGCCTATTCAGATGCTATGCTAATACTGTAAAAAACTACATTATCTCCATGTTCTTCAATAAAATTGGGTGTCGAAGAAGAAGATGAAACTAAACCAAAGAACATGTGAATAGTAAAATTCACAAACGGGACGCGTCACATAAACGAATTATAAGATAAATGAAATTTTATTGATTTAGATACGTTCCAATTATGCTGACAAAAAACATTGGAAGCCTACTCTGAACAGAGCTGAATTAATGAAGTTCTGCTTTTATAGATTAAGGAATTTGTTTATTTATCGCCCGTTGAGAAGTGGATCGGTTTCTAGTAGGTTTTGATTTTGGTTTTTAATACGCTGCCACACGTTATTGACAATTTCTAGATATTTCAATTGGGAAGTAACGCTGATTGCTTGGTGAAAAAGAACTTCACCACTTCACCTAGCACCTAAATTAAAGATCTTGGACATATGTTTGACATTGCAATGTGGACAACATAGAGAAACTTAATTTCAAAACCCACCGGAAATATATGGGCAGAAGGTAATGCCATTCAACGCGCGGTCTAGCACATTAGTTCGATGCTAATGACCAAAGTATATAAACACTGAAGGTAACGCAAATCCGCAAGAACACACGGACCCCTACTTTCGAGTGAATATAGTTTTTATAATGTTGGACACAAGTCAAATTTACTTTGTTAGGTTGCAACACAAGCCAAAACTCAATACTATACAACACACTTCCAACAACATTATCGCGCGAAACGTCACGGATGCAACATAACAAATCATATATTCACCCGGAACTTGGGGTCCGCATTTCTTGCTATTCCCTGAGGATTTGCGCTACCTTCAGTATGTATATTTACCTTCATATATTTACTTTCATTGGCTAATGACACCTTGACGTCTTTTAAAATGGTTGACTATGATTTGCTTGTGTTTCACAAAATATAGTGCCTATCACAAAACAGGTGACTCAGGTTTCTGAGCAATTTTGTGTTTTTAAAGAAAACGATAGATGGCGTTTGTATCGAATTTTCGTGCCACTGCTCATCTGATTCGGTTATATATGGCATTACCTCCGCCCAAATATCTACCTTGTCCTAATCTATTAGTAAGACTACACAGTTCGTTAAAAATGCGTGAAAAATAGACCCATGGAAAATATGACACAAAATGTATGAGCCAACTGTGAAATATTTTGCAAGCACAGTGTAAACATTAGGTTTACACCGAGCTTGCAAAATATTTGACAGAAAACTCATACATTTTATCTCATATATTTTCCATGGGTCCATTTTTTACGATCTGCATTTATTAACTATTCATATTATATCATATAGGCTAATACACAGTTGGTGGTTCGTACCACAAGTTGCAAAATGCGTGAAAAATGTGTTTAATCGCATTCCAAAGTTAACAATTTACATTTTATTAGGATCCAAACTCAGCGCTATTGGTAATTATTTTCGCCGAAGGTACCAATAGCGCATAGTTTGTATTCCAATAAAATGTAAATTGTTAACTTTGGACTGCGATTAAACTCATTATTCACGCATTTTGCAACTTGTGGTACGAACATCATTTTTCATGTATTTTGCATGCATTTTTCACCAACTGTGTACCCATCTTATACTCTCATATCAATAAATATTATATTTAATCTCCGAAATATAGTCCGAATACTTCAATTAAAACCGTAAATCCCATCTGATTTGTTTGATTGGTGAAAGACTTACTGGGACTTTGAATTCAAATTTCACTTAGTACTTCAATTTCGCGCCAAAAAATATCAAAATGTCAAAACGGTCGATTTTGTAAACCGAAACAGGACAGCAATAGTCCGTAATTTTAAATTTTATTTTTGCATTGTTTTTTATCGTTTTTACAAATAATGAAGCCAAGTGGCAATAAACGTAAAATTAACCAAACTGACGAGGACGTCATTCCCGGCACACCACAAGATAAACATAAGAAAAAGCAACGTAAAAAGAGCACCAAAACAATGGACAGTGATGGTGTTGTTGTGACGAATGTTATTGTTTCTGAAAATTTGGTAGTTAAAGACCCGGTCATCGATAACAATTTCCATGACCTGCTAAATGACATCGATTTCTTGGATGATTTTAACATTGAAACACTTTCAGTCAGTACAGGATTAATCCAACTTCAAGAAAAGCATCATGAACTACGTCTTTCGTTTCAGGTCGGCAGGGGTAGTGTTGATCTATCAGTTTGGCGAAGGTGCGTCGTTACATCAGTACACAGAAATGATTTCGACGTTTTGTTGACGGTACGTGAGGAAAATACAGAAAATGAAATTGATTTTAGGTTGCAGGGATCTTGGTAAAGATAGTGGAGCCATTTAATTGCGCATTTTGCCTGAACTACAAATCCTTTTACTTTAGGATCAACACTTATGTAACCATTAACGATGTAATCTCTGTCATTGCTAAATGGAGTGAAAAATTCAATTGCTTCTGCGTAGATGACCAATTCGGGTATGTGGTCACAGCTCCTGATTATCTGGTGTCCGGTACGTCCGTCGTTGGCTCGTTGTTTTGTCGTCGCAAAGGAGTTCTAGCTGAACGTTTTACCGGAATCGATTGTAACAACAAAATCATGGCCATCGGATCGATTGTTCACGAACTTTTTCAGATCACGCTGAAACGCCAGTTAACGAAATTCGACGAAATTATGTCGATTTGTGATGAAATGCTGCAAAGCCATCAAATGATGTACACCATGTACGAAACGATGATGACTCCGGCCGATGTCCGTACGGAGATGGTGAAATTTGTGCAGAAAATTGCGGAATTTGTCGCAACATACATAACGCAGGAGGGAAAGAAGATTGAGAAAGACAATTTTGCCGGGAAGATTGAACGAATTGACGACATTGAAGAGAACATTTGGATTCCGAAGCTCGGTCTGAAGGGAAAAGTGGATGTTTCGGTTCAGGTGAAAAAGGGAAATTCTCGTTCATCCATGCCACTCGAAATAAAAACGGGAAAACCGAGTTTTTCAATGGAACATCGAGGTCAGCTGATGCTATACCAAATGATGATGTCAGAACTTGAAGGAAAACCGATTAATTCTGGCCTGTTGCTGTATCTAAGGTAAAATTGATTGGTAATCCGCTTGCATGACCATCATCTACGTGAAATTTGTTTTCCAGAGAAGGGGTCATGAAGGAAGTGAACATTAATAGGAACGAGCAACGGGGTTTGATAATGTTACGAAATGAAGTGGCTTCTCACATAGCAAACACTGATTTGACCGACAAAATCAAGAAGAACATGAAAATAACATTAACCGACCGTGAAACATTTGCTGTCCCTGTTTTACCGGAACCGATAAACCATCACAGCGCATGCAGTAACTGTCCATACAATCTCATTTGTGGTTCATTTCTCAGTCGCGACGAATCGATCGTTTTACCTGACACGCATCCACTGAAAGAACTTCATCAACAAACTCCTCAGTTGACATCAGATCACATTGACTATTTCATCAAATGGAACGGACTATTGGCACTGGAAGAGGAGCAAATGAGTAACGGTAAGTTCTGTAAGAGGTGGATGCTGTTCCGAAAATAAAAGTGACATTTTTTGATAGAAAATCAATTGAAGTACTTGTGGTTGCGTACTCCCGAACAGCGAGCGACGTACGGTCAATCGATCATTGACCTGGTACTTTCCGATGATGTGGTTGAAGTCGAAGACCGATATTTGCATACTTTCAAGCGGAAATCTGGTGGTGACTTAGTCAGCGATCACACATTGACTGGACTGAACACTGGCGAGTATCTTCGAGTTAGCACGTTGAAACGGATCGCTATTGCGGCTGGACGGGTTATTGGAATTACTAAAACGACCATTAAGATGAGCTTGGAGAGGTAAAGGAACGAATATGAGGGAGTTGTGAGTGGTAAAACGTGTCGTTTCATTCTATTTCCGAAGGGATTTGACCAAACGATACAAAGACGAATCGTTCATTTTGGACAGAAATGACTCGCAGACATTCACCAAATTTAATTTGGCCACCATCGGCGCATTATTGGATGATCGTGATAGTACTCGTCGGCTGAGGAGGTTAGCATTAATATAGAAATATCTTGAGCTCCAAAGCGATAATTAGCGACAATAATTTCCCAAAGCATCATCATCGATCGTATGCCACCGACATTCTCGAAAACGTTACCGAAAATCATCGCAACCGACGGAAAACGTGTATTGCAAAAATTGAACATCATCCAACAGGAAGCCGTTTTGAAGGCGCTGACCGTAAACGAGTATCTACTTTTGAAAGGACTGCCCGGTGAATAATGTCCTAAACTTAAATTAAGCCAGACACGTGACCGTACTAGTTCTTATAGGAACGGGAAAAACTCAAACGATCGCCGCCATTGTGTGCCTTCTGGTGATGATGGGAAAATCAGTGTTGATAACGAGCCATACACATTCTGCCGTCGACAATGTGCTGTTGAGGCTGCTTAAGGAAAATTTAACATTCCTTCGGCTTGCCGATCCTTCTAGGGTTCCTGACGATATCAAAAATTACTGCGAATGTGTGCTAACGGTCGACTGTAAAACACCCGAAGATCTGAGTCGAGTGTACGAAACTTATGTGAGTTCGATTTGCTTCGGAATTTAATTTCTTAAAAATTTCGGTTAATTTGTCGGTTTTTTGTAGAACATTGTCGGTGTCACATGCTTAGGATCAGCCCATCCGCTCTTGGTTCATCGTACTTTCGATGTCTGCATTGTAGACGAAGCTACTCAAGTTTTTCAAAGCACAGTGATCAGACCTTTAATCAGCGCCAATAAATTCATCCTGGTTGGCGATCCCGAACAACTACCACCGATTGTGAAGTCGAAAGAAGCTAAGTATGTGTCAATGCATGACCGTTCCATCACCTCTACCGTTCTCTAAATTTCGAAAAAAAAATAAAATTCCAGAAAATTGGGTGCAGATGAGAGTCTTTTCCACCGATTGGACAGTTCACAGGCAACAGTGGTTCTCTCACTGCAGTATCGAATGAATAAAACCATAGCCAAATTGGCGAACAGCTTAACATACAAAGGAGCATTGAAATGTGCTAACAATGCTGTTGCATCCGCTACTATGAAAACTACACAGAAGGCTACCACTAATGAAAAATGGATTTCAAAATCAATCTCGACACACATCGATCAGTCTGTGATCCTCTTGAATACGGGCAATGTTTTTACACAAAGCGAAAAATTGGCGAAAAGTCTGGAGAAGCCATTCACTCATCCTGCAACGAATGATGTGACTAAATCAGACACGGAAAAAGTGAAATCGAGAATTTATTCCAATTACTGTGAAGCAGGTGTTGTGTTAAAACTAGTCGACTCACTCATTCAAACCGGTGTGCTTGGCTCAAGCATCGGTGTGATAGCTACATTCACATCACAAGTGAATGTTTTGAAAAAGTTGATGGACAATTTCGAGACCGGCATTCCGGAGAACCAAAGAGGCATCGAAGTGAATACTGTCGATCAATATCAAGGACGCGACAAATCGGTTATAATTTACTCTTGCACAAAGTTCGATAATCCGGACACTAAGACTGAAGCCATTGCAAACGATAAGGAAATCCTTCAAGATTTCCGTCGGCTGACGGTGGCGATAACGCGATCTCAACATAAACTGATTATTGTCGGTGATGTGAACAGTCTCAATGTTTATGGTCCGTTTAAGGCATTGTTTTCGCATTTGAGTGGCATGTCTAAATTGGATTTGGTTGATGGAAAACAGGATTTTAGCTGGCAACGAATTATGGCAGATTTAGTGAATCTAGTAAATAAAGAAAATGTTTGAGTGTGAAATCAGGTGTGGCTTTTGTTTTCTTGACCGGGGTCTATAAAAATTACCGAGGACAAAAAAACCCAAAACCCAAAAAGACCCAAAACAGGGTCACCCATATCAAAAATAGCGTGAAAAATGGGTAAATAAACCGTCGTTACCGTGCAATATTGCACGGTATCGACTGATTTCAAACTAATATTTCGACTTATTTTTGATATGGGTGACCCTGTTTTGGAATAAATATCGTGCAATGCCCAGGTCCTCTGTCTATGTATGCCATAAACCAGACAAAATTAAATTTCGTTTCGCCTCCATTGCGTTTGATGTAAGTGACCAATTTTTCCAGAATTGCAGATTATTTCCAGATTCTGGACAGTATCGACTGATATTTTAGACCATTTTTGACATGGGTGACCAAATTTAGAAACAAATATCGTGCAATGCCGAGGTCCTCTGTCTATGAGGACCATAAACCAGGCAAAATTCATTTTCCCTTCGCTTCCATTGCATTTGATGTACGGTATCACTGTCTTCAAGATTCGCAGAATTCTGCAGAGTCTTCGAAACATGTTTCGGATCGGAGTGTTTCGATTTGTATGACTTGGTACAATTTTATTTGGTTATTTTTGGAACCTTCTACTGTATACTTTGTATTTGGTTGTTGTAGAACTCTGAGAGTATCTCACATTCACATTGTGATCAGCCACGAAACTGGAGACATAGAATTTTCACAGTTAAAAAAATCGATTCTTCATGTTTTAGCCAAAAATCCAAAGGTGTTTCTTCGTACGGTTAATAAGTTACTGTTACACAAAAAATTTAAGAGGATGCTGACCTATTTTTCTATGCAATAGTAAAGTTGTACGACTCAATTGTCTACACTAAAATCTTATCAAGCGATTTTAAATAGAATTTTTTTTTAAAGATGTAAATAAAAAATTTAGTTTTGTTTCTGATTTCCCGCATCTCCTAACACAAATTTTCAGATTTCTTGCAAACTTCTATCAAATTTGTGCTAAGCGACAAATACTGTCGAAACTTGAGGTTCTACAACAAACACTTTTATAGAAGAACTCCCTGGTTCATAAGCTCGTACAATGTACGATGAACATGCATCATTTTGCTACAGGAAGGAACTTTCGCGATAGTTGTTGTTTGGGGGCTGTGTACAAGGAATCATCTTCAAGTGTTGCTATTTTCACTTGAAAAAAATTACTCTACCACTGCTTTCCGGTTGAGTGTGCGTAGACTAGTAAGTGCTAATAATGGAAAAACAGCGAAAATTGTGAACAGTAAGCAATCAGTAACTCAGTAATACAGACTTTGTTCTGTTCGTAACAGAATAGTAGGATGAAATTCGTTTCTTAACTTATAAAAAAAACGCCGAGAGCTTACAACGGTATTATAGTCCATTTAATGTAACAAATTGAGCTGCTTTGTCTGGTTCGAAAAAAGCACCAACAAAAAGTACCGTCGCAGTCACTATAAAATAGAACCGTGACTGTTGATGCTGCTGCTGCTGCTGTTGTTGGAGGCGAACCTTTTCCAAAGTAATGAACTGTCTCATGAATTCTACAACATTTAGGACTAACTAAGCAAAGACGTACTTACAATGTCATTACTCTTACCATTCGGACTGTCGATTTCCCGCACTGATACACATTCCACAGGGGCAGGCGATCCCACCGACATCACTGTTGAAGTGTTGCTGGCTGTGGAAAAGGCAAAGTTAAACAATTGATTACAAAGAAGGAAGAAATGTTCAATAGTATCTTAGGTACCTGCGGGAAAATTTGCTTACTCACGAGAGCCAGAAGGCTCTAGATACAAACTTACTAATATATATTACTAATCGGGGGCGCATACAGGGAATATTTTCGAGAAATTGTTTCGTGCTTTTATGCAACTCAGTATGAACGTCGGTGGCAAGTTGTGGCCTCCTCGTGCCCATTACGCATCGTGTGCCTAAAAAAGCACTTCGCAGCGAGATTCATACAATGGTTTATGCATCTAAAGTTTGCGGTTTTCAAAGTTTCTGAGTTGCATAAATATCTATTTTAGGCACTAGAGTGGACCAAAATTCACTTTATGCCACCGAGTTGCATATAACGTTTTTATCAAAAGATCCAACGAGAGTGGCGGTGTTGAGAAAATTAATATTTCCGTCGATTTCACATTCAATAAATTTTTAATATAAGACTACTCACTTGAACTTATGTCAGCTTGGAGCACCTTTAGCATGTCGGCTTTATTACCCTTAATAGGTAAGCCGCGTCTCTTTAGTTCTTTTTTTAGTGATATAACTGTGAACTTTTTGTCGTCCATATTGTATTAATTTACAACTGATAATGACTTGCCAATGCGAGAATCTGGATTAGAGGAGGGGGCGCAAGTATTTTTCTGTTTCAACCGTTTCAACGGTTTCAAATTACGTTTTTTAAGTGGCAAAATATAAAATTAATTAACCCAGAATTCGATGGCATTAAATTATCATTTTAAGACGATAATATCGTTTTTTAGTGAGACGATAACCCCGTTTTTAAGATGATAATTTTGTTTTTCGTGAAAAAACGATATTATCGTTCGAAAAAATTTCACCCACGACAATGATATCGTCAAAATCAATGACATAATAGTGTAATAGACAGGAATTACGTAGACGAAATCGTGAAGCAAAAGTAAACTCAGTGTAATATACATTTACTATGCTGGTGCATGTAATAAGGCTATTACATGTATAGGCAATAACCTTTTCATCACTCGCATAGTAAAACGTCGTACTACACACGGAAAATAAAGTGATATCTCGTATCACGATGAGTAAAAGTACCTCGGGCTGCCGCCCTCGTATACTTTTTCTCATCTGGATACGAGATATCACTTTACTTCCCTTGCATAGTAATGTACTATTGATACACACACACTTACACATTCAAATTAATTTTGACAATTTCATTAAATTGTTGCTGACTTTTCGAAATGAACTTTTACCACTTTAAAGGAAAATTCTACTATCAATTACACATAAACTGTTCACTACCTAATTACACACATTTTCTAACCAATTTTCTTAAACATTTTTTAATTTTGACGATGCGATGTTAACACGTTTATTATAAACTATATATGCGTGACTACTGAACGTGAAAGTTTGTAAATTCAGCCAACTGATTGAATTCTCCGATCGTCGAAATTTCTAATAAAAATTTTTTCGATCGAAAAGGAAAAAATCACAAAATTAGTTCAATATTGGGGACAATGAGAGATTGTTTATATGAAATATAAATTTCAGTTCGATAAATATTTAATTGAACACAAAAGAAATCCTTTAAACCAATTTCGAAGAAAAAGTGAAAATGCAAATTTTCTTCGCGCCTACATTTCAAAATAAGTACGAAAATACGTAAGTACCATAAATTTAAGGTACTCACACACACAATTGAATATTTCGTATTGGTTTTTGCTTCACCTCTTGAACAAAATATTTACATAGAAGGCCTATCTATCCCACTATTATATCATTGGTCAAAATGTAAAAATCGTTCAAAAAACAATAATAGAATTAATCCCATCTCGCTGCTTCAATACTACGAACTTGACCTCAAGGACTTACTTATTTTATCGTGGCAACAAGGAAAAAGTCTGTGTACAATTACTACCATCCCACTACTCCAATATTATCCATCTACGAACTTGACCTGATGAATTTGATTCTTTGTTGATCAAAACAAAACTTTTGAAAATCGGTTCAGAATTAATTAAGTTATCGTGATTACAAACATTAAGTACGTTTTCTATGAGGTACAGTTACCAATAATATTCTGTGTGTATGCTTCCAATAGACTACAATACCCTCCACTGCCACTATACCTTTTTGATAGACTGCAGAGCCGTAGCTACTAAGGGGCTTGAGCGGGCTGAGCCCGCTCTGAAAACTCTAGAAAAACCGGTTTTTCTTTCATTTTCCTATATAGAAACAGTTTTTCTAGTCTTGAGCCCGCCCTGAAATTCCTGTCTAGCTGCGGCCCTGATAGACTGGATAGACGACGTATCTAAAATCTCACATAATTTTGAAATTTTAATATTCTTCTATTTGATTTATTTTCTTCTTTTATAGTTCAATATTCGATCAACTAGAACCTAGTTGATAGACTTGTAATAAAAATTTTTGAATGAATAAATCTAGAATGTAAATTGTTACAGCACAAAACTTGCATTATAAATAAAAACAAATTCTCTCGATCTTCATTTCCTATGCGACAGTAATTTAGCATAGTACGGCAGTCTCTTCACCCAGCCTCAGTCGGTCTTTGTGAAAAATTGTGTGAGCTCTTGTTGAAATTTGAAGACGAATCTTCTCCAAAGCAATGAAATGTCTCATAAATATATAAGAATCGTTAATAAGAAACGACTTACCAAATGAACTACTATTTTACGTGAAATGGTTTTTCCCAGTGTTTTAGAGTTGTGTGATACATTGCCAAGCCACCCTATTTAGAGTAGCACTCATGCTTGAAGCGCGTTGGTTGTAACTATGTGGATAGGATGTATTATGCCAACTCACTTCAAGCATGAGTGGTCCTCTAAATAGAGTACTGAAGCTGGATAGTAGTAGTTAACATGCGACCTATTTGAGTATACATTTTAGTATACATTTTGGCGCTTTCTGTGTTAAAAACGCCTGCGAAATTTTCAATACCCTCAAATAGGTCGCATGTTAACTACTATAGTGTATCAAACAAATTTTGGCACTGTTAAAAAATCTTTAAATATTTTTTATACAAAATAGTACCCTATGTGGCAGTTGCTGTTTGAAGCTTGAAGCACTTTTGCTTGAAGTGCGTTAATCGTAGTGCTCAACCACACATCAAGTCAATGTGAGGTGGTATTTACAAGATGGGTTCATTTTGACTAGCTAAATATTTTTTGCGTAACATACGCTGCATATCTAAGATTGCAAAAGATTCGTATACTCTTCAAGGTTCTTCAGTGTACATGAGCACAGCTCTGCTTCTAGCATGAACATAAGAAATATTCGGAGGCTTATGTAATCAAAATAGGTCTTGCGTTTTCTCGTAAAGATAGGAGTCATGATTTCTTGGTGTGAATAAAAACATACTACACATGCAATCGTACACGCATACATGTTTGAAAATATTTAGGCTTTTTCTCATTGGAAAAATGCGTGTTCGTGCTAGAAGCAGTGCTATGACATGAGACAACTAATAAATGGGCGAATCAAGTAAACAGTTCAGTAGGGTAAGTCAGGGCCTATTTTTGAAACTTAATTCTTAAAGTTCCGAAAAGTTCCTAAAGTTCTTAAAGTTCCAAAAAGTTCTTAAAGTTCTTAAAATTCTTAAAAGTTCCTAAAAGTTCTCAAATTTTTGGATCGAAATCGTAAACCTGGAGTCAATCCTGATTCCATATAAACCGGTCGAAAATTTCGCGAATTGACTCTTAAGATTAATTTATTATATTTTCTTAATCTGATTTACATAACTCTTAAGATGGTATGTACATTACTCATATTGTGTGGCACAGGCACAAGGATCGATTTGAATTTCAGTTCAGCGTTAGAATTTGTAAAGAGGCGCAAATCTCTTCTAAGAAAAAGTAAAATGATAACATCATTGCATAGGGAACTTATAACTGACAATATTTTCTTACTTTAACTCGTAGCCGCCAGTATGTCTCGCAAGAAGTACAAACGCGTCTCGAATTCTACCACTAGTTTGAGAACTTTATAGAACTTTAAGAACTTTAAGAACTTTAAGAACTTCAGGAACTTTTCGGAACTTTAAGAACTTTTCCGAACTTTAAAGACTTTTAGGAACTTTAAGAACTAATTTCTCCAAAATTGGTACTGATGACCCAATACTCAAAAAGTTCTTAAAAAGTTCTTAAAAGTTCATAAAGTTCCTTAAGTTTCTAAAGTTCTTAAAAGTTCCTTAAAAAGTTCGCAAAAATAGGCCCTGGGGTAAGTCGATTTTACCAACTTTAAAGTCCACATCCACAAGCTTGTTTAGCTGAAAGAAACTAAACTTGTGGCATCATTATTTTTTCGTTTCCACACATTTAAAAATCTTATTATTATTATTCGCCTCCGGCTCTTGCTGGAAACCTCTCGTTCGCTAAAAAAGCCTCTTAGCATGCGTTAGGAAAAATACTATTCTGTGTACGTACGAACAGTGCGACAAAGCATTTTCGGGCAGGACGGACCTCAGACAACTTGAAAGCACTCACTGCACCGATACCCCGTATAGTTGCGATTTTCCAAATTGTGGGAAAAAGTTCAAGACGAACAGAAGGCTCAAGGCTCATTATCGAATTTACATGCCCTGAACAATGTTTTCATCTTTCATTTTTTCCATACACAGTATTTCCAAATTGAGTTTGAAAGAACTTCATCAACAAACGCCTCAGCTGACATCAGATCACATTGACTATTTCATCAAATGGAACGGACTATTGGCACTGGAAGAGGAGCAAATGAGTAACGGTAAGTCCTGCAACGGGTGGATGCTGTTCCGGAAATGAAAGTAAATTTTTTGATAGAAAATCGATTGAAGTACTTGTGGTTACTTGTGGTCGCCCGAACAGCGAGCGACGTACGGTCAATCGATCATGGACCTGGTACTTTCCGATGATGTGGTTGAAGTCGAAGACCGGTATTTGCATACTTTCAAGCGGAAATCTGGTGGTGACTTAGTCAGCGATCACACATTGACTGGAATGAACACTGGCGAGTATTATCGAGTTAGTACGTTGAAACGGATCGCGATTGCGGCTGGACGGGTTATTGGAATCACCAAAACGACCATTAAGATGAGCTTGGAGAGGTTGATGAACGAATATGAAGGAATTGTGAGTGGTAAAACGTGTCGTTTCATTCTGTTTCCGTAGGGATTTGACCAAACGATACAAAGACGAATCGTTCATTTTGGACAGAAATGACTCGCAGACATTCACCAAATTTAATTTGGCCACCATCGGCGCATTATTGGATGATCGTGATAGTACTCGTCGGCTGAGGAGGTTATCATTAATATAGAAATATCTTCAGCTCCAAGCGATATTAAGCGACAATAATTTTCCAAAGCATCATCATCGATCGCATGCAACCGACATTCTCGAAAACTTTACCGAAAATCATCGCAACCGACGGAAAACGAGTATTGCAGAAATTGAACATCATCCAACAGGAAGCCGTTTTGAAGGCACTGACCGTAAACGAGTATCTACTTTTGAAAGGACTACCCGGAATGTCTTAAAACGTATCGTCGTATCTATTCAATTGTATAAAGTAATGATAGGATATGTATGTATAATTTGAACTTGAACTTGAACTTTATAATTACTTTGATAATTGGGTTTTGATTTAGTTGTGTGTTGCTGATGATGAAAGATAGATCTTTCGAAATGCATTCGACTTAAAAAAAAAATTAATTTTATTAATAAATTAAAAGTTCACCAGTGGAATCAATAAAGGAGTTTTATTTATTTCCCCAGTAATCTCGTGCATACTTCATTTTTCTACAGGAGTCGTCATTTGTACGCTGTATTTAAGGGACCACCTTCATGCATTGCGATTTTCAGGGAAAAACATGGTTTGACCCTTGTTTCCCCGTTGAGTGTGTGTTTTTTGTATTGAGGCTGTGTTTAGTGCTAATCATGGAGTCAATTGTGATTTTTGTAAATTGGGAATTTAATGTAACAGGTTCAACTGTTGCTTTCGGTTGAATAAAAACCCCAGCAAAAAACAAAAAAAAATTATAATTACAGTAGCAATAAAAAAACATCTCATCTGTCGATGCTCCTGTCGTTGCATTTGAAGTCGAATCTTCTCCAGTTCTGTGAAACGCAGTATGAATTCTAGAAAAATCGGAACTAACTAAGCAAATACGTACTTACATTATGTTATTACTCTTACCGTTCGGATTGACGCATTCCACAGGCGCAGGCGGTCCATTCGACGACATCATTTCGGAAGGGTTGACGTCTGTGGAAAAGGCAGAGAAAACCAATAGATTACAAAGAAGGAAGAAATGTTAGAAATGTGTTAGGTACATGCGGGAAAATTTGCTTACTTACGAGGGAGAAGTTTGATACGGCACTTCGGTTATATGAAATATGTATTTACATCGACTAGTCATTTAATACACTGTACGTACGAGGTTCCCAATTTTTATTTTGGCGAGTGGACCCTTCGGGTCGGCCCATAACGTCACGGCTCATTATTTAAAAATTTAAAACCTCTGACGTAATGTACTATTAGTTCTCTGTTGCATAAATAACTATTTCTCAAATCAGTGACGAAAAATTGCTGACAGAAAAGAATTGAAAATCGCACCTATTTTAGATAACTCCGCCTCCAGGCTATCTAGAATGACTGTCACAGCTGTAGAACCCCATGGAGAAAAATTTACCCGAAAGCGGGTGCGATTTTTAAGTCTTTCGTCAGTAAAAGTAGATCGTTTCCAAAAATATCAAATCCAATGATCCTGTGTACATGAATTATATAACAAACTTGACTCAATCGTGTGTGTACGACTAATGCAATAATGCAACGTTGACAGATTTAATTCACAGCCCCACTATCTGTTAACGTTGGAAAAACATTTTAAAAAAATCCTGCAACTAATTCACTGCTGGATATAAAACAAAATCCCTCAACCAATTCACTGCTGGATATGAAACAAAAAAAACATTGCCTTGCAACCAATTCACTGCAAAGCCTCCAAAAACACCTGAGCAACCAATTCACTGCTCCATTCACCTCAACAAAAACCGATTCACCGTTAAAGAGGATTGCCTCGTACTACGGTCGATAAACTTCTGGATTCTTCGTTTCTGCGTTCAACTTTCGCACCGTTAGCCTCGTCACCTTGTCGCATGATTAGAAAACTTCCAGAATCTTTTTTCTTGCGTTCACCGTTGGTTTTCTCAGGACAATACTTTGCGAAATGGCCGATTTCACCACAGCAATGGCATCGAAAATTTTCCGTCCGTCTTTTCGTTGACTTAGTGTACAGAGCTTCACTGGTTTCATCGTCGGTGTTGAATCTAGTTTCTTGTAGCAAAAGTGTCTTCACTCCTTCGGTAGTAAGCTTTTCCGACGAATTCTCGTAGGCCATGACCAGTGGATTGAATTCACCAGGTAAGCCAGCCAACATCAGTGATGCAACGATTTCATCATCCAGGTTAAGTCCCGTCTTCTTCACCTTTAGCGACGTCATTACCACACGATTTACAAAATCCTCGATCGACGTGCAATCTGACAATTTCAACTGTACAAGTTGCTTCAGCAGGCTCACTTTTCTACACAAACCACTGTCTTCGAATGCTGACTGTAGAGCGTCCCAGGCTTCCTTCGCCGTTTTCGTTTCAGCAATATACGAATAGACTGATTCATCGATCAGCAAAATGATCTGTGACCAAGCCATTTGATCTGCTTCCTTCTGCACACTTGTAGCCTCGCTCGTCAGTCCGTTTTCCACACATGACCATGCCTTCTTAATCACCAAGTACGATTTCGCCGAAATCTTCCAGGTATCATAATTTTCCCGGCCTTTCAGCTTCGAGAAACGATCGGCTTTGCTGATCATACCCGCAACCTTGAAGACTTTCTTTGTTCGTAAATTTCCAAACAGAAAGTTCTCGAACGTACCGCCGCAACCTTGAAGACTTTCTTTGTTCGTAAATGCACGCCGGCAATGAAAATGACTTCGAATTAATTTTCCGGGTGTTCTGGGCCCATAACCTATGAAGTTTAATCCAGATTCCTTCTGATGACTCGAACGACCGTGTAAACAATAACAGCTCTGGCACAGTGTAAAACTAATTTATTCGGCGATGTTGATACGATAGACAAATGTTACGGACTGAGAGAACGATCATCTGTGTACATGAATTATATAACAAACTTGACTCAATCGTGTGTGTACGACTAATGCAATAAAGCAACGTTGACTGATTTAATTCACAGATCCGTCTCTCTCACTCATACTCATACGCAAGGTAATGCTATGCAGAGAACCATTGGTAAGTTCTAGACTATAAAAGAAACGTGATTAACAAGTCCCAAAGGTTTCGTTTGAATAGATAAGCGTGTGCAGTGTCTACATTATTACAATTATGTCATTGCTTATAACGGTATTCTAATCCATATAATGTAATAAATTAACCTGTTTTGTCTGGTTCGAAAAAAGCACCAACAAAAAACATACAAAAAATACCGTTACATACACTACTGTTGCTGCTGTTGTTACGTGTTGTGGTCTCGAAAACACTGGATCCTAGTTATAACTCATGCTGTTGCTGGAGACGAACCTTTTCCAAATCTATGAACTGTCTCATGAATTCTAGAACAGTCAGAACTAACTAAGCAAAGACGTGCTTACAATGTTATTACTCTTACCGTTCGGACTGTCGATTTGGCGCGCTGTGACGCATCCCACAGGCGGAGTCGATCCCACCGACATCATATTGTGGAAAAGGCAAAGAAAAGCCGTTGATTTTACAAAGAAAGAAGAAATGTTCAATCGTATGTTAGGTACCTGCGAGAAAATTTGCTTACCCACCAGGACCGACGGCTCTGAATGCAAACTCTCGTGGGTAAGCAAATTTTCCCTCAACGCATACAGGGAATATTTTCGAGAACAACTCTGTATCGTTGTAAGAACGTCAGTGCCAAATTATGGCCTCCACATCGTGTGCATAAAAAGTCACTTCGCAGTAATGATGCCACAAGTCTAGTTTCTTCCAGCTACTGAAGCACTGGATGTGGAATTTATAAAGTTGGTAAAATCGACCCGCCCTGTTCATTTAGCATTTTTAGAACGGAGAATATTATAATATAATATTATTATTATATACATATCCCAAGCAGCAATTCTGTTTGAGAAGTCTGTTCTATCCGAGCGAGAAGCATTTACAAATGGGAAACTGAAATTGTCAATTTATCTTTGCTTCTCGCGAAAATAACGTGAAAATTGCTCAAGCCCACGTCTTCCATGAAATTTAAAACAATTGAAGAGAAAGATGTTATTTGAGTTGAGTGTGAATCAATTAGTCACAAATCTTATTTAGATCCAATCAGATTAGTACAAATTCAATAACTCTCCTATTATATGTCGATATACTTGCCATCAGTGTAAAGGTAAATATACTTCACGTTTCAACGACAACATTCCTTACATATTTGACCGAGGGGGTACTTACTTCAAAATAATCCATGGACCCCAGCATACGACATTATCATGCAAACGGATTTTTTAAAAAAATGTGTTCACTGTACAAAAGACAATTTTATTTTACAAAATAGGTTTCACATTCTAACATTATGCATCCAGTATTAATGTCTCTTCAGAGTAGTCACAACTTATCAAGTCGGACAGCACCAGCCATGCTCCTTGACTTTAGGACTATCTCCACTACGGCATTCACAAGTTCCAACGGTAAAACCATTTTTGCAGAGAGCGCAGAATGTTGCGCTTACGTTAGCAACGTAGCAGAATAACGTTGCAAGTAAAAGTAGGACCACAATGAATTTCATCTTCACTCTTATTATCACTTAAAATTTGTTGGTTTTTCAAGAAAACTTTGAATATGATTGAATGAACATACATTCGGATCAGTCATTTTATACCGTTTTTAAATTACGCCATCGGATGATAATTTTCTTATCTCGACCAGTATCACCGTCTTAGGGTGGTTCATTTTTAAAAGTTCTATAGTGGACTACTAGATTTGAACTACTTTCTAGTTTTTCGATACAATTTTAGCAGCTCAAGATAAAGATTTAAGTTAAGGAACCTGATCGTAAATCTGATTTTCAATTTAAAGCTCTGTTCCAGTCGAAACTTCGTTAAAGAATAAAATCTTTTAAAAGAAAACTACCTAAAAGTGCCGTGTTGTCAATCTCTTATTTTATTAGTCCACTTTGTTCCATACAATAGCGGAAGTTTCACTTGTATCTGAGCAAAGCACTGTCAATCACCGAAGCTGACTTTGACATCACTCATTTCAATTTTTTAATAGCCGTAGTATGAAAAAGAATAGCCAACTTTGATCGGCTCAGTCCTCTATTTCAGTGAGGTCAAAGTCAGCTTTTGAGTGAGGTCAAAGTCAGCTTTTGAGTGAGGTCAAAGTCAGCTTTTGAGTGAGGTCAAAGTCAGTTTCGGTACCTGAGTCATAAAATAGGAATATGTAGAGCAAAGTGGACTAAGCAAAAGATTGATAACACGTGTGGTTGGAGTGTATGCGATTCTTAATAGCAATTTTTTGATGCTTGTGATTAGACGAAAAACTAACCTTTCCGTGCATTGAGCTTGGTTTTTTATTTTTCCTACGAAAAGAAACTTTATCGGGACAACATTCACATTCCAGCCCTAGTGTTGAAATAAACTTCGCTTCAGACTTATTTCCGAAAATTGCAAAAAAAAATAGTTAATTTTGAACCGATCTATTCATTTTATGAAGTTTTATTTGTTTGTTTATTAAAAGTGTAACATCTGCAAGAATCTGCGCTTTGCAACTTATGGGGTTAATGGGGTTATTCATAGATTAAAAATTCGCATAAGTTAACCAGATGTGGTTGTTGACTTTTAATGACTTGTAAGTGAAAAATAATAATCTTAATTGTTTCAGATTTGTGTGGTTTTGCTACAAGTGATTAGGTGAAATTTTTATTTTGAAGAAAAAAAGTATTTTTATTGACCTGTTTTGTGCCCTCCTAATGTGGTCACAGCTAGTATGGTTTATTTATATTAGTGGTTGCAAGCGTTGTGTGGTTGAAAGCGATTACGGTTTTAATCATACTTATTGTTAAAATAATGTTATCAGTAAGGCCAGACTTGTGGTGAAACCTTGTGAAGATCATGACTTTCAATAAGTTACCTGAAAACTCTAAAATTACTCTTCAACACGGCAGAGTAAAAGTAAACCTGGCAGGAGCGGTTCATTATTGAAACGTCAAATGAGAGACCTAATACACTGTATGAAAATGAACTCAAATGAACACTGACATAAGTTGAAAAATTTAATTCGCAAAAAACATACAGCTACTAGATTATTCAGGTCCCTAGTCAAACAAGCACTCCTGCCTGGGTTACTTTTACTCTGCCGTGTCTTCAACGAAAGCAGAAAAAATATTTCAAAGTTTTAGGTTCTTCTCCAAAAGCACATTCACTCTCCGACTAAGGCAAGTCAGAAGGCTACTCATATGCTTTGATAACGAATGGTAACAAAGCAGCATTGTTATAAAACAAAAAAATCGGGAAATGGGAAGGAGGAGTAAAAAAGGAAATCGACAGAAGCGACAGACATAAGAATAACTCGAGGCTCTGTGGTTTTATATGTGACTAATGAATTAGTCGTTTACATGCTAAATGCTTCGAGAACCGTAATTTTCATGTTTCAGACTGTTTGTTTATGCTGAGGGCGTCTATTCTATTACAAAACTCAGTTTTTCAATGAAAAGTCTCATTTTCGTGAATCTATGGATCTCGGCCACGCCTCGGAAAAGCAAATTAACACGAAAACTCTAATTTTATATATAGATATTTGACTATTGCATTAATTCCTTGAAATGGTTTAGAAGAAGTAGTAGATTCGGTATGTAAATGTGTTGTTCATAAGCTTCGTGTATGAATGTTAAGGACATGGGTACGATTGAAGAGGGACCTACTTTGAGATAGATATGCCCAATGGGCATTGGTCATATGGTAAATTTTGTAGTGACATAATATGGACAGATTATCGTGACGAATGAGAACGGCTTTGGGCTGAATCGTTGTAAGAACATTGTTGCAATATTGCTGACCATATAGGTTTCTTCCATTGTACGGTAAAAACGAATTTTGACAGGCCGAAAACAACCGACCGTCATCCAAAGAAGCAAACAAAACCAAGGTTCTTTCAGAACTTTGAACAAAACCTCAACTTAAACAAATTTGTTCATTAAAACTTCAAAGTGAGGTTGTGTCGGCTTCTCTGTGGATGACGATTGACATTTTGAATGGCCTTGGAAGAAACCTATAACCTTTTCATTTGCAAAAACTTACATCTCAATGATCTCAACTCCATCCAACTGTTTTAATTCGTTGGAATTGGAGCAAAAAGCTTTCCCATCTAAAGCCTGACTTGGTGTATAGAACATAGGACATCTTATTCCATTCTTTAATCAAAACTGAGTCTTAGAATTTGCATCTGATACGGACAGTATAGTACTCGAAAACGTTTTTGATTCGATGTTTCATTAAGCCACAAACTAGAATTATGTGAATATTGTGTGTAATGTGCTCGTTGCTGGCAATTCTAGAGCTTCAAGTACTAAGAAATATAAGCGAGGATGGAACTTATGGCGTTGTTTCGTCAGCTGGAATATTTTGTCATATTCATAAACGATCTTAATGCACAAAAGAATTGTTGCCGCAAAACAAATCTCAAAACATTTTCCTGCAGCTGATCCTAAATTTTCAGTGCGTAGAAGGTCTCCTAGTTGGTTGTTTCCAAAACTAGAAAACTACAAAAATGAAATCTGGATATTTTTGCTAGAGACGATTGATTGAGACGTTCAAAGACAAAAACAGTTTTGGAAGTGTCGGATATGCCTTCCTGCTGCATACATCAACTGTTTACGTCTAATTAGGTACTAATGTATCGGATCTGCTCGCTACTAACTCAAGCTGTTTCGAACAGTTACTGAGAACTAACCAAATTTAAACTAAATTCTTGGCTGTGCTGTTTAAAAAGGCCAAACTACTTACACATCCGCTTGATACATACCGTGACGAAGGGATTCTATGTTCATGTCTTCGATGGTAATTCGATCGCCGTCTAAATTGAAACGCAACATCTTGTCCAATATCAGAAAACGAAGTTTATTCAAGCTGTACCCATTGAATGATTCACACAATTTCGATATTCAAAATGATAACAACAGTGGACGAATCCAAACTTTGTTTTCCGCCAGACATACAGCACAAAATACGATCGTCTACTTCAACTTCTTCTTTGGGCGCAAATTGTTGGTGTGGCCGCACTTCTTCTTACGGCAATTGGTTGCTCTCGGATGCAAACGGGCATAGCATTTACGGCAAATCATTTTGTCGCAATTGTACTTTTGTGCCAAAATACGCAATGATGGTTCGATGATACCACCACGTAGACGTAACACCAAATGGAGTGTTGATTCCTTTTGGATGTTGTAGTCGGACAATGTACGTCCATCTTCCAATTGTTTGCCAGCAAAAATTAGACGTTGCTGATCTGGTGGAATACCCTCTTTGTCTTGGATTTTCGCTTTGACATTTTCGATTGTGTCACTCGGCTCGACCTCAAGTGTGATGGTCTTACCGGTCAAAGTTTTTACAAATATCTGCATTTTCGTTGGTTTTTTTGCCTACAACCAAAACAAAACATTTCATTAGACCGGAATCATGTCAATGTTCGTAAGTAATGAGGTTATGGTACAACACATAAACTTGAAACAAATGCTACAGCGCTTATTTAAGCTCCCCCGCCATAAATTTCAACGTTTTCGATTGATCCAGTCGATGGTCTTAGATCTGTCGACAAGTACACTGGTCCACTTCTACCATTAATACCCAAAATATTGAATTTTTGCTCTTACCTCTCTTGAAACGTGGTTTATACCCAACTTTCAGATGAAAAAGAATGAAAAATGGAGACGGAATTTGACAGTTCCGCGTTTCCTTTCATTTCAGCTTATCGGTTCACTTCGTTCACTTTTTCCATTCATTCGGTTCATCTACAGAGATGTGATGAAACGACGTGAGTTATCATTACAATGTTCATTTGTTATATTTTTGTGCTTTTGCATGAAAAATTGTTCACATTCGAATGACAATATGCTTTGTAAAACGGGCCAGTCCAATCTATATATTTAAGTTTAGTCTCGTTTGCATCTGATTAATTTGTGGGACTGAAGCAGAGAAATTATAATCTTTGAACCGCACACAAAGACATGATAACAACAGCTGCAAACCAATATCATTTCTCTGACTGCACATGATTCACAAGTAATAGATCAGTGTCAAATAGCGGTTTCTTCTCTCAAAAAGTGTCAAATGAGTTGTCAATTTCACAAAGCTAACCCCAAAAGATGTTTCGTTCATAGAAAGTAAAAATTCAATTTCCACTCCGTTTGCGTCACGCAGTTCTTTTGTTCTATTTTACAACTGTCATGTAGACGGAGGCTAAACGGGGTGCTCTTTTTAAGTGGAAACTATATAGTGTTCAAAGAGAATGTCAAAAAGAGTGTTCACCCATCGAGCTCAGTTAAATTAACTGGTTTTTTCCTAGTTAACTGGACCTTTACATACAAATTTTGACGTATCACCCAACGGAACCAGTTAATTTTTCTCTCTTTTACGCTCTTTGAGCACTGTATACTTAAACTGGTATTTTGTCATCTCTCTCCACAGGGCCTATTTTTGAGAATGTGTTTTTGGAATTTTTGGAATTTTTCAGGAATTTTAGGAATTTTTTAGGAATTTATGGAATTTTAGGAATTTCTTAAGGATTTTTTTTGGAATTTTTGGTAATTCTTGGAATTTATTATTTCGTTATTTAATAAAGTTCATACTTCAAATGCACTGTAAATCAGGTTAATATAGAAGAACTTTGTTTGGATTCCGCTCTTATAAGTATAACATGAGATAATGATGCTCATGACCAATTTATGTGGTAATATACTATTATTCTAGGTCTGTGACGTGGCATGAATAAAAACGGTAGTTACTTCAGCGAAAAAAAGTTGAACTGACTGAAATGTAGATACAATATTTGTTTTGAAAGTTAAAATTGAATTCTTGATTGACGTTCGATGGTTTTACGTAGATATGCTTTTTTAAACACTCCTTTGAACCACTCTTGCGATTTTGCCTTCGAGTTAGCTTTCGGTCTTCTGTCTTTTTCTGCCATCCTACAATTTAATGCCGCTGTTGCATCGAAATCAGCTACTATATAGGCACATTTGTATTAATATACAAATAATTGTATAAGGTCGACTGAGATAGTGAGGCCCGGTCGTCATCCTTAAACAATGGTTCTTTCATTACGTTTTTGTTATCGTTATTTTTTTGGACGCACTTCAAGCATGAGTGGTACTCTAAATATGGTACTGAAGCTTGGCAGTTTGTCAGACATCTGTGGAACACGGTAAAAAACAATTGTATGGAAAATAGTACTATATTTGGCAGCTGTCGACTATGATCACTTTTGCTTGAAGTGCGTTGGTCATTCACGAAAGGTTACAAAAACCTATCAAATTGAAACGGTTTTTGTAAACGAAATATTTTTTGATACTTCAAGTAACACTTCCTTTCTTTTAAATATCGATATAAATGCACTACCGTGATAAATATATTAATTACTTTAAATTAGATTAGAAACTGATACAAAAATGAATGCTCACTTCGCTTGTAGTTCTTAGGAAAGATATTTTTCAATTTCTCTTCCTTTTTTGAGAAGATTTCGCTGTTTTTGGGTTGAAACAACGCACTTCAAGCATGAGTGGTACTCTAAGTGGAGTACTGGAACGGGACAGTGTATCAAAGAAATTTTGGCACTTTAAAAAATTCTGGAAGAAATTTTCATACTACAAAGTGCAATACCGTTTTTTCGTAACAATTTTAAAATCGGGATAATGAAATTTAGATTAGTGACGACTGTTGTTTTCAGCGCCTTTACAATTAGTTTCTCTTTTTATTGTGAACGCCTAGCATAAAACAGAGTAAACATTTGTCTTGTTTTCGATGAATTCGCAATTTTTTGGGTTTCAAAGAATTTTTTTTATCGTGAACGTCTTGGTTATTGTTGAATTATATTGAACTCTGAGGTATAATCGAAATAATAATCTTAAAATATTCGTCTTTATTTTTTTATAGTTCCCAGTTAACAGTCTATTATTAATCGTTGGAAAACGACGTAAAATCGAAATTTGAATACGTTCCACCAAAAAAATTTAAATGATCTGAGTAAATTTCATTTGAAATGTTGTTTTCATTTAATTTTTTTAAATTTTCGAAGACGTTTAATTAGAAATCCAGAAAATAAAACGTCTTTTCTCAGTTTTTCTAAATTTTAGGAATTTTGGGAATTTAAAGAATTTTTAGGAATTTAAGGAATTTTTGGAATTTTTTAGGAATTTAAAGAATTTTAAGAATTTTAAGAATTTTTAGGAATCAAATTCTCAAAAATAGGCCCTGCTCTCCGATCATAACACCTAATAAAGTGTTAAAAGAGCGTAAAACAGTGGAAAAAACCAGTTAATTTAACTGAGCTCGATATGTCAAAATTTCTACTCTCTCTGTATAAACTGTTTAAATCGACAGAGAGACCAGTTTTGTGAGTTGAGATCACTTCAAATAAAACAGCACAAAATTGAAATCGGCGAGGAAATGTTTACAACAACAACTTTGACAGCTACACCTCTAGCAAGCTTTAACTGGTCAGTTTAATACGACACTCATGCTTTTATTTCGCTCTTTAAACAGACTATACAGTGTTAAAAGAGCGTAAAAACAGGGGAAAAATACCGGTTAATTTAACTGATCTCGATATCATGTCAAAATTTCCACTCTCTTTTAACACTGTATACTGGTATTTCGTACGATAAAATGTGTGTACATTTTGATAGTTCAATTTGCCCACTTAATTAAGTGGGTAAACACAGACAAATAAACATTTCGCATTTTTCTGTTGGGACCTCTTAAGTAATTTTGTTCGAAATTTCCTCTCTACGTATAATTACTAAGAACAAATAGTGTTGGATAGATAGTGCTGAAAATTTCCGACGTTCCATTATGCTCAAGGTAAATATACATACTGAAGGTAACGCAGACCCTCATATGGAATAGCAAGAAATACGGATCCAAAGTTTCGGGTGAATATAAGATTTGTTATGTTGCATCCGTGACATTTGGCATGATCAATGATCATGTTGTTGGAACTTCGTTGTTTAGTATTGAGTGTTGGCATGTGTTGCAACCTAACAAAGTGGAATTTGTCTTGTGTCCAACATTATAAACATTATTATTCACCCGAAACTTTGGATCCGTGTGGTCTTGTGGATTGCGTTACCTTCAGTGTATATATTTACCTTGATTATGCGATTATGCTGTCTTCAGAACGTTGACTGCGTCTTCTTATCTTTATCGGCGGGCAAAAGTAAGCAAAGACCGTTGATATTTTACAAATTTTTTAATTATTTATTCATCCTAAAATGCACATTTACTTCGGATCTATCCGAAAGACAGTTTCTCATCTCATTTAAAACAACGTTCCTCCAATTTATTATTTAGATATATAATAAGCTCACTAAACTGATTTTAGTTTACATTTTACAACCAACATAACACAATTGGTCACGTTTTTCTTCTCCTCATAAAATTTGTATAAATTTGGTAAAAAGTAAATAAAAATCCAAAAGAAAAACAAGAAAAAAAAATTTATGGAAAATATCCAAATAAACAAAAAATCTTTAACTATTGAGCGGCCGGTGGCGTAAAATGATTCGAATGGGTTTTTGCCTTGTGCTTCCGGAAATTCGACGGATCATGGAATTCCTTTTCGCAAATCACACATTTGTACGGCTTAAAGCCACTGTGAATATTCATATGTACTTTTAAGCTGCCCGATTGTGTGTACGTCTTGTCACATATCGTACACTTGTGTCTTTTTTCACCGGTGTGACTATTACGGTGCGATCGCATACTACTAACTTGATTGAATCCCTTCCCACATAGATCACATTTGTAAGGCTTGTCGCCTCCGTTGTGCACATTCATGTGATTTTTTAAGTTCGACAGTTGCGTAAACGTCTTCTCGCACATGGTGCATTTGAACGGACGATCGGAATTATGTACATTCGAATGGATCTTCAGGCCGGACATCTGATGAAATCCTTTGTGGCAGGTCTGACATTTGTACGGTTTGTCGTCGTGCGGTAGCGGCGGTTGCTGTAAATGTGGTTGAACCTGAGACTGTTGTTGTTGTTGTTGCTGTTGTGGTTGTGGCTGTAATTGTGGTAATTGTGGTAGCTGCAATGTTGTCTGTTGCAAATCCTGTTGTTGAAGTTGGTGTTGTTGCTGTAAAATAACCAAAATTAAAATCCATTAAAGCAAACGTACAACATAAGGAGGAACAACGCAAGTGCCGCAAAGAGGTTTTAAACGTCAAGTCACTAAACAATCGATTACACCAATTTGACTTAATCTGAGTGTTGCAAGAGACTACGTGCGAAACTCTACTGACAATTGGCAATTTCGTTCGTTAGTATTTCACTGCCGTTTGCATAAGAATTTTCGAAAAATTTCGCTGTACATTTTATGACTCACTTGTTGGTGATTATGTGGATGATGATGATCCTGTGGATGTGGTTGATGTTGCAGCTCTGGCTCCAATTTCACTTGATTTATAAAGTCGGGCTCCAATTTCACTTGATTCATAAAATTGGGATCCAATTTGACTTGATTGATAAAATCCGGTTCCAGTTTTACCTGGTTCGAGAAATCACCAAACCCGGCCATCAAATCGAATATGCCCACCAAATTCGGGGTATTATTCATAAAAAATGCTAAATAATTTGGAATGCACCGCACTTTGTTAAACTAATTAGCGATATTCTTATCGACGAAACAAAGCCTTTTCCGTTCCGTAATAGTCAACAACAACAATGCGTGTTCCATCCGATCTGGCACCCAGTTTTCATTTAGGAATTCGACATTGATCCCTTGATGGTGGTGCTGATGTTGATTTGTTATCTACGGTACTGTCGTGATGGTTACTTTAAATTCACAATTTTACGAAAATTATTGTTGATCGGCTGGAATTATATTTTTGTTAAAGGTTCAGACGCGACGACAGAAAAATGTCAAGAAAATTGTACTGTCAAAAAGTTTACATTTTTTTTGGATGTATTTGAGCCACCACATTTTAATACAAAATCCTCCCACCATCACGACGAACGATTTACAATGCTAAGTAAAAGAAGCAATGCAAATTAATCGCGATGGGTAAGTATATATTTCCAAAATTCTTCAGAACCGATTTAAATGATATTCGGGAAAGTTAAAAATTGTTAGAAGAGGTAGCGAGAGAATGATTTTTATTTGGAATATTCTCCAAAAGCTCATCATTTGGAAGTGGCAGCGCCCAGTATTTTTACGTTACGCTTTAGCAACGTACTGTATGCAACAGTACAACTCATCCACAGCGCGAAGCTATTAAAATAATCTAATTAAGTCATGAGAGAAAAAAATGAAAAATCGAACAGAGCTCTTCGCTCTTCCCTTGCGTGCAGCGAAATTGCAGACAAAAAATACCGTTTCGACCTCAAGTGCTATCTAGTGCTAATCTAGTCAAAGACTAGAGAGGGCTAGTCTTCATCAGTCGACCTCTATGAAGGTCATTATCATCGAAATGGCTCTTAATGTTTGAATTACTCGTTTTAATTCAGTGGGAATGTTCCTGTAAAATTTTATTTGCGCAAGTAATAGTATATTACTTACGAAGTTCCAAGTTGTGTATTTGATAAGTGGGGTGTTACAGCCCGACCCGAAGGGGAGGGCTGTATTCCACACTTGTCAAATAACAACTTGGAACCTCGTAAGTACAATACTTCACGTGATTAGGCAATGTAAATGAAAATGAAACATGCCGTAACACGTAAAGTATATTCTTTTGAAATTTTTATTTTGCCACGAGCGATTATAGCTCTTGCCTGCAGCACGGGCTACAAACCTCCCTCTCGGCAAAATAAAAATCTCTAAACAAGGACGTAATGTGACTATAGAAGCAAAAAAGTAAATCTCACAACCAGAGTGTATTTTAGGAATTAAGTCAATTAAGTTCACACAAACTCCATAAAATTAAAAAAAAAAAGTTGTACAAATTTCTGAAATAAATACAAATGTGAATTTTCTAAGAATTGCATTTATCTGTTATCAACAAAGATGATAAAAGTAAGCGACTAACCCATATTTCAAATAACAGAAATACAAGATTTGATAATTATACTGAGCAATTCATTTGACGTTTTGAAAGTTAGGAATTGACGAACGTTTCATGTCCGCACGTTAGTAAGCGGGCGTGACGCAAGTCCACTACCAAAAATGTTTTAACAATTTGATGACGTTAGAAATTACTGTAAAAATCTCTAAAATCTTAAACCTACATTACTTACCTTTTATGTCATAAAATCGCTAAATTGATCCAGATTATCGTCTAGATGGTAAAAGGAGATTGGATTATTGGATGAAATGACTGAAACTAAGAACAGGGTTTCTTCTATTATCTGGAAAAATTACAGAATTCATGTGGGTCTGTAATGATGAGTGCTACGTATACACAAGGTTCAGTATACACACACTAATCTAAAAGTTTTCATTTTTGAAGTTTGTGCATCAAACGTAGATACTTTACTGATTTTCCGTAAAATATGCTCTGTTTTGAGCTGTCGCATGAAATACTAAAAGTGTTTACTGCCTGCCTCCTGAGAAAATGATCCATTTCGCCTCGATTTTTCTGAACTTTCGCATGAGGCCAAAAATTGTTTCCGAATTCCTAATAAAATTTTTAATGAGAACCAAGGCCTAATATTTGTGAAATGATTCTCAAAAGATTTCCTAAAAAGACCGAAAATTTTGTAAATCTTTGAGAATTTAGGGAATCTTTGAAATCCGTTCTCAAACATTGATGAGAACAGTCCTTGATATCCTTGAAGCCATGCCACAGTCGAAATTCTACATATTTCCATGCTAAATTGGGAATAAAATTTGGGGACTGCAGGAGACTGGTAAAAAAAACGTTTTGATTTTCGGTTTCATTTTAATTAATATTTCTACTATGCTACGAATGCTTACGTTACATTGTCATGGAATTAATTTCCAAATTTTATTTTTGAGAAAGTGTTTTTTTCAAAGGAAAGAAAAGTTTATTCGAATAACTTAGACCATAAAAGTGACTGTAAATTGAACATAATCCTTTCTCTTAATAAATTAATTTTTAAATTAATAAATAGAATCACCAAATATACATAATAATAGTAAGACTGGTAGACGAGTCGGCACAGGTCCGTTAAAACTAAATTCATTACAAAGAAAATTTCAGCTTCTCTTTTCGAAGTCTTTGGGAAGATGAAAAGCTCAGAGTGCTTGCACTAATGCAATTTTTTAAAATTTGGCAGGCTCTTTGCCTTTCCAACTAGCTATTCAGTCAGTTTCAGAACTTTTTACAACAATGGCATTTTGTGTCAATAGAAATAATTTGAAAGTATAAGTAAGGGGACTTTTGGGTGATAAAGAAAGCTATGAGATCACAGACACATCACTAGGGATAACAAGTTGAAAGATCAACTTTTCGTGCGACATTTCTATTTATTTTGGAACTAGCGGGTTCACGGGAGAAAAGACATTTAATTACATCGGTCACAGTAACAGAGTCTCAACAATTACTTAAGTTTTACCGCAAATGTCGATACTAGTGATTGAAATATGAAAAATAAGGTCTTCTAAGCACGTAAAAATACTTCATCGTAATGTCAGTGGATGTGTTTTTACCTTCTATGCCAAAGGTCCCATAATTCCCTTTTTTTTAATTAGTCGTTTCGGGTCTCAGTCATTATTACAGACTGTTGGTTGCGTTTTGATAATAAATATCCTCTGGCTACGAGCCTGAAGTGACACAATCTTTGCAACTTAGCCAGTGATCCAAGACGTTGGAAACGGTAAACAAATTAACGAATTCTCTTCATTTTTCGAGTGCAGCACTTCAAAGCCACGTACATCTTCTGACTTAGACAAAATTGTACAAGAAGTCTGTTAAGTAAATACGACATCAGGAGATTACATTTGATGGTTTTACGCTAAGTAGAATTTCTAAAATAAAGTCGGCCATTTCAAGGGAAACTCAATCGTTAGGCAAATGTTCAACACTTCGGGATGGACAATATATCATGCTCATCTTCCTATCTTCAACATAAATCATTTTTCATGTCCCGTGCCCGAAAAAAACCCCGTTCCGTTTTGCACTCACGAATTGTCACCGTTTCTAAATTCACCGTCACATCCGTGATGAAAATTTGATCACTGACGCGAGCGCTGGGAAACCATAATCTTGGCGGTGCTCTTGGCGAAACTGGGTGCATGGGAACATTATTGTTGACGTTTTCACATTCTTTCTGCTGTTCGTCGTGCGGTTGTACTTTATTTTCGGGTAAAACTTCGGCTGATGGCGCTGCAGGTACTTCAGGAGGTGTATCCGACTCTGGATGTGAAGCGGGAGTTTCCGGTGATAATGGAGCTGATTTGGCTGGTGCAGTGACTGATGATGTTGCTATTTCGAGACAAATATGTTTTGTTGGAGGTTGCGCTTCCGGTGACGTTTTTATTGTAACTCCAATTTTTCCCGATTCTTTGGACAGCACTTCGGCCTTACGTTTAGTGCCACTGACTTCTTTCAGCCGGAGTGGTTGGTCTTCACTGCTACTAGAATTTGTATCACCTTCAATCAGTAGCGGTGGGATTGTAACTGCAACATTCATGGTAGAATCCCTCAGACCCGTGTGACTCGATTTGCTTGACGACGGTTTGTCTGCAACACTTTCCGCTTCCTCATTGGATTTTTTCTTTTCAGCTTTCATTTCTTTCGCAGACTCTTTTCTCTCCTTCTTTTCCTCCGCCTTGACGACCACTTCTTGTGCAACATCAGGTTTGTTGTCATCGTCGGCCACCGTTTCGGTGTCGTCATCAGATTCTGGGTCTGGTTCGGAATGTCGTTCTTTCTTTTTGGGTCCACGCTTCAACGGAGATGATGCATTCGATCGTTCGAATATTTGAATGAGCCGAGTGTCGAGGATATTCTCTTCAGGTTCCCAGGTATTGTAACGCGGTGTCCATCCTTTCCATTTTACGCGATATTCGACTTTTCCCTGCAAAACATTATTTGATAAATAAGTTTGACACATTAAGTAATGAAACAACATCAGTAGGAACAAAACAAACAGAACGAGTGTTGCAAACAACGAAACAGACGAAAAGGGAAGCTTCTTTAAAAGAATAGACAGCAGACGACTACGATAGTGTGACATTTTTAGTGGAAACTTACCTTTCGGATACGTTTTTGAATGATTTTTTCCGCAGCATAGACACCACCGTTTCCTTCCATCTTGCGCAATCCGTGGTTTTTGCAATGTTTTTTCCCGGTTCTTTAGCAAACACTGAATACGACGAGTTTTCTTTGTGTCAATCGCTATCGCTTCACTGAAATTCACTCAATCGACTATTTTTACTTCGCTCTGTATTGTTTTCAGTTGAACATGCACAAAATAAACCGATTTTTCGACTGTTTATGGAAATATTTTGTTGGACATTTTGTTTTATTTGTTCCTTTCGTCTGTTTGTTTGTCTACATTCTCGGCGGCTGCTATTTTGACATTTTAACCCAGACATTGTAAACGTTTTACACACTTCGTTGTGCAGCAATTACACTGCAAATTTTACATGACTAGTTAAGCCGGTCAAAATTCAAAACTGAATTTTCGTACACGTAGTTCAAAAATGCAGTTGTTGATTTCTGTTGGTTCTCTCTAATCTCAGACATTTAATCGTAGAGTCGAATTTTTATTCATTCCACTTGCCATTACAAATGTTTCTTGTTTTGAAAGTCAACAACGAAATTTAGAAAATGTGATTTTCTAACCTTACATTCGTTATCGCCAACAACCATAAAAATATATACTTTTTTACGATATCAAAACATAAATTGTCGAGAATTTCTTTTTTAACATGACGTTTTTCACAAGGACAAGTTTACAGTCCGCGACTATGAGTTGCACTCATCCAAATATTTTTTCTTCTCCGAATTGGTTATTTATGCAACTCGAGACCATAATGTTCGAAAACTGCGAACTTTTGATCACTTTGTTACATAAAACGTTATATGAATCTCGGTGCGAAGTACTTGATTAGGCTCACGATGTGTATTATGACACACAGCCTGCGGCCTCGTGTCATAATTACACATCTAGAGCCTAATGAAGTACTTCGCACTCGATGTCATAAATGACTATTAGGCTGTAATTAAGACACAAGTGCCTTTGCACCGTATGCAAATTTTGCACATTAGCATGCTGAGTTGCATGAATAAAACTTAGATTTCATAGGTTTAGGTTCATTTTCGAAATGTCAAATAAGGGACCTAATACACTGTATGAAAATGAACTCAAATGAACACTGACATAAATTGAAAAATTTTATTCGCAAAAAATCAGGTCCTTAGTCAAACAAGCACTCCTGCCTGGTTAACTTTACTCTGTCGTGATTTAACACTTCTTCAATGAAATGTACTCCTTTTTATTCTAGGACTAAACCTGACATAAAGCATTATGATTGGTCTTATTGTTGGTCCTTCAAATAGAAGTATGAGGTGCATACGCGGCTTTAAAATGATTCTCTATGATCAAAACACCTAGCATAATTTAAGCATGCAGCACACCTCAAGCTTGGCAGCTGTCAACTATGATCACTTTCGCCTGAAATGCGTAGTGCGTTGATTCATGATATGAATCACCATTTAACACACCAAATATTTTATTACAAGGCTAGGGGCGGCTAGGGGCTTTGATACATTTTGTTTTTGTAACAATATGAATTTGCTATGCTATTTTGCACAGCTCTGTTATTAAACGAGCCGTCAGAACAGTCGGAGCGTTTGCTGCGACTGAGCCCCGTACAAACCCGTACATCTATTGCGTCCGTGACCCTAGTTCGTCCGTCGCCCTACTCTTACCGTAAGCCTACTGCGCCCGTAAACGTCGGTAAAGTAAAATTCTTATGAAATGTGTACGTCTTAAAAATTGCGCATAGCGCAATTACGAAGCCCCGTACGACGTTGCTTTCAAATGTAACACCGAATTGACCTAAAATTAAGTAAGTATCATTTTCACCGATTTATATTGATTTTACAAAAATCCAAAATGGCGGCCGACGGCCATTTTGTTAGGAGGTGGAAAGTAGTACGGCTGCTTTATATTCGTTAGTACCTTTCAAAAAAAAAAAATTGAAATTCGGTCAAAGTTTACTCGAGATATTACCAAACGAGCCATCAGAACAGGCGGAGCGTTTGCTGCGACTGAGCCTCGTACAAACCCGTATATCTATTGCGTACGTGACCCTAGTGCGTCTGTCACCCTACTTTGACCGTAAGCCTATTGCGCCGGTTAATGTAGTTAAAGTAAAACTATTATGTAATATGTACATCTTACAAATTGCGCATAGCGCAATTACGAAGCCCCGTACGACGTTCCTTTCAAAAGAAACAAAAATTTCAAATCGCCCTAAAATTTTATTTTTTTGAAGGGCCTAGTATCGGCCTCAGTCCGAGGACTCAAATTTAAATTTTTTTTCAACTACATTCTATTCGGCCTTTTATTACCTCCCAAATGAAACAAAAATTACGAAAAACGGATGAAATTTGCTCGAGTTATATGTAAAATACACATAGGGCCCTAGTATCGGCCTCAGTCCGAGGACCCAAATTTAATTTTTTTTTCAACTACATTCTATTCGGCCTTTGATTACCTCCCAAATGAAACAAAAATTACGAAAAACGGATGAAATTTGCTCGAGTTATATGTAAAATACACATAGGGCCCTAGTATCGGCCTCAGTCCGAGGACTCAAATTTAAATTTTTTTTCAACTACATTCTATTCGGCCTTTTATTACCTCCCAAATGAAACAAAAATTACGAAAAACGGATGAAATTTGCTCGAGTTATATGTAAAATACACATAGGGCCCTAGTATCGGCCTCAGTCCGAGGACCCAAATTTAATTTTTTTTTCAACTACATTCTATTCGGCCTTTGATTACCTCCCAAATGAAACAAAAATTACGAAAAACGGATGAAATTTGCTCGAGTTATATGTAAAATACACATAGGGCTCTAGTAGTGGCCTTAGTCCAAGGACCCAAATTTAATTTTTTTTTCAACAACATTCTATTCGGCCTTTGATTACCTCCCAAATGAAACAAAAATTACGAAAAACGGATGAAATTTGCTCGAGTTATATGTAAAATACACATAGGGCTCTAGTAGTGGCCTTAGTCCAAGGACCCAAATTTAATAATTTTTCAACAACTTTCTATTCGGCGTTCGATTACCTTCCAATTGAAACAAAAATTACGAAAAACGGATTAAATTTACTCGAGTTCTATGTAAAATACACATAGGGCCCTAGTAGCACTTCTAAGGCCGTAACTAACGGTCCACTCACCCGATTTAAAAAAACTTTTTTTTCCTGGATTGACAATACCTACGAAGGGCCGACCCGAATATGCCCATCTTCGAACTTAGCCTCACTATTTCGACTATCTTTCAGGGGAAAAAAAATTTGAAATCGGATTTGATTTACTCAAGATATCGACGTGACAGACGGACAGACGGACAGACAAAATTTTTATTGCAGATTCGTCATCTATGAACATAGGCAAACACTTTGCCCTTACCGTCTGCTTCGAATTCCATCAATTACACACGGCATCGTAATCCTATAAGCCCCTTTGTACTTCGTACGGGGCTAAAAATCGTTTTCGTGTGATCATGATCATTGACCTCGGTTTCGCCTCAGATGAACAAAATTTACACAAAAGCTGTAATTTTCATTTTTTATCACTCTGTATGTGAATAACTTTTGAAGAAAACTCATGAATGAAACGTGACATCAACCAAATATCGGAAATTTGCTATTTACTGTATACATAACATTAGCTACTACTACTCCATTGAATTCATTCATTCATTTTTAAAGTTTCATTCATATCAATTTTCTATCTTATGTTCGCCCTAATTAGATTCATTTCCATTGTCGATTTTCTATTTTAGTTCACATGAATGGAGGAGTCAGATAAATATAATCCCTCCAATGATTATTAGGTAGGATGGTCAATGTCTACTATCAAAATCAATGATTTAATTGACCTGAAAGAAACGCCAAAAACCTTATCGCCGAAATATTTTCGGTTACAAGAGTCTTTTATATGTAATTTATAATTTACAACTTCAATATAGTTATATACTTACGTACGTTATCGAAGTGTCTTCAATTAATAGTTCGTACTAAAATACAATGTAGTACAGTATGTTGTGACGTACAAAAACGCATTATCTAACAACGTCTTGCCATTTGTTATTGACAGTAACGACATCATAAGTAAACGATGAGCTCTGGCTTAAGTTCCTTTATGCTCAAAACAAACGAGGCATTGAAAACGTGTTTCAATCGCGATTTTGAATAGAAAAAGTTCTAACTTCATTTGACAGTTTCGAAAATTTCGTCATGAAAAATAGGACCAAAACACGTTTTCAATGTCTCGTTTGTTTTGAGCATTAAATAGCAAACTTAAACTATACATTACAAATTCTAACTTAAAATTAACGACATAATAGATCATCAAACATTGGGAAGGAAAATAGTTTCCCCTTCGCGCGTAGTGGTAAAAGTGTTTACCACTTTGTCATATATGTTTAACTTATCGTATCCTTTGCATCTTTGCTGCATCTTTTAGGCATCTTTTTCATGATTCTGCATCTTATCTTTATTTAATGGCGCACTTAAGGGTAACAACAGAACTAATAGATTGTTTTACGAACTCACACAACGAAAGCAAGTCTATCTTTGCAACAAAAACGCAGTGTCTACTGTCATCTCATAAGCTTCCGAATATTTTCTATGTTCATGCTAGAAGCAGGGCTATGGTTTTGGTCAATAAGATTATTTGTGCCATTTGAAAAATGTTAAGACATTTCAGTTCCAGAGATAAGTTAAATAAGAATGTCGCAACAATTCTCAATGTACAATATACCGTAAATAATCGTAAAAATATACCTACCGTTGTTGAGGGTTGCTGAAGTAAAGAACGCAATAAAATTGTCGAAAGGTATGAACTACACATTAGCGAAATTCACAATTTGCTTGTGCAAAAATAAGGAAATGACCGCAATAAACCGGGCGGCAGTTGTTTATTTTAGTTGTCAGAATTGTGTGACAAAAATTTGCATCATATTTCTATAAGCTTCTACTGGAGTATCTGTAGGCCGGCATCTCTATTCAACTTTTTTTCAGAAATCCACCTCAAATTAAGGATGAAAATGCCGCAAAATTTGGCACATAATTTCTAAACCAACAATGTAAAGTGGTTGAACTGTAACAATTGTTCTTATTAACTACCATTTGTTGCCGACACCGACGACAAAAATATATTTTTTTTTATTTAATTCGGTCAAAAATACTAAGATCAAATCAAGTAATAGATTCAAGAACTATCATCGCAATGAGAAATGATTTTGCCTTGTCTGGTGAAAGGTTAAAATAAAGGAAAACATATAGCAGTGAATCGTCACGATCGCCCGGCTAATAGACTAGATAGACTGATAATACTTAATCATAAGTGGCAACGCCTTGGATACATTTTGATCAATTCAAATAGACACAAACTTTAATAGATTTAGTAGCTTGGTGCTCCCCAAAATTAGACCGACTTTCTTTAATATTGCATTACTGTTCAGTCAGACCGCACTAACTAACGATAAAATGCATTAGCGTTAAGATAACGTTCCTTTTTCCTTGTTTACCTCATAAAAGTGTTCACGGTACGGCGATAGATAAATAAGCAAAATCACCTGGCATAAGGCGGGTTCAAATGTATAGTAATTTCCAGATTTATTTTCAGATTAATTTATTTCTGACTTGATTGGATTTTACCATTGCCGAAAAAGCTTCTGAATTCTCAATCGGAGATTGGAAATTTGTTTGAAACACAAACGAATTGACCCACTGTGTTCATCGAAAATACCAACAACAACCTAAGAACAGATCTCTTTGATTATCTTGTTTCGGTTATAGTAATAAACCGATAAAAGTTTTTAATTAATTTCTTCATTTTCGCAACAGTAACTATATAATACATCCACTTCACCACGCCACGACTCCAATAAATCCATTCGCTATACCATTAACCATACAGCTATGTATTGGTAATCCATTTCAAATTTTATTTTAATTACAAAATTAATTGCAAAAAGGTTGTCAGCAGTTGCCACTTGCACGTTCAAATACGCCCTAAATGAAGCACGCGGGGGATTTTAATCGAATAATATTTCAATCCACAAATTAAACTATGATTACATAGATATATGGCCGATATTGGCGATTTCGTTTCGATTTTACCTCTGTTTTGTTCGAAAAAAAGCTAATAACACGGGTTTTCGGACAAGGATGATTGCTCCCCATGTAACAGAGAGATAGGAAACACATGAAAAAAATTACACCAAACGAGAAATTCAAACAGAAATGAAATTGGTTCGATTCTGACAGAGTTGATGTATAACCAATGCGATAAAATTTAATAAAATGAATTTTCGAAACGATAATCTGGATGTATAAAATTTGATTTATTTATTATAATTCATTTATCCGATGCAAGTCTGTATATCGCTTTTGCCAAATGATCCATTTCAACGTTTGATTTTATGCTCGACTAATTAAATTGCATTTTTGTTTATACACACAAGGAATTAAATTGAAACATTTTTTTTGGCGAAAAACATTTTCGATTCCATTTTCGATTTCACAGGTTGTATTACCTCTCACAATCACAACCAATTTTTAGAGTATCGATGGTATTTTCATCACATATAATGTTTAACGTAATTTCATTGTTTCTGCAAGAACAGGGATGTAAGGGTTACCCATGAACCATGAATGAATGGATGGATGTACACAGTGGGTAATACACATGTAGCTAACTGTTGAAAATGACTTTGACGAAAACGAATTAAAAGATTCGATAATTTATATTGGTGATATACATATGATTGACGGCCGTGTAGGGCTCGAAACAGATCGTTCTGACCTGATCTGAATCTGAAAAAAGGCGATCTGAAAATTTCAGATTCAGATCCAGATCTCTGGCGGCTTGATCTGATCTGAAAACTGAAAATTTGAATCTGGAAATTTTCGGATCAATCAATCTGAAAATCAGTCTGACTAAACAAATGCTAATTTATTAGAAAATCTTAAACTGCAAGGCTCCGCGAGTGCAGGGGAACTAATAAAATCAAAAATATTTCTAAAATAGCAGCAAGTTTTGGAATTTCAAATTTTATTCTTTTGACTTCAGATCGCTTCAGATCATTCAGATTGGATCAGATCAGATTCAAGTCTTCAGATTCAGATCAGAATCAAATCAAATCAAAATTTTCAGATCAGATTCAGATCGGGTAAATTTCAGATCAATCTGAAATTTTTTTAGATTGATCTGATCTGTTTCGAGCCCTAGCCGTGACAGGTTAATATCACCAGTATTATTGAGTTTTTCCTTATTTTTTAATCTAATTGATAAAAAATCTTTTACTTCATTAGTTTCAGAATATCTAATTTAAACACATTGCAGAAAATGATACAAGTAGTTTTTAGAAAAAAGAATAAATTTTAGGTTATCTGTTATCGACAAAGGGAACCAAAAAAGCCATCAGCCTTGGCAAGTGTCCACTTAATAGCAAAAGATATGTTAAAACTAATGAAGTAATAGATTTCGTCGAAACCTTAAACAAAAGAAGTAGCAGATGTAACAATTATTTGGGTATATGCAATGTTAACAGCAAACTGAAATTTCCTATTTTATATTATCCTAGTTTCTAGTTACTTCTACTTACTACTCAACTTTTAAGAAACAGTAAGTCATTTCATCAGTGTGATGTGATATGAAGTTACAAAACAATTGCTGTAGTGATTAAGAGATGAATAACTTGATTATTTTTCCAAGAAACGGCAAAAAAAATGTTTTTCTCCGTTGGAAACTAGCCCGTAACATTTATCCCATGTTCGTAGAGCATTAAGTTTTATTTCTATTCATTCATCGAGTGCCGCGCCGGTAGTAGTTCTGAAACATCCACATCGTCACACCCAACAAACGTCGTGAAGGTGGAAATTATTAATTCTACTTCAAGAACTGTTGTCCCGTTTAGGTTAATTTTGCACGACATGCACTTAGGCTGACGTATAAAATGGACAACCACTTGAAAATCACTTAGAGATGTATTTACACTTAAAGTGACCACGAACAAAAGATTAATTCCAGTGCGTAATTTCTTCATTCCATTTATTTGTCAATGCTACACTTCAGTCCCATTTAAATATGCAAATTTCAGCTGCATCCGAGACAGGTCTGTTGTTTATATTCTACGGGGCAATATGTTGAATGTCCGTAATTAAATTATGCAAATTAGAGACATGTGTGGCCGATAAATCATTTTCCACAGCACTGAATGACGGATTTTTCTTGTTTCTCTTTTGTAATTGCTTCAAATGAACATAAAGGATTGTGGTCGATTTAAAACAAATTAAACTTTCACTAACTGGAAGCAAGCCACCACTTTGAAATTTTCAACCATAAATTACTAAATGTAAGTGTTACAGCTCGAGCCGAGCACAAGGACCGCAATCACACAAAGCATTTATTACGTAAGTTTCATAAGTTAACTTGGTCACTAAGGTGGGTCAATTTTAGCAATTTCAAAAACCAAAACCAGTGGCATGTGCATCTTGCTAATCAAACTGCATCATTACTATTTCGTTTGCGAATACTTTTGAGTACTGCACAATTGGTTGAATGGGTTTGTTAGGCACCTCGTGTTTCCTTTCAAAATTTCATAGACAATTTTCTTGACCTGTCACAGACGGCAAGCATATTGGTTTTACTGTTCAAACTAACTTCATTTGATGTAAGATTTTCAGAGATTGATTTCAGAAATCTTTTACTTCATTTGTTTTGAACATGCTTTATGCTATATAAGACCGCATTAGTCGAAACTTGTCGTTTATTACTGCTGTCGTTGTCGATAACATATGACAGCCGTCTGTAACAGGTTAAAAAATCTTTGATAATAGCCTTGCAGAGGCTGTCGAAGTGAAAATATGTATATTTTCTAAGTAATATTGGGAGTCTATAAACTTTTAACCACCATTTGTACATACAAATTCCTCAAATGTGGTTAGGATTCTGTTCTGTTAGAGCAAGAATAGGTAAAAACGACAATGATGGATATCAGAATGTTTCAGATTGGTTATCAACGATGTAATAGTTCTAGAGGTTGAGCTACTCTATTAGAAAAAATATTCCCTGCTAAAATCATTTTTTGAAGTAGTATATTCTGATGTTAGTACGAAATAGGTGATTTAATGAAAATTATTTTCGGTGGTACAGTGAGCCAAATCTATTACCTCATCTCATCAGTTTTAAGCTAATCAAATATAAGCAGATGACATTCGACCTCGTTCAATAGACTTTTTGAAATTTTAAGAGATGAGTGCGCGGGCTGGTTTGTAAGGCTCGGAATCAGGTCAGGCCAACCTGAAACCTGAAGCTGGTCACCTGAACCTGAGTTGACCTGAAACATGTTTTATTCAATTTTGACCTGAACTGATTGACCTGCTAACCTGAAAACCTAATTTTGGAAAAGACTTAGAATTTAGCTTTTTCACTATATAAAAGCTGTCGTAAAGATTTCTGATTTCGATTTTTACCGCGAAAAAACGATCTACTAAATTCTAAATAACAGAATATTGCAATATACGCTACTTGCACTTGCAGATTCTGCCTCTTTTCAATAAATCTCATTATGATAGCCTTGAATAAGTACTTCAAGGCACACAACTACGACACTGTTTGTATGATTCGTGCATCATGAAAAGAAAAGACGATTTCTGCGTTAAGGGCATGCTTTAAAAAATTGGAATTTAAAAGCCTCCGAACGACCTGCGCTATCAACATTTTTTAACTGGCGGAAACGGATTTGTTTCACACATTTTCATGCTCTATCCATTGCCGAAAGAATTGGTTGTCCTCATATATAACTTGGCAGTTCGCTCATGGTAAATTTTCAAAATCTGAAAAAATCATCTATCAGCGGACGCCTGAGTTTCTATAGGGAATGAATAAAACTTGCTGGAGATGAAAGACCGTGAAAAAACTGTGAAGCAAATCTGTTTCCGCCCGTTAAAAATTTTCGTGGTATATGCGTTAAAAATTGCAGAGCTCCGCCTCTTGCAATAGTGTTGCATGATCAGTTAACTGAAATTTTCAACAGTTTGAGGCAATAGAGGAAGGATCAATCATTCAGGCATTGCCTGAAACTGCAATTCTTTATTGAAACAAGAGTTTTGAGTCTTAAATCTTGTTACGCAACAGATTGTTGATCGTTATTGTCGAATCTTCGTATCACGATTCGAAAAGTTAATATTTTTTAAGAAACGATCGACTTGCATACATATAATATGCCAAATCCTTTCTGTAAGTTTTTCAGTAAATTCTACAACTGAATGTATTTCATCTACTTCATCATCTACAACATAATTGTTAGATTTTCCATGCAAAAATAAGGTCAGGTCAGGTCATTTCTTTCGGAGCAACCTGAACCTGACCTGAGCTGATCAGATCAGTCAATTTCAGGCTCATGTCAGCATCGGTCGACCTGTTCCGAGCCTTACTGGTTTGTGAAATAACCTTTTTCCGTAATGTTCGAATCTCTTGAATTCATTTCAATATTCAAAAATAGGTCCAAACTGTCTTCTATGCCAAGCTTGAATACACTATAGTACACATGTGATAGCCTGAATACAACGATGAAAATAAGAATTGGTTTTATGCTCTTCCAGAATTGAGGAATTCATAAATGTCATAATTAAATTGAATATAAATTACAAACCGTGTCTCTGCTGATAATGGGACCTTTCGGTTGTAACAAACTAAGTCTTACGTAAAAGTCAGTGATACAATCGCTCTTTGAACGAAGACTTACCTTTATTTTAAATAAAGTTGTGAAGAAAAATCATAAGCGGGCGTACTAAACGTTCGCTGAACCAGAAAATTTATAATAGAAATTGGAGCCAAACAAAATGTTTTTGTCAGTCTGAACTTTCGAAAAAAAAATCCTGTCCAACGTCCATCAAATGTTATAGTTTTTACGTGTGCTTCAATCTGAGAATTGACGATTCAGTGAAGAAAATATTGATTTTGATCTCGCTTTCTTTCGTGAACATTTTAACGTTTTGTTTCTTGAACTCTAAGTTCTCTTTTCTTGTTTTTCATGTTTCATTTCAAACGTTGAGTTCATTTCGTCAATTTGCTGTAATTTGCCCGAAACTTCTTGATGGAATTAACTATTTTTTTTTGATACCAACATTGAAAAATGATACTTTCGCCCCGCATATGAGGGGCGAAAGTAAAAAAATGCATCCCACGGGGAGAAAGTACTTAACGAAGAGCGAACGCAACTGAACGAACAGCGAAAGTGACTGACGTCACAGAAAATGAGAGAAATGAGTCGAGTTGTCAACAAAATCCGCTCATATTATGCAGAATACTTTGATCAAAATTGTAAAACACTGTGCGCCAGTGTTCTTATTGAAATTAGCATACAAAGTTGATACTTTTTGTTACTGAATGATTTGTTAGTTATATCTTAATTTTTGTGTGTGTTATTGTTGTGATGGCTAAATTATTAAATTTTTCATATACCAGGGGGCTGCCGCCCCCTGGACCCCCGCATTTTCTGGCTAAATGCCTTTTTATTTCAACATTTTGTTGCGATGTTTGCGATACGTATCAATTTTCAATGTTGGTATCAAAAAATAGTACATTGAATGACAAGGGGCGAAAGTAAAAAAATTCAACCGTGTGCGAGAGTTGGAGCCCGCGCCGAAGGCAAGGGCCTCAATCGCACAGGTTGAATTTTTTTACTTTCGCCCCTTGTCATTCAATGTACTATTTTTTGATACCAACATTGAAAATTGATACGTATCGCAAACATCGCAACAAAATGTTGAAATAAAAAGGCATTTAGCCAGAAAATGCGGGGGTCCAGGGGGCGGCAGCCCCCTGGTATATGAAAAATTTAATAATTTAGCCATCACAACAATAACACACACAAAAATTAAGATATAACTAACAAATCATTCAGTAACAAAAAGTATCAACTTTGTATGCTAATTTCAATAAGAACACTGGCGCACAGTGTTTTACAATTTTGATCAAAGTATTCTGCATAATATGAGCGGATTTTGTTGACAACTCGACTCATTTCTCTCATTTTCTGTGACGTCAGTCACTTTTGCTGTTCGTTCAGTTGCGTTCGCTCTTCGTTAAGTACTTTCTCCCCGTGGGATGCATTTTTTTACTTTCGCCCCTCATATGCGGGGCGAAAGTATCATTTTTCAATGTTGGTATCAAAAAAAATAGTTTTCATGCTTCGGGGCCGAAAATGAGGGCAATTTTTCGAATTTTCTCGGGTTTCCGGCCCTCTGCATGAAAACTCACATGTGCACCTGTTTGGGACGGTTGATTTAAGGCACTTTCGCTTGTAAGCCTCACTTCGTTCGGCCTACAATCCGCGAAATTGCCTAAAATCAATCGTCCAAAACAGGTACACAAATGACTAATGAACGACTCGGGGCAAAAGTAAAAAAATTCAACCTGTGCGATTAGAGCCCTTGCCTTCGGCGCGGGCTCCAACTCTCGCACACGGTTGAATTTTTTTACTTTCGCCCCTTGTCATTCAATGTACTATCGCTCATCACTGACTAATTGTCATTTATAAAATGAAAAGTAAGCTTGTCGCTTCCATTTTGTTGATTCATGGCGGAGCCAAGGTCACTAAACACACCAAAACGAGACTCTTCATTTTTATCACGGTTCATGCAATGGATTTTTTTTGATACCAACATCGAAAGTTGATACTTTCGCCCTCGAAATTCGGGGCGAAAGTAAAAAAATGCAAGTTATGTGTTTGAGCGGGGAGAAAGAAAGAATACATAAAGCGAAAGTCAATATACATAATACGAAAGTCGACTACATAATGTAATAGTCGACTCTTGTCAATAAGTGTACTGCGATCAAAATTGAAATAAAGCGTGCGCCAGTGCTCTTATTGAAATTAACATACGAAGTTGATAATTTTTGTTGTTAATGATTTGTTAGTTATTTGTTAATTTTTGTGTGTGTTATTGTTGTGATGGCTAAATAATTAAATTTTTGATATACCAGGGGCTGCCGCCCCCTGGACCCCCGCATTTTCTGGCTAAATGTCTTCATATTTCAACATTTTGTTCTGCTGTTTGCGATACGTATCAACTTTCGATGTTGGTATCAAAAAAAATAGTATGAACGACTCGGGGCAAAAGTAAAAAAATTCAACCTGTGCGATTGAGGCCCTTGCCTTCGGCGCGGGCATCAACTCTCGCACACGGTTGAATTTTTTTACTTTCGCCCCTTGTCATTCAATGTACTATTACATTCGCCTTCCATCGAAAATACGACTTTAAATCGAATTCGCATATTTAGAAAATGTCAAAATGTTCACCGCTAACACATAGACAAATTTGTAATCTCTAGGGATGAAATATTGGAATTTGTAATCTCTAGGGATGAAATATTGGAAATTGTTAACCTAGAGTTAACAAACTGGAAAGCGCCGTGTATATGATACAAATCGATCATAATTGTAGTAGACATAGCAAACTGAGAGACTTCTCTCTCTTCAAAAACGAATGCTGTCAAGAATCGTTGGCGTGTTGTTGCAATATTTTTGTGTGCTATTGAAGTGATCGACATATTTTGTGTTTGTTTGGTGCTTAGTTTTCGATTAAATTGATAATTTTTGGTGTTTTTCGTGATTTTCGATGAAAGGCGAATGTAAAAGCCATTAAATGACTCGGGTCGAAAACGATTTTTAAAAATTCGAGGTGTATGTGTGAGCTGAGAGGGTATTGTAACATTCGAATGCGATTGTGAACCTCGGTAAACCTCGGTTCACAAACACGCATTCTCATGTTACAATACCCTCTCAGCTCACACATACACCTCGAATTTTTAAAAATCGTTTTTCGACCCATGTGATTTAAATAACTATTACATGCTGAGTGCGTCGAAAGTAGCGCGTAAAACATGAAAATTACAGTTTACGGTGCATGTAGCGTGTAAAATGCAACAAGCGCCGGCAAACAAAATTTTCATGTGTCGAAATGTGTCCCACGAAAAGTGGACTTTTTCACATTTTCATCAAACTCAAATCATTGCGAACATGAACTTTATTTAGTCAGAATTGGAAAATTTCAATTACACTTTTCATATCGATTGTATCTCACCAAACCAAATGAAATATTACAATTTTTGTCGGTCCGGAAATTTATTTATTTTTTATGTATGACAAGACTGTCCATATATGTTCATGTTGCCGAAATATTACCTTTTGTCAACAAAATTTATAAATTTATATGATGTCTCGCTGGCATCAGATACTTTCTTGGGTAAGTCTATGACACAATTTTCGTGGAAAGAAAACAAAATGCAATTTTCATGAAACCTTTTTTTTATTCTTTTCATTTTGTAAGTCTAATTTCTTAAAAATTAATACTGATTTACTGTAAACATACAAAAGGCGGTAGAAATTGTTTATTATTTAAATATTAAAGCAGACTATACAATTACCATTATTATTACTTTGTTACACTTTTTTATATACGACTGAACAATGTTTTTGTTAATATTACGTTTTTGTTGCTTACATCCTAAATCCTGCAACAAAATCTTTCGCAATAAATTTGTCCGGGCTTTTCCCGTAACAATAAAACACTTTCGAGAAAAACGAAACCCCATATAACACAAAAAGGTATTTCGATTCCATTACATTGTTTTATATACCGAGAGTAGAGAAGAAGGAAAAAAAACAACAAAAAGAAAAATGATTTGTGCAGGATCTTATAAATATGTCGATTATATCAGTACCTACACAATTATTTTCTTGTTTCTTTTTATGCGATTTATTAGTATTTTACCTGTTCTATTTTCTACAAATATTATTTCAAGTGGCAAGTTATATAAATGTTTGTTTTCTCCGAGCGGTTAGACATTATGGTTTGGCCTTTTATTATTTAATAAAAAAAAATATAGAAAAACTTAGCAAGAATATTAATATTATATAAATTAATGCATGTCGGACGGAATTAGGCGAGAACATTTGACTTTTTTTTATTATACAAACTTTTTTCGAAACCATTGATGATAGAAATATTGAAACTAAACATTTACTTTATAGTTGGTTCGAATTTAACGACTCTGTCCGTACTAGTATACAGACCAGTAAAAATAGTTCTCACTCATTTTTTTGGCGAAGAAAAACAAAATTCCAAGCAAATTAAAACTCGAAACATTTTTTTTGCAATCACGACAGTTTTTTACGTAAATTTATACATCTCTCATTCTATTAATGATCGGTGAACACTTATAATATTCCTGGACTTAGTTTTTTTTTAGTATTTTTCGACTTTGGTATAAAACAAATGAACTGAAAACAACAATTAAAATACTCAGCAAATTTCGTTAGCTGTAGTTCTTATGCAATTCATATATATCTTCGCTCACAAACATATTTTATTATTTACTTCTATTGCAATTACATTTCGTTATTATTATTTATTATTATTATGGATAAACACTTGAGTATACAATAGCCTATTATAAGACAAGGCGTTGTAATCGCATAATTATAGTCAGACGAGGTTCATTGTTCACTCACCCGAAGATTCCATAAATTATGTGATTACAACCCCTTGTGTTCCGCGACGGATTATCACATTTTAGCCTACATAAATTTAAGAAAGTTGACGTTTCAAGTCGTTTGATTATGGGCAAAAAAAAGCTTTTCCATTCAACCCCTTATAAATGACAAGCGTATCAATGTAGTGTAATTGAATCTTTTACTTCCGTTATTTTAACTATTTTTATTATGTGATGATATAGTATTTTAACCTATCGCCGACAGTAAAAGCATATTTACCAACAAAATTATCGAGTCTGTTACTTCTTTTGATCGAAGTACTTTCAACATCTAATGGAAAAATCTTTTACTTCGAATGTTTTAACATAAATTTTCTTTTCGAACTAGCCAGTGTTTATCTACTATTTTTGTCAAAGACATAACCGTTTGCAAAAAGGCTAATACAACGGGAGCCACAGAAAGCTCTACAAAAGAAAGGAGTTACAACAAAAGAATGATTTCCTGTGGTTCTCTCAAGTCAATTAAACCGATTGTTAAAAAACTTATTGAAAATGCTCAGAAGATATTCTCAGAGCTAAAACAAAAAGCTGACCACTGATACCCGGCCTGCCACTCCTAATTATCCACTACTCATCGATCCAGAGTTATTTTCCGAAATCTCAAATTATAATTATTGTTGGGCTCCTCAACCAACTCCAACTTGAACCACACTGTCTCAAAATTCGTCAGAATTGTTTTCACAGTTTGCACAGCGCATGATAACTCCTCAACCAACTCCAACTACACCAACAGAGTCTCAAAACTCGCTAGAATTATTTTCGCATTGTCATTCTAATTTTGAAGATCTACCACGGTGCATCGATACGATAGCTAAGCGCTCATACTGAGCCGACAATAAAAGTTATTCCGCTCTTGTGGATTCGAAAATATTTATTTGGTTCCATGTACGGACCGTAAAAGAAAACTTTTTTCTCAACGAAAAGAAAAAGTTCGGCGTTAAAAGGTTAACATACAGTTTGCTATACAATAAGACAACATATCGCCCATCGTTTGCTTTTGTTGTCATAAACGCAGATGACTTTTAGAAGCGGAATGGTTAAATTACTACATTTGACGGCAACATCAACACTTTAACTGCCGGACAACAAATACGTTAATTACACCCCATGTTTATTGACCAATTAAAGGCTAGAATGTGATAAAAAAAAAATGTTATTTGAGTTGTTTATGAATTTGGTCAGTTTACGTTTCTCCTCTACACATTCTCAGATTTTTATGTTCGCTTTTTTCTTATTCGTCGTGAAACTATTTAACATTTTCAATGTTTTCGAGCTCTTCAAACTTTATTACTGGGTACAAAAATATTAGCCGAAAGTAATAAACACATTTAACGAGGTAGAAGTAACAGGTATTTTCGAGTACTTTCAAGAGCATAATTATTTAACACTTATTAGTCGACACAGTGCGATTTACTACAAAAACAACCGAGTGTGTTGAACAATAACAGATTAGGAAAACGGATACATTTCTCTAGCGTTTGTTTCGAATTTATAAATCTTTTGAAAGTCTGTGTACAACACTTCTATGTAACATTGTAACCATTATAGCTAAAATAAAGACAGCCGTTCTACCTGTGTCACGCTGTTGATAACATAAATCAATAAAAAAGAAAGAATTTGGAATATTTGGTCATTTAAAGCAATATTGTGAAAACGTTAGAAAGGAATTATAACGTTAAACAAGCAATAAAAATTGAGTCATTGTTCCGATAGAACTAGTTATCGTTGCGGGTAATTGATGAAGCTGACAGAATTAATCGACCCATTAAAAACAACGACGAGTGCTAAATTGATTTTAGTCGAAGACATTTCAAGACACTTAAAGAAATATTGTCTCGCAGTTCAACCGTTTTTTTTGCGTCGTCATATTCCATTGCCGTTTCATAGGCAAAGGAAATGGCAGTTTTCCAAGTTACATATCAAATCAACCAAGTGATTGAACACATTTTTGCTTAGGAAAATGATTCTGTGTCAATTTTGAAAATGAATTCAAAGTTTCTGTGAAATGGAAACTGCGCTTGAAATATGATGCACTTGACACTGCATACTGCATGTATATCTGAGTTGACAGAATATTTATGATCCGAATGAATAACGGCACGGATTTATGAGAGTACTTGCTGTAAGTGTATCGAATATCATCTCGAGCGACGACAAAGAATGTGTGTTATCCCCCGGCACATCTATTAAATCGACTACGTTGTATTATAATAAGGTGCGTAATTCGAACTCGAAAACCTTGAACGATTTTAATGGTTTCACTGTACAAATTTTTGTTTGATTTGTAAGGGAACGGAAAATAAATTTTATTTTTAAGTTAGAGTTGCAAAAGAAAACAACGAAAAATTTAATCGAAAGGAAATAAATTACGCTAATGCTATCAGTTTACTATCCACAATCTTAAGAATCATAAATTTTATTATTTGGTTTAATCGTAAAACATAAAATGAAAACAAACTCCCATCCATTTCGATTTCTCTTCAGTGTATCAGTACATCGAGAATTATTATAATAATTTACAATCACAAAAAAAAACATAAAAACACTTTGCCACCGAACCAGCAAATTAAACGGGGGAAAATATATTGTCCGTTTCACAATTCGAATCTCGTGTTATAACTATTTGCACATATATCACACCATGTTATACCACCGAATAATAATGTTTTAAGTGATTAACGTACAACAACAACAAGACCCTGTGTCTCTTGAATGCTTGCAAATTTAGTCTTGTATTTGGTCAAAAGACATGTAAAAATAAAATGTGAAACACACGATCATAAACCTCTCTCTCTCTCTCTGTCTTGTTCGTAGATTAGACTTCGAATTTTGTTCCTAAATTTTAAAAATAAAATTGTTGTTTTATAAGGACCTCAACATTCATTTTTAATAAATTAACATAAGTCATTGGGGGGTTAGAAGAGATGAGTGGATATGTTCAAAATGTGGCATCGTCGACATTAAAAAAACAACACTCCAACACTGGTTCTTTTAGCAGATCGTTTCCATGGGAATTTTCGAACTTGTCGTATTGGAAAATGTGTTGTTGGTTACCGATTCACCGATTGATGGTAAGCCATGCGATGAACTGGAATGACCGACATTATTGGTTGTGTCCATAACACCGCGTCCAGTTCTTGAGCTCCATAGTCGTTTGACGGCTGTCCATACCTGGGTAATAATTTTTGTTTGGTTTAAAATGGAAAATATAATTTTTTTTGTCAGACGTATAAAATTGTTGTAAGAAGATAAAATCGTTAAACGGCATGGAGTGTTTTTCCATAAAAATGTTGTTTTTTTTCTACATCAATTTGTTCATTAACCGAACGCACACGCCAACGAATTAAAATAGATGAAATCTTCTACAAATCGTTTTTAATTCAAAACCATATTTCAGATGCCATAAAAAAGCAACCAAAAACCAGACAGTCGTTAATAACTTAAATTAGAAAATTTTCCCAACGAGTTACAGGAGTATATATACAGAGATACATGGGCATTACTATGCAACCGTCTTAGCGATTTATCATCAAATTTTGTATCTTTAAAATTGAATTTCCAAAATGTACAACACGGAAAATATGAAATAAAATCGATATATACCTGAGGTTGACATCCGACAACGATGAATATGGGAACGCCCTGCAGTGCATTTATTAAATCGGTTACATACCAGAAATAATCCGGTCCACCAACTGGAAAAAACATATGGAACGAGACATAACGTTAATAATGAAGTTAAACACAGAAATTGTGTAATTATATTATGTTTCCTTACCTGCCCACGACAGAACATCAGCCACCCAGGTGATGCCCATCACCACAATCAGTTTCAAGCATACGCGTCCCAATGCGGCTCTGGAAATTAGCGATTTGAAACTACTATAAATAATTAATTATATTTTTCGGTTAATTCGAAACAACTGGAATATAATAACAAAAAGTTGGTTATAGTGTGTGAGTGTGTGGATGTGTCGTTGATTTATGCAATTTAATGATGCGATAAACAGTGTATAACAACAAATAAATGCAGCAATGATTTAGTGAATATTAAGTAAGTTTAGCCGCGTGAATGAATTCGAATAATATTAATTTAAACGCAGAGAGAGATCATCATCATCATCATCACGTCAATATCAATGTAGAGAATTGCGGTTTCATCACAGAGCGAGAGCAGTGTAATGCGAAATTTATGAATGTAATACCACTAATTACTCAGATCCAACGACTGTAAATGAGCTGAACAAACAAAAACAGTGGTTCGGTACAGAAATTCAGGATGATGTTTTGTTGCTTGTTTTGTTTTTGTTGCTCGCAATTCATCAACAGGATATAATATTCGGTATTGCACGTGGTAGAATCAGTCAACTATTGCTCGAATGAGATATCCGAGCGGGACAAACATTCGTCTTTCAATAAAATTGTTTTATTTGAAGGAAAGAATTCGGTTAAATGAATGTCGAATGAGAGTCTTCTGGGACTCAACATGATAAACTTAAAAATTCTTCCAATTTAAGACAGTTACGAACAACAAAAACCGTTGAAACCGTGCACTCGTGTGCTTTGTTCGATAATTAGCATTAACATTTATTGAGAGACTCCACAGAGCATAAAAAATCAGACAAACTTTAACACATGCCCTCAATGAGGCATTGCCTCAACCGTAGCACACAGTTTATGTTAGTCTTCATAACGAAATAGGGAAGTGAAACGAAAATGTCTACATCGTACAATGTTAGGCATTTGCACAGCTTATTTCAAATGTGTGTCAATAATTTCAAAATTTTGCACGAATTTGACGAACATGAATCGAATTCTTTCGAACAAACCAAAAATTCAATCGATACGCACGCTTATTATGTTATACGATTACCAGAAAGCACACCTCTATATTACCATTCAATTCATTCATTAGAAATATTGTTTAGCAGATTTGTCGGTTGTTTCTTTTTTGTTTCATTCTTTCGAAACACTTTGTACGGAACAATACAATGTAAATGGAGTAACTTTTTTTTATTATTATTTTGAGATGAATGAGCCATTTAATAATTTTTTGTTTCTGTAAAAAAAATATTACCGTTCGGTTGTTGATTTGACGTCGTCTCGTTTCCAGAGGCCACATGTTAATTGTCGAGCAGTCGATGCAAACAATAGGAAATTCACACATAAGAGAACTCCAATAGGGCCGTAGAAATAGGTTAGCATTTCTATGTCACCTGTAATTTAGTGTTTTTTTGTTTTGTTTATTGTTAAATAAATCGGAAGGCAAAAAAAACATTTTTGAAATTTTAATGGGTACGTAATTGTATTCACATTCATTCCATTCATTCAATCACTCATTCATTTAGTCGAAAAAGAGATCAATTTACTTTGGGAATTGTAAGACAATCTGATAAGAAATGTTATAGACGTCGAAACAAAAATCCACATGATACAGAGCAGGGCTTGTTTTAAAGACTTTAATTCTGAAAACTCCGAAAAATTATGAAAAAAATAAAATCCGACAAAATTTCAGATTTTCTTTTTAAAGTTTTTGAAAGATCAGAAAAATCGGAAAAAATCCTGAAAAAAAAAATCAAAATTCATTCGAAAGTTATCAGAATTAAGACTCTCTAAAAATAAGCCCTGATACAGAGTAGGTATAGTTGTTGCAGTAACATTTTCATTTTTACTTAAAAAAAATCGTTTTGACGACGAACAACTTCAAGTGGCCTAACACGATGAAGTTTCGTGTTGTTCAGCTACATATTTTAAAAGGAAAACCACTTTAAAGGATTCTTTTTCACTCAAAAAAACTTTACTCTTGCGATTACACAGACTGTAAGGCTATAAGTGCTCTTTAAAAAAAAAACGTTTTAATGTGTCTGCTTCGTCTATTATCCATTTTGTATCTACGTGTGACTATGGTCATTAGAAAATATTAATAGAATTTCATCCGACGTTTTGTTTTCCTTCTGAAAAGCCTCCCATTTCTACTTGGAGTGAATGTTACATCGTATACGATACATAGAAAACATAAGATAAAATAACACTCAACTAGACAAATACATCTTTTGTTTTGTATTAACGTACGCTGTTACATTCATAAGACATTTTGTACAGGCAGTCATCGAGACAATCACTGAATGAAAAGAAACATTGACAATTATTTACAACACTTTGTCGATATATGGTCATTAATGTGACGTGATGATAAGTTTCCTGAGCGAAGTTTTATCATCCGACGAGTGTGTTAATGACCAAAACACCATATGCTGAACAAGCTTTTTTGTGCGGAGTTTAAAACTGTCGTCAAATTTAGCATCAGTTGCAGAAATTGGCAAAGTTATCAGATATGTTTTATATACTTTAAAATGAAATATATAAAAAGAATGGGACCACAGTGACATGGTATTACGGGGTGGATTTGAACATAATATTTTTATTCTCTTATTCTCTATATTGAAAACAAAAATATAAATTCTCAGTCGATTCGCTTTCATAATAAAAGACTTGTGGAATATATTGCCGACGTTCGCAACAAACTAATCCTATAAAATGTTTGCATTGAAATCTATAATAATTGAAAGTTTGATGGTACAACTTAAGGTAATATTTAACTTGGCCTAATTCCAATGAAAAAAAACCTTTATTTATCCACCAATATTGACTGACTGACTACACATTGCATATTGGGTTGGTTTGACCCATTACTGCCGGCGAGATCTACGAAATCTAACTGGGGACTGCTCTGTACTTTTTACATCAACAGAACGAGTAGCTTTGAATTTTCCATTAACTTTTTTCCTATTCCAGAATGGGTTTTCATTTTCGAGCTTTTGTGTTCCATAAGTAAATCATATGATGAGTGCTTCTCGTTTCTTGTTCGTTCAAAATAGACAAACAAAATATGACGAGCATAAAGCGTGAACTGCACCACTATCAATGTTGTTGAATTGAAACTGCATTTGATAAATAGCTTCCAGTCGCATATCGTGCTTTTAGAATCATTGCCTTTTAGCGATACCATATACAGGTAATTATAATTATCTATTATGTCATCTGACACGTCCAGTTATACATGTGTCGATGGCATGGCCTCCAAAATCGATTATAGATGCAAATTTTCATTGAATTTTTTTCCAATAATTTCAAATTCAAATATCAGTAAACTACAGCATTTTCTACACCGCAATTACTTCAAGAAATTTTATCATGTACACCGTGAGATCGGCTGACATTAAAACGCTTATTAAATTTGAATAAATACAATGCTTCAATGCCTCCACAATTTAAATATTTTTAGTATGAAATGCGTAATTACTATAATGGAGAATGGTGGAAAATCATGGAAAAACACAGAATCTAAGATAGAATGAATGTCAGATTCTGATTGACGGGATTGTTTTTAAAATATTTTTTTAACAATTTGAATGGAAGGTTGAGGTCGTATGAAATAACATAATGTGACAAAATTCTTGATGTCATTTCATACAATACGAAGGTCAATCTTTCGGTTACACACTTTATGGCATTTAATACAATCAGAGTAATTCAGCTGGCACTCATTGTGCTTCAATTCATTTTGTATAGATAAATGGATTTCGTCACTGTTAGCTGAAAGGAGCTATTAAAGTATTTTGTACAGTCAGGGCCGTAACTGGAAGACATTGCCCACTGGGTACGCACTGATTTGTACAGTGATGTATTCATGCTTAAAAAGACAATTACTGAATTAAAAAGTTGGGATGGGACTCTTGGAAGTTAAGAAAGGTATCGATGAACAAAGGCAAAATTGGAATATCAATGATATACAACTCAACTCTTATAAACTGTTCGAAAAAATTCAAATTTGGTATTTTTCTAACAGTTCATAAACTTTATAACAGTTGAGACGTTCTTTTTCATTGATAACTTTCTTAACTTTTTAATTCAGAAATTGTCTTTTTAGACATAAACACAGCATTGTAGAAAGGAGTTGGTAGCCAGAGGTCAATATCTTCTAGCTACGGCCCTGTGTACCTGTGTACAGTGTATTGTTGTTCATCGGAAAAACTAATGCGCAACAATGGTCTGAACAGCACTTTCTCTTAATCAAAGAAATAAAAACAAACAAAACTCATTCTCTCAATCGTTCCACAAGTAAACTACAAAATGTTAAGCCGGCAAACAGCTATACATACCATAAAAGAAGCACTTCTTCTCGCCAAAACGTGGACGCAAAAATGTGTCTTCCGGTGATTTTGGCAGATTATCCAAAACTATTGCTACGAGGCAAATGATGAATGGCACACCCCAAGCGTAGACCTGGTAGATACGAAGTCTGACCAATTCCTGACCTTTTTCCAAAGATGTTGGACGGAAATCTCTGAAAGTTTTTGGAAAACAGCAACGATTAAGTTAAGAATATTACACGGTTTTGGTTGTAATGAATGACAATTCGAGTTATGTACGTAGATGGAAGGATGGTTTTTGTCGTGTAGACCAGACACAAATACTGTAATCATGATCCGACAAGAAACTATTTCATCCGTGTATTTGATATTACGTGGTAAATGTGCAGAAACTAGTTTTTATTCCGCCGCTTGTGTCAGCAGAACAGACTAGTTTTCGGTAGTGAAGCATGAAGAATAAACCAAAATGAAACGTGTATACGTTTCGGTTTGCCAGAAAAACATGCACTTTTATTTCCAGAATAACTTTTTATCGAATGTTCGGGGTTTTTTCCTTCTATTTTTCTTTCCGATTTCTTATTTTATGTGTGCGAAAATCTTGGTATGTACTACATGTTCATGTTAAACTTTGACTCAAAAAGAATATATTACAGCGCAGATATAACATAAGAAGTGAAATTTTACGGAGTTTTTTTTCCAGCTTACATATATTTTGTGCCATATGCCAAATATGTCGGCTTTGAAAAGGTTTTCTGTTACACTATAAGGCCAAAGTATGAAAATTAAATGTGCATGCATATATATCTTGCGTCGATATGTATATTTATATACTCACAATATGACTTTTTATAAGACATACAGCAGTGCAATGTTTATTTGTTATGTTTTTTTATTATATAGGAAAAAGAGTTTATTGTTTACACTTTTGGTTTTTTTTACCATTTTTATTTTATATACACTCGACGGAGTTAAAACTGTATACGATTTCATGTGTGCGGCTCAAACCGGCAGACTATAGGTAATGGTGAAGTTTATAACAATAAAAGTATAGAAAATATAATGAATGGTGCAGTGAAGAATCATTTTCAGATGGAAATTGAGTACAGAGAAATAAATATGTGAATAAATTCTTATTGCTTCTAGAAAAATAATTGTAAAAAAAGCAAGCAAGAAACAACAACACCACACGAACAAAATATTTATATCGCTTTTTATAGGCGAGATGTGTGGTTATGCGAAGAATATATGTGAAGAAAATTCATACATTTTTCCTTTACATGGAGATGATCCATAAAAAAAAACAAATTTCCTAAATGTAATAATAGCACCATTGCACCATGACGACGACGACGATGTATATGATGGTTTAACGTACGGTTTATTTTTTGTATTTTAATTTTAATTCATTGGCTTCGGAACAGATATTAATTCAATTACGTCGGGTTCCATAAAGATATTGAAGGCACATTACGATTATCTGTTAAGAATGGTCTTGAGCCATCACATACACACACATTTGATTAAAATGGAATAAAACGATTTTTTTTGTACCCCGAAACCATACACTTATTATTGCATAGACACATGGCCCTCATACGAATTAATATCCACAGAAAACGGCTGATACGATAATTCTAATGCACTTTTTGTTATACTTTTTCATTCATGCACCGCATGTATAAAATATTCGTATCGCATGGTGTATGCTCAGTGCTCAGTGCATTACATTTATAGACATTTGTAATCAATATTTTCTAATAAAAGTTATCTGTAAAAGAAACCCACCAAAAATATTGTGATTGATTTTTGTATTACCAGTTAAAGATTTGATTTTTGTCGGATTTGTGTGTATTTTTACAGATAGGGCTATCGTACGATATCATCGTACACACGCCGGCGATAGAGCTTGTTTTTGGTGAGTTTGATGACCATATAACACGGAAATCAAAATTAAATAACAGATAGACGAACGAACGAAAGACAGAAAAAAAAATTATCTGATGTTTGGATAAAAAAGATAAACTAATAAATAAGAGGATAGTTTTTGAAAGAAAGTAAATATTTGAGAAATGAATGAATGGTGTAGGTATTTTGATGTTTGATTTATACGTTTGAGCGTAAAAAGTTTAATTTTTTTTTCTTTCTGAATAGGAATGCATGTCTGTTGGAAAAAATAAATTGAAAATATGTCTGACACATGAAGTCAATATTTGCTGGAGAAATCAAGTTATTATTTGCTCAAGAATGCGTTACATCAAAACATATTATACTCAAAATTGTATGTTTTAATAATGACATTATAGGTTGGAGGAATTCCTAAGTTTTGAATTCACGTTAAACGTTTATAGTACTAGTTTAGGAATGTAGCTTCTGCCAGTGAAATGTTATAAACTTCTATGGTTTAATTATTAAACTTATAAAATACTTGTAACAATCAGACTAAAAATTCTTCTTTAATGGAGACATTCCCTTCTGTATAATTCATGCAAGTATTGACCTCGGTAACGACTTTTCGTTTTTGCACACAGAACGGAAGAAATTGCATTCGGCATAAATATTTATTTCGATGAGTCAGGAATTTGGCAATAAAACATCTCCAAGTACGTTCGAAAATGTTAACTCTTACAGTTTCCAGGCGCTCGATTTTTTTCTCTTTTAATTATAACACTTGAAAAATGTGTGGTGCTTGAAATTGTTATTTCCACATCGTGACGGGCGTCAATTCCCAGTCACCATTGGTAGCGATCGATGATTCTATGAATTCAATTGAAATGGAAATTAAAATGCAATTATAGCTGATTCGCCAGAGTGTATCTCTTTTTAAGTACGATTCAACTCTTGGCATAAAACCATTTAAGAAACAGCTAACTGCTTATTACAAGCCATCAATCAAAATTAACATCGGCGTAAGCAAATTATATCCAAGCCAATTTGAATAAGTGCATGGAAAAACAGAACATATTGCGGCATGTTATCCATATGTGTGCGTTCGTCATTTCTGCAATCCACTTCAGAAGGCATCAATTTGAATTTTTGTTTTAACTATTTTATTAATGAAATTAAATTTTCATCTTAATAAAACAGCAAATCATTTGTTTGAATACAATCGATGTGTCTGGCGAACTTCAGAAATATACATGCAACGAATACAGAAAAAAAACGAAATTCATTTAAACAGTCTTCAATGCCAAATGAATGGTTTTTTTCCGTGAAATTCCAAGAATTATATTTACGTAGTTCACAGTTGATCAACGCATGGAGAAAGTAAGTACTTGTCTGACATGGTCATTTACATAAGAAAGTTGAGTCAGCTGGTTTCAAAACTACGGTATTATATCACATCGCATGCCGTTAAAGATTAAATGATAATATTATTTAAAATACAAAAATTATTTTCGATTTTATTCATTGACAAAGAATTGGTCGTAGCTGGATGAATGCGTATGTATAATTATGTATCGATGCATGATGGTTGCACCACACTTAATATTGTGTGTATGTTATGCTTTCCGGAATTACATTTTTGGAAAATTCGTTTGCCAGTCATCCGGCCTCAAAAAGTTTGAACTCATTGTTTATGTTTACATTAATTGAACTTAACACTTGCAATATCTGCAAATTGTAAACAATTTATAGCGCGAAGTTAATTACTGTTGATGGTTATATTCACTTCTGATTTAGCTAAAGAGTGTGTTGTGTTTTGTAATTATTTTTTCCTGATGAAGTATACAATAAATTAAGACGTTGTTCATGGCCAGACTGAAGGATTGAATGCTGGAGATTGGAGCAAAATTTCTAATTAAATTTTATTCGATTAAACATTTTGCCGGTAATTACCGCAACAACTGTAACGTTCACATATTGCTTGATTATTAAACATTGATTTATGATCACCCGCAAATACGCAAAGCCAGTTTATAATTACAGTCAGAAGGCGTCTAAACAATTCTATTGCGATTCAATAACAGCTCCGCCTTGATGGAATGCACACCACGGTTTATTGTTCATTGATTGCATTTATGAGTGATCGAGACAGCGACGGAAAAAATGAACATTTCGTTTTTTTTTATTATCCATCAGACACTCATAATCCGAATGGATGCTGGCTTTTTAGTTTTCTATAATCTCAGCTCCTGGTAGCTACTTTAGAAATCTACTTTTGTCTTCTTTCTATATTTTGCTGTGGCTCTGTGCTCTCTTAAACCCTCTTTTGAGTTCTTAGGGATTGTCCGATTTACTCCGAATACCGCACCTTCGGGTATTATGAACTCCAAGATGAGGATCTACCAACATTAGATGGCACATGTCTTAATAACTTCTTACCGAGAACAGGGAAATTTGAAGTAAATAGTAGTTCAAGTTACTAGGAGTAGGGAAAAATTGAAGTAGTAAGGGAGTAGGGAAAAATTATCTGGGCACCCGTTTTTAATGGAAAAGCCTCACAAAACTTTAATCAATCTATCTATCTGTTTGCTGTCTACAATGCTGACAAAATTAATATTGAGCTCTGTCTTTCGTCGTGTTAATTATATAGCGAAATGAATGTTTAAACAAACAAAGTAAAAGATTTTATTACGATTTGATTAACATATGTAGATCGAATCAAGTAATAGATTCGATAACTGTACTTGTCGTCTCTGATAGGTATGTTCACTAGTTGCATTAGCTGTTGTTAAAATCGATCTAAAACGCTAAAACGCTTTTATGCTGCCAAGACTAGGACTAAGTTCAAAGAACTACAGACTTCAATATGAATAAATCTCAGAGTCGAAAAACCTAACGTCTCTGCCGTACATTTTTACCGAGTTTTCTTTCATCCATCTTCAATTCTATCTATCTCGAAAACTCGAATGGAAAAGAAAATTGTTTATCAACAACTTTAGGAACAACCAAAGTTAAATGAAGTGTACGAGTTCCCGTAATCGTGTTTACTCTGAAAAATCTGGCGAGCGGTCACGTAAACCTTCAATAATTATGGTGAAAGAAATGCGATTGATATGTCTTCATTTTGAACTCATTATTGTCTTTTGAATCCATTGTTATGCTTTGTGGTGCTCTGATTAAAAGCGTCCCGTATATCGGTCTTAGTAACTAAATTTACAACAAGAAAAACTAATCATAAAAACGTTCTTTGAAGAATGTTAGATCCAATGCATCCATTTGATGTTAATGAACTGGAACTAATTTCCCCCATTTAATATTACATCATTTCAAGTTCAATCATTATAAAAAAAATCTAAACATTTAATTGCCACGCATCAACCTTACGAGACAATACTGTGTTGTATACAGTAATTAACATTTCAGTTAAGGAAACTTGTTCAGTTGTACAAGAGTAGCGAAAACTAGAAGAATTTGTTATTCATATTATTTACACGGCAGTAAGATTGCTTTTTTTTCTTACTTTTCTTTTGCTTTATACCAACTCTTTTTTTCCCTTCTACTTCTTTTATCTCTGTTCCCGTGTAAAAATATACACGTAGCATCGTGGCATAATATAAACTGAACGAGAATTATACATAATCTCGTTCTATATAAATATATATGTAATGCCACAACGTGGGCAATCACATTATAGAAATCTTAATGTTGCAGACTCGAAATGTTTTAATTTTATTTCTTATATTTGTGTAGAAAAATTATTATTTTGGTATTACTTGATATCAAGGTCGTATCTTTTATAGGCACACACGTAAATGACTCGGTTATTTTTATAATCATAGAGTAGAACATATACTCATGTTATGTGCACACATTATTACACATTCGGTATTTTGTGGACGATGGATATGTTAACAGCTTTTATACAGCAATGGCATGGTATTTTTCTGTCTTGTAACAAAATAAATAGCACTCTTTATAAGACATTGTCAAGTTTTGTTTTTTTCCTTCATGAAATTCCTAAAGAGTAATTGACATTGAATTTATTTGAAGTTTTTTTTTTCTTCGAAAAGACTATGGTGTATTGTAGGTTAAAAAATTAACTGAACAACAATGCGAACAATTTCTGTGTTTTAAAATATGTGTCACATATTTTAGCGGACTAGAATTCGATTGAAAATAATTTTATATAATTAGACGCTTTGATGGTGGATCTATACCGAAAATTTATTTTGTTGACACTAATAATGTGTTCGGTAAATTGGAGTTCAATGTCATTTCCTGTCTTTCATCTTTGTATTTCACGCAATAACTTTTGCTTTAATGAACGAAAATGAAAAAAATGTCGGCACGAGTGTGTGCCTAAATACACAACCGAAATGAAATGACGGTGACAAAGTGCATACGAATAATGTATACGAAAATTTAAGTATATGTTACCAGCAATATAATTGCTTTGAGGCGACATTGTATTCGACATAAACAATTTGCCCATGACCGATTCCATTTTTCGAAATTTTGTTCAACGCCTGTTTGAACAGTTAACACCAATTCGGTGTAAAGAATAACCTTACATCGACTTTAACGAAAAGATTAAGGTAAGACGTAAGAGCATTATGAATATATACCACACCACACGTATATTTAGTGATCCCTTTATGCATTTCTACCGAGAAACCGAATTTAGTGTTGCGAATAGTTCACACACAACGTAGCTAATAGATGCAGATGTATCACATCTTTTCGATGCCAACTTAAATATTTTAAGTATAAATGGAATGTTAGAACATCTGGCTACAGTCGCTACAGTCACTAAAACAATAAAACAAGATTTTTGCGGTACTGAGTATGATCAATCTTAAATTAAAAGATTTGTAACGCTTCTGCGGATATGAATTCGAACAAACTGTTCACAATTATTAATTTATGAATGCAATTTGTTGTTTGATTTCATTTTCATGCCACTTTTAATAATTGTCCTACCATACCAGTTTTGTGCAGAAAGATAGTGATGTTGAAACAACAACAAAAAGAGAGTCCGTAATGCATATTAATGAGAGACAGTATTTATGCCAGGTGACGGTGACTGTGTGTTATACAATTATGAAAAAAAGAGGAATTTTTATTTTTGCATACTTACCGGAATGTCCACCAAATGTTGAAACACATTGTGTTCAACCAGAAGAAGGCAGCCAAAAAGAAGAAATGAATGCCAACAGCTGAAAGTAGAAAACAGAATATAATTAGAGATAATTTTCGCACAAAAAAAGAAGATGCATTAGACTTGAATTTGCATTTTAATGTGTAACCATTGTTACCGCTGTGGTATTTTTTTTTCACTGAGAGTTGATAATCTTACAGAATTTATTGCTGTTTAGACTACAGATCTACACAGCTTACCTCTATGGGGATGTTCATAAATATATGTATGGATGTGGGAGATGCTTGTGGAATCACCACATCAACTTGGATCTGTAGACGTCCATAAAACCATCTCTACATTATTGAAACAAATCTACCAATTTAACGATTATTTCAACTTTTTGTGCTATCGTTGTACTACACTGTCAAACCATTCAGAAACGGCTAATCATCTGTCTATAACGACTAAATGAAGCAATATGCTACAGTAAATGTGGTTATATATAGTAAAATGGTTTAACAAATGAAGTAAAAGATTTTCTATCCAACAATAGGCAACACTTCAAACATGTGAAGTAGTAGATTATTTTTGTTGCAAATTGCCTATTTCAGTGCGGGGTTCTCATTAAATTGCAGAGGGATTCTTTTGAAAAACAGCCTGCCGAAGTCGGACACATTTTCTAGTGGACTTTTTGATATGTGCCTAGATAGGTATTGGTCTCTAGAAGCCAAAATTCACTTTCAAAAAAAATCGTCCAAGCTTGCGCATTGTTTTAGATACACTAACTTCGAAAAATGAACTAGCAGCTAACATTGCTGCAAAAAATATTTTTTCATCAAAAATTCCACATGCATGAAATTCTTTGAATAGCGATACTGAGCATCAAATTTTCATTCCAAAACCACATTCATCGAAACACTACCCATGCATGTTTGGTATTATTGGAAAGCTAAGACCAGTAGAAGTTCGCCTAAATTATCCATTTTTTACCCATACTTTCAACTGCTCATAACTCAGTGTGGATGAATTTTAAACCCAGCAAAACCCAATCTGTCCCGAAAGTACATGTAATTACCTTTCTAATGACACCCCACACGACCTTGTACGTTTCGTGGCCTACGAGTAATTTGGACGAATTTTTTTGAAGGTGGTTTTGGCTTCTAGGGAGCAATACCTATCTAGGCACATATCAAAAAATCCACTAGAAAATGCGTCTCATTTGGGCAGGCTGTTTTTCAAAAGAATCCCTCAGATTGGCAATGGTATTCGAAAAGACAGGTCGAAAGTAAAAACTATTTGAAAAATTATAAAACTCTTCACATCCGACAATTTGACAAAAAACGAAAAAAACATAAGAAAGGTGAAATCTTTTGTCCTAGTCAAGTTAAATTATAAACGGAGTTAAAACAACTCGTCATTCGCTAAAGTAACTAAATATACTGTTCTGCCCGTCTAGTTTCAAAAACTTCAAAGTTCGTGTTCACAATTCCCGACAATTATAAAGTAAACACAAACACAATGGGAACACATTGATGAGTTCCTCAGGGACGTCAAGGTGTTTGATTATCAATAAATCAAAAAACTATTACAATTTATGTTTTTCAATTTCTTTAAGATAACTAATATCTAAAATACCAATTATGAACTGTCTTCCGGTGACAATAATTATCGCTCAGTGCAATTAAAACACAATTTCCTCATTTTATTAAAAAGAAACCAAGTCGAGTCGATTTGTTTAAAAAAATGTTCAAACATCGGTGGCTTTTATGATATACAATTAGACATTCCAAACGCAACGCAAGAATTTCCAACCGTGCAATCACTAGCACAACCAAATATAAATACAATTCGAAAACTTCCCACATATCATTGCCATTTATGCACCTTCATTCCGAGACCATTACATAAATACTGGCCGTAATCCATCAATACATCATTCATACATACAATCACAGCACGCAGAATGCTGTAACAGACTCATCAATCTTCCTATCATTCGAAGCGTATATGATTACCCTATAGAACCGAACGTTTCATGAAAGACGCACCCGCATCTATACAATCTTTTTTATTATGCCGTATACGACAGCATAGGAAAAAAAAATTGATTAAACATTTTATTCGTTTGGAAATATACAGCGATTCATGGTTTCTCATGCAATGAAAGAATTATCATAGTTACATTGTTCATTTAAATTTATTGTTTCCATGTTTCCCTACAAATAAAATGAAGCATCGAAGGGATGTTAATTTAGGGTTTCTAAATGATTTTTTTTACGTTTTTTGATTGGTGTAACTATTTCTTCGGCGCTCGTACGAGGAAGCCGAGTGATATACCAAATTATGAAAAGGGGCGACACGTAGACGCCGGACGAAAACGTAAAACAAGTTAGACATATATACCTCAACATCAAAACAGCATTATGCTTGCACATAAACCACCTTTTCTGTTTAAATACCTCGTATACCTATTTCACCTCTAGTCACATGCATTCATTGTTACGTGAGTCAAGTATAGATACCATACTGCAACGTTTGATAGCATATTTTGCTAACATAACATGAAGTTGAACGAAAAGAAAGAAACAAAAAAAAACGCACACATGGTAACAACATTTTACAACGTATCTGTTCAAGTACCTTCATACCTTTAACTAGCATTTATTAACAAATCCTTTCTGGAATGGTCGGTAATAATAATTTTTTTCCATCAATATAATCGTTTGCTGTTCAACAGAAACATTTAGAAAACGTGCAGGTACTTTCACTCGACCAATTTTATTAAGTCTTGTTGCAAAGATAAAAAGAGTTCTCATGGAAACAATAAATATGACTCTCGTTTCGAGTATACGTTAAAGATTTCGTGGGCACTTCTCAATAAAACATTTTTTTTAGTGATGTTACCGGATACCCCACCTAATCGCAATATTAAATGATCATAATTTAACTGTCTGATGAATAGTACTTTACCTAATTTGTTCCGTTGTGAATATTGCCTACTTAAAATTTATTTATTTACACTCAAAGAAAGATGAACAGAATCAACCACCTTTATCGTTGTGTTTGTTCTGTCAATATTCTAAGTGTCTGAAATAGTTGTGAGCGTATGTTTTGCACGTGAAAGTGTATACGTGACTATCTATAACATATACACAGGATAATGATAGTGAATTAACATAAAAATTTGAATAATGACTGGTACCGAAAAATGAATGAATATTTCTGGGAATTTCGTTATTGTTGCAATGGAAAACAAAGCAAAATGAATACACTCGGTAATTAAAGTCATGATATTTCCGTGCAGCTGGACTGTGATGTATTAAATTTAAAAGGGAATCGAAATTTTTGATGATTGTGGGCTAGCGAAAAACTCATGCAACAATTTTGATATTTTTCGACTGGATTTTCTATGTCTAAAGTTTTCATGAGTAATTTACCCCTCTATAGACTAATTTTGTCGATTGCAAAATTTATGTGTGCAAAAAACTATGCTGGAAATATATACCGTTGAAGAAAGTAAATTACTATCGAGACGTAACCACTGGAAAATTATATCAACTTAACTCACATGAATACAAATTACCGAATTTCTAAATAAAAATTCAAATCTTGACTGTACGAACTGTTCTATAAACCGTACGGTTAGTTCATGTGTGGTTGCTGTTAAGAAAATAAGAGGGATGAGTCACCTGCTTTTATCTGGAATTAATTTTAAGTTAAGCTCTTTCTTTGACAAAGATGTCATTGTCAATTTTTCCATGTGATAGTAAGATGCCTTTATTTTAAGATCTGAGTAATCCGAGTGACAAAGTAAAAAGCAAATTGAATAAGTCCTTCTGAGTAAAATGCCAACCGAAACCCCTTGCTCAACGACTTAGTTTTTATTATAAATTAGCAACAAGATTACAAGAATGTAAGATTGTAAAATAAAACCTCAGGGAATCTAGACATTTTTATAAATATAGTTGGAACATATGTCTTCCGTTCGAGGATAATAAAAAAGAACGAACGGAACATTCATCTTTAATTTGAGATGTTTGCTATAATTTTGCGAGCTTAACTAATTGGATCATTAACATGGACTCAACGAACTGCAATTTTTTTTATAAATATATAAAAACAGAAACAATTCATTTTTGTAGAAAAAAATTAATAAACGACATATGTGTGTAGCAGCTCAGTATAAAGACAATCTTTGAAAGAAAAAAAATAATTTTCATTTCATATTTTTTTGCGGCGAATTACCATTAAATGTATCTTCTTAAAAGAGAACAGGAACATGTGGGATGGATGAAGGTTTTATACATACTCGTTTCTTTTTTGTACGTTAATTTAATTTAAATTGAATAATATATGAACGGGCACGTACTGGTTAATCGCAAAATATTGTATATACATTTATACGAATGAAGATATGAGCATCAAACACTTTTGTAATTTGTCTAAATTGATGGATGTTTGCATAGATTAATGTTCTGTGAATTGGATGAATTAGTAACGCATGCTAAGTCCAAGACTAATTGTGCCGGCTGAACATGATGTGAGAGATTTTAGAGGAAATGCAATTGAAGTAATTAATTTTGAACAGCGCATACAATCAGAAACGTGAAACAGATTCTCTCATTTCACTTTTATTACATTAAACACATCAGACGCACGAACCCACAAGTTCAATGATCAGAATAAATAAATGTCGATAAATAATGAACCGTATGAATTCAGTTGGTGTGATCGCCTTTTTTGGATTACGATTTATTTCAAAGTGTTTGAGTGTTGGCTGGATTCGGTTTTTTATTAAGGCTGTGTCCCTCGAAAGAAGTTCTGGTTTGTTGCAATTTTGTTTTAAAATTGAGTAGAGCATCAACGTAAATAGTCTCATTCAGACAAATCAAATAAGAGGCTCTTCAAGTATCACTTCCCCCAAAATGAGGTGAAACCCGTCAATTTTAGAACTGAAACGTTTAGTCATCTGTTATCAATAATCACGACAAAAATAAGCAATGACCTCTGGCTGATGCCTTCTTATACAGGAAAATACATGTTAAAACTAATGAATTTACAGATTTTGTGTCAATCAGGCTACATCAAAAGAAGTAATAGATTTTATTACTATGAAATCAATCGATAGGGCGTAGATGCCATATTTTTAGCTTTAGGAGCCACGCATACACTAGTGTGGATTAGCAAATGCTGATAATTAAAACTGTCTTTAACAGATATCATGGCAGCGTACTTTTCAAATACGTATTTTTGTATGGAAAAAGTGTGATCTTTCATTAGAGTGATACATGTTAGTAATGCGCTAGACAGGCGATTATAAAATGTTAACATTACAATGAAAACTAACATAGAAAGCCGTTCCTTTACTATTACGTTTAGAAAGATTTCTATATTTTTTGTATCCTCGACTGAATCTTTGAAGAATGTAGGCGTCATGTATTCGCAAACACATCAATCTCACATGCAACTTTCAACACTCCAAATTGCAATCACGATGCTCTTTCAAAAGTTGAAAAGTCTGGATTCACAAATATGAAATTCAATTTCATGCAACGGCAGTTTGTATGTACACAATTTCTTTACATTTTCACAATAAATAAGCTGACGATATCCACTAAATGCCAACATAAAATCCACTTATACTCCTCGAAATATACACAGAAAATAATTTCAGAGAGGGTGCGAAACATGGGTATGTGTTTATGTATCCAGGCACTACATCATATTATGCAAGGACACAGACACATAGTTTGGTAAATAATAAGAAAATAATTCATAATAATTGTAATGTTGCATTGATTGAATGTATATCAATAGAACGTAAAATATGTATTACTGAGCGGCTATACACTCCTAATCAATTTGTTATTATGTTGCAGACATAGATCGACAATTGCTCATTATAAATGTATACGCAAGTTAATATAAGTTAAATCGTCGCAAGAAGGTGTATGATTTCATTGGGAAATTTATTGTTTCACAAGCTCTATACAACCGATCCATTGTAATTAATATCGTTCATTGGAAAACAAGTACACACGTTTTATTCGTAGTTAAATGACGTGTCATTAAATGGCGAAAATATTTCATCAGATCCAATCCAACACGCATAATAAAAACAGGCATTTGCGGCGACATACAAATAATATATATTTTTCATATTATAAATGTATAAAATGCCTGTTAAAACTCGAACTTACTGAATAACTACATAGGTCGAGAACACACGCTCATGTGATTTTTCCAGACCGAAATGAACTACAAACTGATCAGAGTCTAAATACACATAAGACCATAAATAATATAATAAGAATAATTCTTTTTTCTTCTACAATTTATATGAATGGATAAGAAGGAACGTGTACGCTTCTATAAAATATGTTTTTTGTCGTCGTAAATACGAAACCTGCCTTTATTGATGGGAATATTCAGCATACATTTTTACAGCACATTATATAAACAAATATGTTGTAGAGAAGAAACGCGACAAAAAAAAACTCTTGCATACAGTCCAAAACATACAAGGCGAAGCATGAATTCATGAAGTTCATGAAGGAAGTGTTATGTAAACGGAAAAATTCCCTGTGCAAACACGACTCTTTTTCATTTAAATTGAAATTTAAAGAAGAAATAGCGAAGCTCTTACAAGGATTTGCATAATCGCTCGAGGGACTTCTGGGTAGAGAACAGATTGAAATTTAATTATAGATGTAACATTAAATAGTTAAATGTGACACTAAGATTTACGTTATTTTACATTAAAACATATAAAGAAAAGACGAAGAAAAAAAAAACGAACGACAAAAGTCCAGAGAATTAATTTCGTTTAAATTGAATTCGATGAAAGAGTAGCAATAAATTAAACGTTTTTATATTTTTGGACGCTGACAACGTGTATCACTTTGGCGACACATTTTTTTGAAAAATAAAGAGATTCATTTTGAGAAAAAAGGTAATCTTACAAATTATTAATAAAAATTTGTGTTTTGATGTTGAAGTAATGCGAAGTTAGGACCAAATTTATTGATAAAAAAACACTTTATTCTAATAAACATAGCTGGAAACAGTCGTTGGACGATAGGAGGACTAATTTATTACATTTATCTGATTTAGTTTTTTGTGGTATTTATAGAACTTTTACTGTTGGGGAGCCTAGTTTACGTAAACAATTTTCTTTATCTTAATTTTACGAAATTTATTGAACAAAAAAATTCTTCCTTTCTAAAACTTTATGTTGACACTGTGTACTAATGCGGAGAATGAAGATTTTGATTTCTTCCCAAAATTCCTCAAAGGAATCCAAGAAAACCAAGAATTCGAGTATTATTAGAAATTCAATAAAATATATTTGTAAAGAATACGTCTTGGGGGGTAGACGCTCCGTTTGCAATATCTACAAAAGTTGTTCACTGAACAATATTCACTTGGGGACAATAAATTGCATTTTTCGCACAAAACATAAAAATCACAGTGTGAAAGCACTCGACATGTTTGCAAAATTTAATTTTTTGAAACATTTCCGTAATGGTAACGTTTTGAATGGCATTTACAGAGTGTGAGTGACGCATTTAAATATATGAGTTGTCACAATGACGCGATATATAAATGAGATGTCATAAATGACGCGATAATGTTCATTTGTATTTAGTTTAAAGACCAGCTATTAATTCATACAGTCATTGTGTCTTCAACGTTAATCCATGGAAAGGGGTTGAAAAAGCCATCTTACAGCCTGTTAGTATTAAATTGAAGCACGGTTGGTTACATTATCTGTTTATGTCATAATGTGTTATACGTTCCCTTGATAGGAGAAATGACGATACAGTAGACACAGAACAGCAAAACAAAAGAAAAGTTTCTGACGGTAAGTTATGAAATTTTGTCATTGAAATCGCTGCCGAATGACGAAAAATCACAGAACATCGAAAACTTTTTCTTTTGTTGTGCATCAACTTTTGTCTCAGGCACAAAATTTAAATGTTTCGTGTCTCGAATTCATATGGGTATATTATGTGCGAATCTCCGATCGTTAATTTCTATAAAATAAATATTTAACTTCTGAATGTGTAATATAAATTGTAACATTTATTTATAGATATAACTGAATCATAATGCTTATAGAATTGTTAAAAGTTTGTTAAATACAGCGGAAAAAAAATAACAAACATTTCAATGGAATTTTAACCGAGTCTGTTGTTTGTGATATGCCATTTTCGAAAATTAATAAAACACCTTTTCAAACAAAACAGACAGAATAAGCAAGTATGACAGACATGTACAGATATTCACATTTCAAGGAATTATTTCAATGGATTTAGTTTTTCTATTTTATTTAAAAAAAAAATATTTTCGTGATATTTTTTCCTCTTATTTCTCATGTTTCTGCTGACAAAACGGACAATTGGATCGGTAAATTTTTCGTTTTAAAATGTAAAAGACTTTGTTGATATTCTTTGTTTATGTATCGAATATATACACATGTAAGGTTGCTGGACAAACAAATTGTGTAAGAGAACCGAGAACAACAAAACGAAATAAAAATCTAAGCATCTCCTGTTTTATGGGTAATAAAATTCAAAATATAAAAATATTTATTGTCAATTCACTCCAGAACGCTGGAGACGACGTCTGTTAAATCTTAGAGAAATAGGTTTAATTCCGACTTTATGACAGTTTATGACAGTCTCTGGAATTAGAAAACGAAATCACATTTAACATATGCTATTAATCGAATTTTCTTGTTTGAAGGGAGCATACATTTAATCTTGCAATTTTAGCTTACTCAAGAAAACTAGAGCGTAAGAGCGATCCCACATCTGTTAATGACATTAACGACAAGACAGCGATAAACCGCAGTTCATGCGATCTTATATAGAAAAATGAATGTTTAAACAAATGAAGTAAAAGATTCTTTTACCAACTACTGGGCGATACTTTCATCAACAGAGGTAAAAGATTTAATGATTAAAAGGTGAAACACATGAAGTTTTGAATGGTGTCAATATCACCGTTCGAGATTGTTGAAGCCGATGATATACAATTGAAGGACTCAAAAATAAGCGGAACCCTCAGTGTTAAATTACGTTTCCAGAATTCGAGCTATCACATTCAAAACAACTCATCAGTTCTACTGAATCGTAGGTTCTACAATGAAGAGAATATTATGTGGCTCTCAAATTTACGGAAAGGTATGGTGTGACTAAAAGTTTGCATTACCTTTTTAGTTGCTTATAGACTTTGGTTCATCTGGTTTGATTGTTATGAATTTTCAAAGTTTTCGAACCATTATTTAAAATATCTAACTAAAAGAAACGAAGCCAACAGACGGTATGAATAAACTTTTTAAAATCAAAATTTGAAAATTGACTCTAAATTTCAAGATCCATGCTTCGTAGTATGCAGAGAATCAAGTTCTTAATTGGGTAACATTTGGAATATGTGAAATATGAGACGTTGTGTATCAAAATACTACAAACTATAAGAACGAAAAATGTGAAAACATTTTCAGGTGATCCATACTGTAACATGATCTGACTGTATGGTTTCAAATAATGTTTCCGAATCATTAAATTTCGTTCCGATTTGTTATTTTACGGTAATTTTTCATGCTAACTCTGCATCACACCACGAACGGAGTGTGTCCCTACATAGTTCGTATATATTCCATATCCCTTCTAATTCCAATTTAGTTAAATTATTTATGGCAAACGGTAACATTGTCTACACAAACGTAAAGGACCCCTCTCTATATTATAAATTCCTCGAAATATGCAATACGCATTAAATTGTATATTATGCAAAACGTTGAACATTTCTAGCATTTCTAATCGGGCAAATTATTAAAATTCCCTTGACTAAACATGATGTATATTCGAATTCATTTCATTTAGATGAAAATATGGGCTTGGAACGAGGGAGAGGGACATTCTAATTGATAAAATTCGTAACTTTTTCTTAATTACACTTTGTTCTAAGTTGAAACATTTTTACAGTTTAATTTTAATGAAACGTCGTGATAAAGTGCAATAAAATGGAGCCAAACTCGGTGAATAACTGCTATTGTAATCAAATAGTACGGATAGTTGTAAGTCATCGAAATAACTGTTCGAACTACACAAAAAACCACCTTACGGTTACATCAGACCGCTCACATCCAGTACTACAGCAATATGATCGTGCAGAATCGAACGCTATACACATTCACTTAACGCATTATATATTAATATGAACGTCTATAATTAAGTGCGTACATACAATTCAACCGATATTTGATATGAACTAATTCTCACAGTAATGGCTAATCTGTGCTCATCATACCTTAATTACATCAATAAGTAAATTGTGTCCGCAGCTCCGCAATCGTATCAAGTTATAAATAATTTTTGTTTGTTTAAAATGTATTACGATGTCATTATCAATTAGTTACCATTTAGAAATCGGTTTAATGGTTTTGCATAATTTTAATCCGGTCAACAGAATTTCGTAAAAAATTTATGAGTTTTCGAAAATTGCATGGTTTGAAATGTTTTGCTCGTATGTATGCTTCCGTACGATTTGATTTATGGCTGGTGAATTTTAAAATTTAATTCGTTTCGGCTATGCTTTTTGTGTGTTGTGGCGGTGGTGTTGAGTTGTGAAGAATTTGGTCACATGTTATGATGTTCGTTACATAGTTAACAGTGTAAGATAGCGATGGTAAGTAACAGTAACCACAAAAATGTTACGTCCATTTTTTGTAAATGAAACAAGAATTACCGACAAGCTATTAGAATGATGAAAAAAATTTGGATTTGTAGACCCAAATACAGCAATTGGACATACGAGCATAGCATTTCAAGCCATGCAATTTGGAAATGTTTCATAAACCTGTTATCGACAATGAGCCACAATTAAATTTTTCCTTTGTGTTTTTCAATAGAAGCAGCTCTTCATTCGTTTTCTTATATAACTCCTCAAAGTCTAGTCCTTCAAAACAAAAATCTTCAAATTTGCAACTTTTTTTATCGACATTCTGGGTTGAACTGTAGTGATCAAAACTTAACTGTTTTTTTACATCTGACACAAAAGGTAAATGCCTGCAGCATTGAGACAGCTGTAGGAGGGTTTGTTGACTTTATAATTTGCGGTCATATCTTAGAACAATTTTTTCGTCGAATAAAAAAAATATTTTTAAAAAAAATCGGTTTCTCGGTTCGTTATGTCGATAGTAAGTTAAGGACCTACATCTACAATTCTTTTCATACAATTTTAACAAAAGAAGTACCAGATTCAATTATTAGATCACGATACGCTTGCCGTTTACAAAAGGTTTACAGATTCAAAACTCAATCTGTAAACCCTTTAAACAGAAAAATAAGTTAAGAAAGCTTATCAGGTCGTTAAAATTATAAATTAAAAGTAAAATATTGTCAGAATCAAAAAGAAATCGCTGCTAATTTCCTACCGTTGATCGTTGGAATCGTTTATTGACTTTGCACGCCCAGCGAACAGCAACACTGATTTTAATTTCATATTCAGTCCGAAGAACAAAATCTATTTTTGTTTGTTATTTGCTTGCATTATCAACACAAAGAATTTCCTCTGATACATACAATTCTTATACGTAAAATTCGGTTCGTTGCATAATAACTTTCATAAATAGAATATTCCCGATTTTCAATAGTTTTCCGCAATTTAAATTATAACAGCGATCGTAAATGTCGCGAGGTAATTACCTTTTCATGAAATATAAAATGCAAATGATGTTTCCTCTCGGATTTGTATAATACCATTAAGAAGCATTCAATGCGCATAAAATTGAATAAAAAACATCTTGACAAAAATAACGAAAATACAATTTTTTTTTTAAAGAACATTAACGCCACGTGAATATTTTAAAATGAAAACGAGGAAAATTATTTTAGTTTTTTAAAGTCGTTTTGAGTAAAATCATAAACTCTCTGTGTCTTTTAATTTTCTTACCATTAAGAGACCGAACACTTACATACTTTTATTAAAAACGTTTTTGCAATATTCGTTCTCATTGTCTTTCAGGTCAAATTCACCTGTTAAATCTCACTGTGGAAGGGATAATAACAAGTTTTCTTTTACTACAAAAAAAAATGAAACGAAACATAAACGAATTGTGTTATGTTCAAGTGCACAATGTCGGCCGTGTTCTTGCTGTGCACCTCTCATCTGTTAATTTAATTCAATACATTAAACGAGACGTCCCAATATATTAGTTTCGGATGTTGCTGTACGTTACATAAAATTGAATTTTACGGTACGTTAAAGATGAAATTGTCAAATAAAAATATTTTTAAAGAATTTTCTTTGATTTCTGATTTTATTTTTATTTTTGGACTTTGACTATATTTCGGTGTTTGAAATTATAATTTTTTTAAACCAACGATGAAAAAAATCATTGATTTCTTTCATGACCCTTAAACCGAACCTATTATTAAATAAAGATCAAAGAGCCAGTCAAACTTGAATAGCACTTTGTAGCATTTTTGTTGTTTTGATCTGGAGTAGGTAGTATCATCACCATCATCATCATCGGTTTGTTTAAAAAAGCAAGGCATCAGAACAGTCGGAGCGTTTGCTGCGACTTAGCCCCGTACGATCCGTAATCCTATTTCGTCCGTAACCATAATACGACCGTAGCCGTAATACGCCCGGAACCCTAATACGTCTACAACCCTCTAATGCGTCTGTTACCAAAATGCAAGTCAAGTTGGGCATGGTCAAATTTACTGAAAGTGTTCATTTTTAAAATTGCGCATAGCGCAATTACGAAAGCCCGTACGAAGTACCTCTCAAATAAAACCAACAATTTACGACATTATTTTAGAAACCCAAAATTTTTTGCCAACTTTCCATTGGGTATTCAATTACCTCTCAAATAAAACAAAAACTAGCAAAATCGGTTGAGATTTACTCGATTTATGTGCAAAAAGCACTTAGGGCCGAGTAGCGGCCTTAGTCCAAGGGCGCAAATTTGAAACTTTTTTTGCCGTCATTCTATTCGGCATTCAATTATCTCTCAAATGAAACAAAAACTAGCAAAATCGGATGAGATTTACTCGATTTATGTGCAAAAAACACTTAGGGCCGAGTAGCGGCCTTAGTCCAAGGGCCCAAATTTTAAACTTTTTTCGCCACGTTCTTTTCGGTATTCAATTACCTTCCATAAAAAACTAAATCTAGCAAAATCGGATGAGATTTACTCGATTTATGTGCAAAAAACACTTAGGGCCGAGTAGCGGCCTTAGTCGAAGGGCCCAAACTTGAAACTTTTTTTGCCATCATTCTATTCGGCATTCAACTATCTCTCAAATGAAACAAAATCTAGCAAAATCGGATGAGATTTACTCGATTTATGTACAAAAAACACTTAGGGCCGAGTAGCGGCCTTAGTCCAAGGGCCCAAATTTGAAACATTTTTTGCCATCATTCTATTCGGTATTCAATTATCTCTCAAATAAAACAAAATCTAGCAAAATCGGATGAGATTTACTCGATTTATGTGCAAAAAACACTTAGGGCCGAGTAGCGGCCTTAGTCCAAGGGCCCAAATTTGAAACTTTTTTCGCCACGTTCTTTTCGGTATTCAATTACCTTCCATAAAAAACTAAATCTGGCAAAATCGGATGAGATTTACTCGATTTATGTGGAAAAAAACTTAGGGCCGAGTAACGACCTTTGAGCCCTCCCAACAAGCTCGCGTTGCATCCTACACAAAAACAATGTTCAGCAACTTTGTTCTACTCGTCAATACCTTTCATTTGATATATCACAAGCAGCTATTACGTGCGTATTTCGGTAGATATCGTCGAAAGACTGAAAAACACCTATAGGGCCCTAGCTCTGGAAGGGCCGACCCTACCATGCCCATTTTCGAACTTGACCTTACTTTTGTCGATACCAATCGGGGAAAAAAAGAATTTTGAAAAAAGGTTGTGATTTGCTCAAGCTAGAGGGGTCACGGACGGACGGACGGACGGACGGACATTTTTTTTATTGCGGATTCGTCATCTATGAACATAACCAAAAGCTTTGCCCTTACTGTCTGCTTCCAATTCGACGTGTTACAAACGGCATATTAATCTTATAAGCCCCCAGTACTTCGTACGGGGCTAAAAAAGATCTTTCTGAAGAAGAAACTCAGTTAAAATAACCTTGAAACTACCTTGCCATAAATGTCGAAGTCGAGTAAATAAGTCACTTTTTTCACAATCGACAAAACAAATTTTAAAAAAAATCGCTGAAGAATAGTTATTTATGTAACTTGGAGACTTTGTTGTCTAAGTAAAAGAATTTTGAATAGAAGACAAGGGCAGTAATCACCTATAATCAAAATACCGATTCTCTCGACTGTAGTCTTTAAGTTACATTGTAAATTTTACAGGTTGAATCTACTCATAATTACCCATCCATCGATTTGCTACAATGAAAATAACAATTTTCGGTACTGAAGCATGTAAAACCATATCGTGTGTAGGTGAACATCCAATGGAGAACAATTTTTTTTTTCTTCAAGATCACACAACCTATACTACATCCATATCGATCTCGTATGCTATGCGAGATGTTCTCATTTTCTGACGTTGCAGAAACTAACAATAAATAAATAAACAGATAAACGATTGCCTTTGTTGTATCGAATAAATATATTACAACAGTCGTGAAAGAAAATTGTATCAAATTGACTGTAAGCAAAGAGAAAGCCATTGCTCAACACATTCAAACCTCATAGAGAGGTAATAATAATAATGTAGAGCCCGAGATTATTTGTTGCGTTGCATAAAATGTGAAATGATTTCGAATGGGAGGTATAGACATAGAATGCACAACAGCCGAAGATAGAAATTTTTATTTCATTTGCAATAAAGTTTAACTTGAAGTTATATATTCTTGAAGACGTTGAAGACGTGGTATACGTGATCGAGCATATTCATATTGTGGACGAAGAAAAAAAATATTTATTTTCTCAACTTTTTTTTTCTCACACCATCTGTAACTGTGTATCATGGCACAGTTGGAGATTGGTATCTGATGAAATGCTGTTGTGATCTTAATGAGAGAGTATATAAAACTATCGAATCTGAAATTTATTTATTCGATAGTCGAAAATTGCGTTGTATCAATCATAATGTTTGCGCTAAATTACAGACTTTAGCTAAGAGTTATCGTTGAATATAATAGCCAAATGAAAATGCAATAACAATCAAATATTCGTTCCATTATGTTCGATGAAAACAATTAATTCTGTATTTCGGTTTTAGAGTATACGATTAATCTAACTAGGGATCGATGATCAAATATTTATTCGAAAGATTTCTATTGTTTGCTTGTTGTTGAACTACATATAATGTGCGTGTGGGGACTGTGTTGTGGCGTCATTTCAATTGAACATCTTTCAAATACGGATTTTATTCATCAGTCTCTAGTCCATATACTCGGTGACCATGCTTGTATAACTGCATCTACACGAAGCGATTCACTGACCACAGAAATCAGATTATAGCAAAATTGGTATTACGAACAAAAGCATTATTGTATGAAAATCATTTATGTTGAACGTTATTATTTCAGTGTACGACTGGCTGCAGAAGTGGTTCCGACTGAAAAATCTGCTTCCACACTCAATAATGTGGTTTCCAATGATCAAATTTCATTGTCTGTTGATGCCGTAAGATTTGCCAGAGGAATTTAATTGGAATCAGCAGGTTTTTGGGAGAACGTAGTTGTAGAAACAAGAAACGAGCCAGCAGTACGAGTATTTCTCATACGGCAAAGATGATTTTCTGTATTTGCATCAGAAATTTGAAAGACGTCGACATGGAGATGGTTGTTATTGTTGTCTGAAACAGTGTGTCGGTGGGAATGGCATGACTGAGAGTAAATTTACTTGTTTTATTCAATAACGATTTTTCATGTAGGTTTGATTAATTCGATTTTGAGAAGTATTTTGCCAACAAATCCAAACGGAATGTGGCCACACCGTCTAACGGATAATGTATGAGGTAGATATAGGAAGAATAGAATCGAGAAAATAAGAAGATTAAAATGATAAGATGAGAAGATCAGGCGGTATAAGGTACACGTACAAATGCTTCTTTAATTCATGACCAGGTGCAGTCTATAATCCACTTAATTGCAAAAAATATAGTCTTCGACCTACGACTGTTATACATCTGTTATTGATAACGACGGCAAAAATAATGACAAGCTCTGGTCACTTATATAGTAAAATACATGTTAAAAAAATTGAAGTACAAGATTTGAAATCAACCGATTAAAAATACTTTGATCAATGGAAGTAATTGCCCCGAGAATAATAGTAGATATATGCTTGCCGTATGTAACAGGTTAAATGAGATGAACTAAAGAAATCCCTAACCAGACCTCCAATAAGACTCGGACCAGGTCAGGTCGACCTGCAACCTCAATGGCTGAATATATTGAAAATGAACTGAAACTTTTTGTTTTACCTGAATTTACCTGAAATCGGAAAATCAGCAAAACTTGAGGTAAATCAGGTCAGATTTCAGGTATACCTGAAAAAAACCCGGATATACCTGAAATCTGACAAGATTTACCTGAACTTCTACTAATTTTCCGATTGCAGATAAATTCAGGTCGGGTCAGTTCGGGTTCAGGGATACCTTGAAAGTTAAAGTTCAGGTAAATCAGATCAGATTTCAAGTAGACCTGAAATATTCCGGATATACCGGAAATCTGACCTGATTTACATGAACCTTTTCAAATTTCATATAAATGCAGGTCAGATCAGATGGCTCAGATTCAAATATTCGCAAGTCGACATAAATAAAGGTTCACATATAGGGATACCTGCACTGTTCCGAGTGTTAGACCTCCTCCGTATGCTGACAAATTATGACCTTTTTTTCGTGCTTCATTTTTACTCGGGAATTAGGCCGATGATGTCAGAGTGTACACAAGATTTTTGTTGATCACACGGTCAAACAAAAAAAAGAGAACAAAATTTGCTCACAAAATTGTTGTTAAATGCATGAGACGAATATTAATCGTTGTTTATCATAAATAAAAGTGAGCAGAAAATTACATTTACATAACTCAGTCGTCGTGAATGTATAGTCGGACACAACACACAATTTAGAAGTGCTGAAATTAGTGTCAAATGCTGAAATGTCTACACGTTTTTTTCTTTATAACATCTGTTCATATATGATCCAAAGAATATTTTCGTAATATTATGTGTGATTTTGGCAAGCGTGTTGCTGAACGCGACACCTCCAACTAACGTGACGAATATTATTCGAGACGCTAATCGGTTTGAAAAATTGTAATACGTTTGAAAATACACAATTTTTTCTGCCGATTTTTCCCAATCAAATTCAGAGATAATTTTATACATACAATTTGACCGCACACAAATCTCGATTCGAGTTTGTGCGAAACATAAATAAACATGTAAAGAGATTTTATCTAAGTATATCATATTTAAAAAAGAAAGAAGAAAAAAAAAACCGAATGGGATAAACGGTATTGGTCTTATATAGGATTCGATTTATTTATTTATTTTGATTCACTGCCAAGTAATTAAAAATACCAAACTCTGATGAAATGATTCGAAAATATATTTTTATTTTCAAAACAAATTCAATCTCGATAATAAAAATCCGTTTGATTTCGGACTCGATTTTGACTCTCTTTTTTTAAATTCAAACACGGTGCGAGATGTTCTCATGCTAGTATTGCTTGTTCTCCGTAAATTGATTTAGGTAAAAAATGATTCGTAAATTTATTGTCAAATTCGATTGGACACCTCACTATTTTCGACTACATGAAAAAAAGGAATTCGTTTCCGTCGTCGAAATTAAGTTAATTTAGAGATACGTAGAATCAATATTGTAGATCGAAATGTAAAGCGGATTTTAACACCGCAGTGACAGGTTTGAAATTCAATTAAAATAATGAATTTGATTCAGAATGATATGTTTGGAATGAACTTTTTTTATTATTATAATCCCGCAATGGTGTACTTCATTCACAAGATCTATCTGATTAATTACGAGGCAATCAAATTTTTTTCGGTTGAAAAAGAGATCAGTTAAGCAATAGTTTGAAATCTAAAAGCGACCGCGTGATTGGTAATAGTATAATGTCTGCTTTGTGTGTAAGACAGACTTGAGTCGAAATTTATTTGATTGATAGAGTTGGGACTTTTGACAAACTTGGCATCTATCCCTGCAAAATGGACAACATAATCGTGTCAAAATTCGGAACGTTCTGAGGCGGGTAACATTAATTACCAGTTTGTGGAGAGGTATAACCGTAAAAAAGTTTCTTTTTTTCTGTTCGAGTGAAATTGATTGAACAAAGTACAACGACGTGCCGTAACAATAAATGTTGTGAAGATAATTTCTTTGTCACTAAAAAAGTTTTAATGCATGGCACCGTTGAACCGAGGGGGAATATTACTTTGAAAACTTTGAAATGAAAACTGAGAAATTAAACTTTGTTTATTAAAAAGAAAACTTTGCCCACCTTTATCGGGTACATTTCTATATAAAAAAATAACAGCGATTAGACTGCGCGTTTCTCACGACAAATTGCTGACAGTAATTACAGGTAATAATATGAACTACGCAGACTTGAGGAACTTGTACCACGTGTTCCATGTGAATAAGTAGTTTATAACATGAGAATTATAGTCATCAACGAATTGTCGAAATGTTGTGAACGATCGGACAGATTAGGCCCAACATAAATTCATGTACCCTTACACTAATTAAGCGATGTATTCTCTGGTGTTTCGTCAATTTATAAAAATTGTAACTCGCTAGAGTCGACTTTAATTCAGTTAATTCAGTAAATTCAGTCGGAGACTTCCAATCGTAGAATATTTTCAAGAGATTTATGCAAAATCTTCTACTTCATTTGTTCAAACATACGTTTTGTTATATAAGACTGCATTAGGAATAGCCCATCATCTACTGTTGTAGTCGTTGTAGATAACAGATGAATTGCCGTCTGTAACATTTTAAACAAACAATGTTTTACGGTGCACTGCCAGTTTACAACATAACGTGTATAGACAAAGTGTGCGGAAACGGAAACATCAATAGTGACACAGCAGAATTTCAAACTTTTCACTGAAAAATTCTAAACTGTCTATCGACCTGCTTCTAAGGCAATACCTTTCAAATACTTTGTAACACACGACCTCCGAGAATATATTTTTATATCAGGAACTACCTTAACCTTTATTAAGCTTTAGTGTCTGTTCATGTCACATTTTGTTTATGTTGCAGTTGATAGTTAAAGAATTGAAACAAAAAATCAGAGCTTTTGTTACGAAACTTAGCCATTAAAAACAGAAGATAACATTCGCATTGTAACAATGATCTATGACGAGTGTAAATCACCTCAAAATACTCGAAATCGTTCCGTGGCATACCGTAAATTATCATGCAAAATATTTGAAATAAAAAAAACTTACCCATTGAAACACATGCTGTACCAACAATTGTATTACCAAATATTTGGGTAATTGCCAACAATAGATCACCAACTAGCAAGCACGCTACGTAATATGTTTGGCATCGCCAATGAAGTACATGATGGTTTGAGGGTAATAAAAATCCAGTTACTAAAGTGGCCGTTAAAAATATCACGGATATTAACAGTCCTATGGCATACAGCACAAAGCGGACGTCCTGGAAATAATAAAATCAGAAAAAAAAACATTTTATTCCTCGGTTTTTCGGAAATATTTGTGTAAACATTACAAGTAATCACAGTCTGAATTGTATGAAAGCAAGAACGAAAAAACATGAAAACAAAAATATATAAACTGTGAGAAATATTGAAATAAAACAGAAGTTTTTGAACTGTGCATGCCGAGACAAACACCGGTGAAGAGAAAAAAAAAAATCGTTGTGTTGCTATATAAGGCTGGGACATATTTTAATGAGCCGAATGTTTTCGTATTGTAGGTTTTGTTTACTGTCTGATCCGAGAAAGTTGTCATCGTTCCGCTAAGAAACTGTATAACTTCGACAATCTTCTGTTGTTCGAAGTAATAAAGTCACTCAGATTGAACAAAATAAATAATAGAATTGGTGGTCGTGCTGCTGGAGAAACACAGAATTACTTGTTAGCCATCTGAGTTTAATTAAAATATTGATTCAAGAGATTTAATGGTTTCGAAATGAAAAACCGAATTGTCTCTGTAGTATCGCTATCACAAAAAGATGGCAACTTGCTCGATGTTTCAATGTGCATAGCACACATAACTCAATTGCTCAACAGAATTGTTTGTGTTTTGAATCAAGAAGATGGTTTTGAACGGATTTGTCCTCATCACAATGAATAATTGTATACTTTCAATTGCAGTGCCTATATTCGCGAAAATATCTTCACAAATTTTCTCAAAATTTCGTGATTTTCTCAAATTTTCACAAAAAACTTTTTGCGAAAATTCACGAAAATTTGAGAAAATTCGTGAAAATGTTTTCGCGAATATAGGCACTGATCAATTGAATGGATGAGTGAGCTAAAATTGATCTAAGAGAAACAGACAAACGGATAGTCATTTGTTATCGACAACAACGACAAGAAAAAGCGATGAGCTCCGGCTAGTTTTGTCTTATGTAACGAAATGTGTGACAGAAATATTGAAGTAATAGATTTTGAATCAAGCACTAGGAAATACTCTACAAAAATGAAATAACAGATTTCATGACTTTGTTGCCATGCTTCTCATGTACACAGTCTAGCTAGGGCTCATAAGTAATCTTGGTCAACAATAGTATTTTACAAAAAACGATCAAAAGTAGATTTTTCGTGTGAACTTTGTTGGTCCGAAGCGTAGCCGAGGTCAATAAACACAAGAAAACGAGACTTTTCATTTCCCTAGTTATGTGATTGCCTGTACATGTTGAGGGCGGTTTTCGACGCATGTAGCATGTAAAAGGTATTTATTACACAAAGACAAAACCAAAGGATAAGATTATACCAGAGTTGCTACTCAGTAATGTTGCGTTAGTAACTAAATAAATTGAAGCCTCGCTACTTACATATGTTTTGACTGGAACGGTCTCTGGTCCCGAAAATTGTTCGGCACACGTAAATATATCCACATTCGAGTCAATATCATTCAATGTATGCTCCAAGCAATATTCACTGTACGGGAACTTCCTTCCAGTTTCCGAAGTCACAGATCCATCTGACTCATCAAAATAGTTCGTTTGAAATTTGCCCGCGACAGTATAGCGATGATTACTTTCACACTTCGGAAAACCGTACACAATATCAACGGCCGAAGAATTAATCAACTTTTTCGATAAAACGTCATGTCCATCTTCCAGCACAATGCAATTGGCAAGCTCTTCGTGATAAACCGATTGCACACCGCAACACTTTTTCACTTTTGTTAGTTTGATCGGGGCTGTCAACGAATTGGCACCTTCTGGCCGTGGAAAGCACACGAGTGCCATGTCCTTTTCAACGCAATAGTCGTCTCCCGACACCAATTGAGCCTTTTCGGAAATAAATAGCGAACCGTTCGAGAATAATACGAAATCGGTAGATCCAACGAACAGTTCCGGATCATTACATGTTGCTGGTTTCGTTCCTTCCTTAATTTTGAAGAAACGTGGAGCCTCTCCCTTCGGCATGAAGTAAGTCTTCTTATTCAGTAAATACACATGAGGCACCCACATTTCCGTGCCGCCGATATTGCATTGTCTGTTTGGGTCCATTCCCTCGCCGAGACGACAACATTTATTTATTGTCACTGGTACGGGTACACGACCGGAACGCACACAATCCGTCCATAACATAAACACGAAAAGTAGGCCAATTAAATTTGCCGAAAAGTGATTCAGCAGGTGCATTTTAATCATCTTCGTATAATGACCGGACCACAATGATCAAGTTTTTCAAACTAAAAATAACTTTTATTTGTCATCACACATTGCCTCTACACTGCTCTCAACTGTCGATTCGAATTTTTTTTTCTTTAAGAAATTTTCACAATACCAGACGGTGTATAGGTAGGCACATTTTTCATAACTAAACGAAATTATTTATATTTCGTTGCTGTCGTTCTGCAACTATTTGGGAATTTTATTTAATTCGCAAAATGATAATTGTTGTGAAAACTTCGCTTTTTTCGAAATTATTTATGTTTTAATTTCACAGAAACTCAAAAATAGCCAAACGAATTCCCGGTTAACGTTGTAATAATCACCGCCGCGTTACTAACTTCTTAATACTGACAAAAAGTTTAAATTAAAAACAAACTGCTTAATTACACTTTGTTTTGATAGTTTTAAAGAAAATTATTGTGATTTTAAAAGTCAAATACTAGTGAACAACATAACCACTGTTATACATAGAAAAAATAACAAAAAGAAACCGAGAAAACCCGTTATTATGAATCGCTTTTGAATTGAAATAAAATCGTGTTCTCCACTTCGCGTCTAAAATGTAACTAAACAGAGCAAACAAAAACTTCAAGCACAGAGCGTCAAAAAATGTGTTTTACGACACGAAGAGAAATTTCAAGACTTGCGGCTACCGAATGCGGATGTATTTATAAAAAAGAATTGATGATTACAGTGCCACACTACTAAATACCCAACAGCACAAAATGTATGGCAAGAAACGCAACCACTGTCAAACAATGAAATCTCCTCCCACTTTCCATTGTTGTAAAGTAAACACAGAAGTGAGTGTCCGTCAATTTGACATTTTGTTTTGAGCATAACGTAATGTTTGATATCAGATCAGATCTTGTACTTCTATACAACTTCTGATACAGTGTTTAAGGAGAGCGATTTTTGACCACTTTGTTTAAACTGGTCTCGGTGGCACACGTCAAAATGAGAGAAATCACATACAAATTTAAACTGGGCTCAACTCTCAATTTCTTTTTTCATTGATGAATATTTGACAGCTGACCCCGAGACCAATTAAATTTAACTGGTTTTCGCTCTCCTTAAACACTGTATGTCTGTCATGATCAGAGCGAGAAAACCGATGACTAGTTATTATAACTTGCCTTGGGGTACTTGTCAAAGTATTTACTTCTCTTTCAACGTGGTACGTTGAGAGCGAGAGGACCGAAAACCAGTTTATTATAACCTGCCTTGTGGTACTTGTCAAAATATCCTTTCTCTTTCATCATAACACTCTATAGACATTATCATTCATTGTTGACGTCGGTGACAACAGATAGGTGTATTAATAGTCTTTTCTGTTACCTTTCCGTAGAGCATATGAATCATTCATTGAACTTGATCAATTACCTATGTATACCGTTGACATCAGCAAGAGCTTCAAATGGTAATCTAAAATTATGGTACCCATACTTTTTATGCTATATCTTCAATGCTATGAGCATGTGGTAGTGCATTGTATAGTCGAGGTTTATTATTATGCGTTTGATTGCATTTTTCTTCTATCGAAAAGTAAATTTGAAGAGAATACACTCGGTGTGTATATATACCTATGCGTGAGCATTTACTGAAAATTTTTTGTTTTTGTTTTTCTTGTGTGGTTTTTCGCATCTACACATTGTAATGATATACAGTACGGCTAAGTCATCTGTTAGCGTGATCAACTTTAAAAATTAGAGATGTGCTCGGCTAATGTTGTCTTATACAATGAGAAAATTTGTTGAAGTATAATAGTTTTAGTATTGAGCTGATCAACCTCTTAAGAGTACTTCGGTCATAAGAAGCTCAATATTTAATTTTTTAAACAGCAAATTTTCTCGGGATATCTGTTCATTCTTTTTCCTTGTCTTGTGTCACTTTGGTCTGATGAAAAATCTTCTACTTCATTTGTTCTACTTTAAATATTTAAAACAGCACAAAGAGCTATTCATCACATATGTTTGTCCATCATAACAGATGACTAGTCGTTTCTGAACGCTTCAACAGAAACAGATGAGTGAGGATGAGGAAATATTGTAAATTGAATTTGATGACCACAGTTAATATCCGTTGTTTAGTTATACAGCATCACGGATAATCATTCAACCAACCAACAAATTGAAATATTTTTAGCGCAAATCCTTTCCGTGATTGAGTTCAACGAGTGGAAGACTGAAGTGGTGTCTGGTTTTATTATATCAATGCTGTTGACTGAAAGTCCTACAGGAATATTATGCACGCTGTGTGTGTATCACATGGACGAAAAGGCAAACTCTCTGCCACTTAAAAATATTTCCATTGTTTTTGGCACTCTTCCAATTATTCATTCAAACACTTTGTTAGGGCGCCCCTTTGAGTTTTCCATATACGGATAAATAAGCTTCATCGAATTTGTATTATGTACAACCGTATGAGCAAAGTATAAGTGTTTTGTTATATGTATATTTAACTAACGAAATTAATTGTTTGTCGCATTTCTGCATTTATTCTGTTTTAAGAGCTGCCACAAACAAGCCATTGGAGCGCTCGACATCTCTGTTTTGCTTTAGACAGCACGAAAAATTAGAAATGAAATGTTATGCGAATAGCGTAAACTTGATAAAGATTATAATTTGCAGTTCCTTGTTTTTGAATTGGGGAGCTTTGCCGCTCATAATGCCATTAGCAAAATTTCCCTTTTTACTTTTTATGTTCGCATTTTTTGCAGATGAGTAAGTATATGTTGGTGGAAAATGAATGAAATTAGCAAAACGCAATAATTTTGCTAATTGTCTCTGTTGTGTTTTCCAGTATCCATAGAATGTGTTTTACTCACTGAATGGAAATGATCAATGTCTTTTTATGAATTAAAGGCATTCAGTTCGCAAGTAAAATAGAGAGGAAAAAAACGTCGCCCGTAAAAGAAGTTTGGATATTCTATTAGAATGAACATCACAGATAATAAATTACTGTTATACGCGGCTATAAAATATCGTTCTATCAGCCTCTATTCAGTCATGAATTTTAATGCATTTGTTTTGTTGACATGTTATATAATTAATTGTTCCAAAAAATAACAAACATGCAATTATTTACGGACGAAATCAAAAACGGACCAATTTATTAATTTATTAATTAAATTTATTGATTTTTTTTCAATAACTTTTTTAAATAGAGTTGTTTTCACTCTCACAGACCGCATGCCATTAGGATAGTTAACTGAATCTATTGATTCAAACTATTACTTCAATTGATCGAAGATTTTCATAGATTGATTTCGGAAATCTTTTACTTCATTTGATTGGAACATGCTTTTAGCTATATAAGTCATCATTAGTCAGTGCTTGTCGTTTATTATTGCTGTCGTTATCGATAACAGATGACAGCTGTCTGTAACAGGTTATAAACACGGCATAGTACATAAAATAAACCAGGCATTAGCGGTTCATTTTTGAAACGTCAAATGAGGGACCTAATACATACAATGCATGAAAATGAACTCAAATGAAAAATGACATAAATTGAAATCGCAAACCACAAAGACTACTAGATAATTCAGGTCCCTAGTCAAATCAAGCTCTACTGCCTGGTTTACTTGACTCTGTCGTGGTTACAAACGATAAGTGAGAATAGCGAGGATTGATTTCAGATATCTTTGACTTCATTTGTTTTAACATTTAAGTACAATCGCTAAACCGAACTGGTGTGCATACGTTATTTTGCACCAGCTGGTCCCATTTGGAATTGTATGTGACCAGCTGGTGCAAAATACCGTATGCACACCAGTTCGGTTTAGCGATTGTTTTATTTTGATAAAGATCAGAATATAAGGAGAAGAAATAGAAAACATTTGCTATTTTTGACAATTGATATGAATATCTAGATAAGATTTTGTTGTAGAACGGTAGAGTAAAGTAAACCAGGCAGGAACGCTTGATTTGAGGCGTGGGGTAATTTCGCACACGGTGCCAAAATAACGCATTTTTCAAATACGTAAAAGGTGAACTCGCACGCGATTTTTCGATACCAAAATTTTGTAAAAAGAGTCATTAAGTCGATGACATGGCTAAAAAGCATTTGCAGCAATAAACTTTCGTGTGCGAGTTCACCTTTTACGTAGTTTAAAAGTGCGTTCATTTGGCACCGTGTGCCAGATTATCCGATACCTGATTTGACTAGGGACCTGAATTATCTATAGTAGCCTTTGTGTCTTGCGAATAAAATTTTGCAATTTCTGTCAATGTTCATTTGCGTTCATTTTCATACAGTTGTGTTGGGTCCCTTATTTAACGTTTCAAAAATGTATCGCTCCTGCCTGGTTCATTTTTTTCTCTGCCGTGGTTGTAGACAATCGAATCAGAATATATATTTTGTGTCGAGGCAAAGACAAACCCGAATTACCTCTCCTGATAAGTACAGAATATACGTTTTACTATACAGAGACATATATAAAAAGTTATTTATGCCTGGAGAGGTCTCAACCGTAAGTGTTCAGTGTTAGAGGCATATAATGCTTAGCTAAAATTGTAGCCTACATTTGTGTGTCTCATATTTCATTTTTGGTGATATCTTTTCATCATAATCCTTTTAATAAAAAAATTTACGGTCGCAACAACGGCCACGAATTTTTGTTAGCTTTAAGGCCAGGTGAAGGTGTTTACTATCGCAAAAATTTGTAAACAAATTCACCTGGCCTTGAATAAAATCTAGATTTGGTTGTGGTCATTTGACCAGCTCTGAGAATTCAACGGAATTTTCATAAACTGCTCAGTTCCAAGTCCCAAGGAGTTCTTGACTTTAGCTCTCCAATGAACCCATGATCATGATTTTAGATTCGTAAAATTCACACGCGAAAACATGATTTTTCGACTTTTAGAGACCAGCCAGTACATCGTCGAAAAAAACATTTAGAGTGGTTTCGGCGCCTACGGCTCAAGACCTATCCAGGTATTATGTAAACCATTCACCAAAAAATTGGTTGGTTTTTTGAAAGTTTTGATGGAATATTTTTAAGATCAACAAAAGAATCTCTCAAAACTTAGTTATTTCATCGAACATTTGTTAATAATTCTCATCCTCACGTGAAACACCACAAATTGGTTGTCCTTACAAAACGATTTTCTTATAAAATAGTACTTTTTTTGCCAGCTGTCACTCAAGGCACTTTCGCAAGTGCGTTTCGCGTGCAACTGTCTTTTTTTATTCTCGAATGCAACGCTTTTGTACTCTTTTTTGCCTCTCTGGCTAGTGTTCTCTTATATAGCGAAATTTTTGATATGAATATTAAGGTGATAGATGTTGAATCAAACACTAGAAGACATTTACACAAATGAAGTAATAGATTTAATCATTGCTTTAAGAATAGTTCGACGTAAAGTCCATCCGAGTATTTTCCCAGAATCGCCTGATTTCTATATTTGTAACGTTAAAAATCAGTTTTTATAATAACACTTCTGATTGAGGAACACGTTCTAGAAGATGTGCCTCACCATTGACGGAAAAAAGTTCAAGAAATTTATTCCGTCAAATGTTTTGGCGAAAGACATATTGACAAAATATTCTTATTCGGAAATTAAAGAATCGGAAATAAAATCAATTAATTGTAATGCACAATTTAATGGAGCCGCTTTATTGGTAAAAATATTTTAAATTGATTGGATAGAAAGGATCGACCTTTACAATTTGTTTTTGAATGTGTCTGATGGGTGGGAATTTGAATTAAATCTCAACAACTCGATGAAAAATCAAATTCAAATTCCCACCCACACATCGACGCAATTAACAGAACCACCACAATTGGTACGAAAATCCAAAGCAATGTCACAGAAACTTGAAACAAAATGTTCTCGCTTCAAATGCGAAATTACCGTCGGATCGTCGTCATTTTCCTTTGCATCATTTAGTGAGTTTCCATAGCCACGGCAACTAAGGGATCGCGGTCCCCCGGTTCAGCAGCTGATGGTTGATCAATCGGACCGGGTCCAGAAGGCAATGAAGAACCACCTGCACCAGGATCATCATCAGGCCCACCGCCAGGCTTTCTTTTTTCAATAGAATCGACATAAGCTTGATTCTCTTTGTCGTCCAGTATATGGAAATTTTCTCCTTTTCCGACTACTCCAATGGAGATATTCTGTAAAGGAACATTATTGTGAGACGTGTAATCAAAATCTAATTATTTTTGTTTGACATACAGAACTGGTAAGAAGGTCTTCGTTGGGCAGCGTTCCTTTCAATGCTTCCAAACCATGTTTGATCAACTCTTCTTTTGAGCATTGGCTGAATTTTTCTAAATGCTTCTCCAAGTAAGTTCTAGCGCTCTGTGATCGCGAACCAATTGACATCGCTTTGACCGAGAAATAGTTTGCGCTGGGAACGACTTCGTAGATATGAGGACCTTGGTCATCATATGCAGCCACAAGCAATCCAACGCCATAAGGACGACGATCGTAGCGTTGCGTACACGATTGCATTTTATTTCCTAGATTCATGATCAATCTTGACGCCGGGTAGACGGTGTCATTGGAGTACTTGTAATTCAAACATTCTTGTCGCATATAACGGCTCAGCACACGAGCATCAGCTGTGATGCCAGCAATGGAAATGCCCAAATGGTCATCGATAGGGATGATTTTCTTCTGGTATGATGCCAGTTCGGATGAGGCGCGCTTCAAGGCAACAACAACTGCATAATCACGGCCCTTTAAACCAACTGTAGCCGATCCGAGCTTAACGGCCTCCATAGCGTATTCCACTTGATGAAGTCTTCCTTGGGGTGACCACACCGTCACATCGCTGTCGTATTGATTTCGAAACTGGAATTAGAAGAGAGAAAAAAGTTCATCAGCGCCCGCTTTATGGTTATGTTTTGTGTTGTGCTAGTTTCAATGCATTCAATGTGTGTTAAACAGCGAATTTCAGCAGGGAAATACGAACTGCAATTCTCTAACATTAAATGCTTAGTTAAACTATTAATTTACCATATTTCCACCGGATTCACAGTAACAGACTATTTCAACTAGAAGACCAACAAAAAACTTTCTGCTGTGCAATGAAGTGAAGTTGTTGCAATGATAAGTGTTTTTGAATTGAATGTCATGTTCAGTGTTGCCATTTGCCGTCGAAGATATTTTTACCGTCGATATGGTAGTGGAATACCGATTACAGTTATTTATACAACTGGGGAGGAAAAGGTTGAAAACACTCGTGTAACCTGGTTCGTTAGAAACGAAAGAAATTTTTTTAATTTAATTTTATTACATAGATGTGTGTATGCAAAGCGTTGGTGTATGACATGATGTAGGTTTTTACACACTTTTTTGTCCTTGAAAGATAGAGTGTTTCATTTCCAACAGTTAGTATAGTTTTCGAACAGTTGAGGGTACGGACCACAATTGTGTTATAAAGAACTGGAACACTCTAAAAAACCTTCCTTAAACCTTTTGTTGCAATGTAGGTTTTAGTATTTATTATATTTAAACCAAACAGCAAAAATATACGACGCTAACCATTGAGTCTGTTACTTCTGCCGCTTCAATTCCTTTCTGGTGTTTGACCCGAAATTTTTTGGTTCTTATACATTTTGCTATACAAGACGACACGTACTTACTTATATGCCACAAACCCAACTGGATTTTGGCTGTCTGCACCACAATTCGTTATTAGCATTCGTCGGCAACCTTCTTTCAATTACTAATCTTCAGCTTCTTTACGTCATCTTCAACTGTGTCAATCCGCGGTCTACCTCTTGTTCGACATCTAATGTTGCGATCGTGTGAAGTATTCGTTTTGCTGCTATATCGTTATCCATTCTTACTACCAAGTCTAGATGATTTGATTGCTTCTATGTTTCACCGGCAGAAAGATCACTCAACTCTTTGTTGCTCCTTGCTCTCCACACGTTGTTTTCCTGGACGGGGCCACAGATTTTGAGTAACATTTTACTCTCTAATAGCCCCGCGTTTTCGCGTGTTTGTCAGCGTCCATGTCTCACAACCATACAAAACGGTTGGCCTCACCATTGTTTTATAGAGTTCTAATCTCGTTGGCCATAGAATAGAGCTTTTGAATAGGTGTCGTAGTACACTAAGGTAGGGTTCGCCTGACTTTACGAATAATGCAATTCACCCAAGCTCAGCTTGATATATCTTAAAATCAGTACACCCTATATCAGGGACTATTCTGAGTAAAATGTTTTCGTATTTTTTCCGATTCTTCCTACATTTTCCAACTTTTCCCTATTTTCCCGAAAATGGTTTTTGAGAAAATTTGGGAAAACGTAATTCCCTTGACTGAAAGTCAGGGTCTTACACCAGAAAATACCGAAAAATGTGGGTAACAAAAAGGTTCACTGTGATTGAAAATGTATGAAATGCTATGAAAAACGTTAAATGTGGGTAACAGTTTTTCGTTGAGGGCACGATAACTTGAGTAATTTTTAACCAATTTGGATGAATCTTTTTTTTAAATTTGTGGAAGTAAAATACCGAGGCTAAGTTCGAAGATGGGCTATGTGGGACGAAGGATCTGGAAGCTATCCCAGAAAAACAGGATTTTACACTGTTGATTATAGCCTCAATCGAAAAAGATTACTTTGATGCAATTTGATTTTGTTGCGTAGTGTGTGTAAATCGTATAAGTATGTTTTCGATAATGTGCATGAAACAAGTAGAAAGAAAAATTTCAGCACTACATGCCCAGCCTCTAACCGGTAAACATCTCTTGTTAGTGAACTGCTAACAATTTGATAGTTGACTATCAACTTGATAGTTGACTATCAAATTTGATAGTTGACTATCAAATTTGATAGTTGACTAACAACTTGATAGTTGACTATCAAATTTGATAGTTGACTAACAAATTTAATGCGTCTACTACCAAAGAAAGATGTTTTTTTTTACTCAAGCTCTTACGGCAGAAAAATGTCGTGAGCACACTATGAATGTAACCATCATTCTTTGTAGGCAATATAAGATATAAGTCATTCTCAACAAATTTCTGAATATTTTTTTTAAATTCATTATTCCAACAATCAAACAAAATATGTTACAACTCCCATACGAGTGTGGAGTAATTCTCACGAGTCGTAATAATTTTATGGGATATTATATTCGAACAATAGAAAAATTCAATTTTACCGATAAAAAATAATAAAATACCGATAGAAATGTGGTACATGTCGCTGGCACCTCTTCAGTAAATCAGTAAAAAGTAAAAAAAAAATTGTCTTTCCTTCACTCTTTGTCGATTTTGGAAATATAAAGCAAAGGCGGGTCGTTCCTAGCGAATTCATCCTTTTACAAAATGTAATGAGAAGGCGTTCTGTTCGTTCCTAGGGAATTCATCTTTTTACAAAATGTAACTTAAAGACGTTTTGTCAATTCCTCACTTTTGTCGTTTTCTGAATCGACAAAAGTGAAGAAACGAAAAAAAAAAAAAAATTAATTACAGTGAACGACATCTCAAATGTCTCACTGTCATTTTTTTCAGAGAATGTCATTGTGAATTTGCAATGACACAATAAAATTCTCAGAAAAATTTGACAGTTAGACATTTGAGATGTCGTTCACTGTAATTTATCGGTCGTTTATTACCATCCACATTTTATTCACGAGTGACGGTTTTGTAAAATACCGGACGACTTCCTTTTTGTACAAAACTGTAAGTTCGGCAAGTACATCTATCGTTTTTTTTTAATTTTTTACCAAAGTGAAAGAGTCCTCTCATCGTTCCACATTTGTAAAACTTCGCATGTACTCTGATTAAATTTGACAAAATGGCAATCAAACAGAATAATAGATAGCTCATACGAGTGGGATAGCTCACACGAGTCGCATTTTATTTACGATTTGTGGTTGATTGAAAATCTTGCTACAAATTTATAAGAAAAATGAGAACTCAAAGATCATTCGGTCTTCGAAGGTTTATTTGAAGAACTTTTTCTGTCAAATTTCGTTGTCATGTTTAGAGTAATCGATATATTAAATGTAGGCATTTGTATCAGTGATGCTTCGGAAGTTCAACAATGAAAATGGTCAAAAATATATTGAAAAAATTGTCAGTCAAGGGACCTGACCCGCCCAAAAGGTGGGACCTAGTGAAATGTAGAGAAAATTGGGAAAAAAAATGTAAAACAATTTCCTCAAAATAGCCTCTGCCCTCTAGTAAAACGCCCGGATTCTTATTCACAAAGAAAAAGGTCTCCTAGTATCAAAGTATAAGAAACTAAAACGACAGCATGTACGAGTTAAAAGCTTATTTTATTTCTGTTTTCTCATTTTAAATATATCACCGACTGTAAGTCAATTTTTTAAGATTAAAAATGTTGTTGAAAGTTATAAAATAATTGCAACTCTAGAACAGTTTCCAACATCGATCGGTAAAAATGCTTTTGAAAAGGCCGACTACACTGAGCAAAAGGGGAATTATTTTTCTACCTAATGGAGAGGTCCACTCTGACAATTTTCTCTTTAGTATGCGTAAAACGGCTAACATTGATTGGTTTAATTTAAAGTGACTAGCAGTCTGCACATTTCAGACAAATTTGCACCAAATAGTAGTCCCACTTGTGTGCAAAAAAGTTTCTAACATCAAGAAGATATGCTCGAAGTGTGCAACTTCATCACTTTAAATTCGATAGACCATTAAAATTCACCGTACTCATTACAGAAAGAGAATCTTACAGAAATTTTGGAAGGAAAAATTCCAATCACCAATCACTGTAACGAATCCCGGGATAATGATTCTATCCGAATATGTCTTGTTGGACCACTCTCCGCTCTAACATTTTATGTGTTCAGAAAGGTCATTACAGCGAATTTTATTTAAACAACATGAATACATCGACTTTTAATGATAAAATTTTCTTAGTTATTCTTTTCTTATAGCTGGGAAACACTTAGATCGGACACGAATGATAAATTAAAAAAAGTTACTTTCGCTTAAAAAACAATCTTTGGCTTAAGTCTTTCGTTTATGATCCAATTGCTGCTGTGGTATACCCTCTTGTAGTTCCAAAATGTGTTCGACCGCTTCCGGTCGACCGTCAGCTCCGATTCTGCACGGTTGAACAACACCTTGCCGATTGAGTTGATCCATCAAATTCACTAATTTCATCGCTTCGTATTCCTTCTGTTCGTCGGACATGCCAGCAAAGGGATCGGGTCGCGGCGGATCGTAACAGCCCAACACCGGATTGATGGCATGTTGAATTTGTTTATACTCTTCCGTGTCGCTGTCTTCGCTTTCCGATGAGTAATCAGTGGACGGACCACCATGACCACCCAGCAGACCACGATTCGCAAATAATCCGGCTGCATTACCGTAACCGGTGTATTTGGTCATACGACAAACTGAAATCGATATAATCGGTTCGGTTGAAACCATTTCAACCACATTTGCAACAGGAGAGAACACTCACCATTTTCTTTGCATATGACGAACAATAATTCAGCAGTTAAATCACGAACTTGTGTGGCTGGAGTCGTTAGCAATCGGCAAAGTTGATTTCGTAGTTCATTACCGACCTCAGGCCGATTCTGCACATCTCTTAGCGGTGGCAAAATGACTGAACGTATATATCGACGCTCAATGCTATTGCTTCGAACACATTTGACTAGTACCATTAGAATCGGCGACAAAAGTTCTTGTTGAACAGACAATTTCTGAAAATTCGCGAAAAATGGTCATACGTCTTGTGTTCCTTGAGCCAATTCGAGTTATTTAGTGCTCAGGAAGTGTGTTCGAATGAGCCACTGCTTCGAATTTTAGAAAACATTTTTTTGATCATTTACCTGAACATTGTCCAATCGTCCCTTTAAAAATGCGAGCAGCACATCAACAGCCGTCATATCGTGCCTCTCAAACTCCTTGATATGTGAAACGTCGTCATCGTCGTGAATGGAAATTATCAATTCTGAAAAACAGGCCGTCGGCACGTTCGTCAACAAATTCACCGTGTTCGAACACAATTCATTCTGTTTCTCTTTGTTGTACGATTTACATAGCAACAGATCGTGCAGCACCACCGACAATCGACGGAATTGGATTTCTTCCTCCTCTTCGGTGGCCACCGATGTTTCATTGCGTACGGTGATGTTGAAGAGGACCTTTAAAATTTCGCACAGCAAATCGATATGCTTGTCCGGTAAGTAATTTTGCTTTCGCTGATCTCTCATTATCATATCCAATGTTTCGACCAAATACGTTAGGCCATGAAAGTCGTCCCGCACTTTGGTGCGAACGTTCGGGTTCAGTCCGGTTATGATGAACAATAGTTTCATGTCGAAGAATTGTAGTTCATAGTTTACGTTGTGATCTCTGGAAACGTGAAACGATTTGTTGAATTAGCGGTTGGATAATCCATAAAAAAAGGGGGATTAGGGCTGGCGAGTGGAAATTTGTCTTTGTTGGCTGCTTCAGGGAACCACAATTCTCGAAACGACCGACTTTCAAATGTTCCCTGTCATGCCAGTGAGGTAGCTCACAACTGACCCTTCACAGACGTAGACGGTCAATTAGTACAATTATTGAATAAATCACTTGATTGGTTTTCCCATGCAATTTGCTTTGCTATATTAGCCAGAGATTTATAGATAACCAGATGAGATGTCTGTAGGCACTTTGAACTTACTTGTATGTCCTCAGTCGTTTGACAATTCCCTCGATGGATGCATTTTTCAGACACATCGCTTGACATTTCTCACTCTGAAACACCAAATTGCACAAACATTTCAATGCTTCCACCGACACCTCACTGCCACAATCGATGTTATGTGTGCCAATGTTTGCAATGTTCAATAAACAATCGAACTGATCAACAGTCGCATGATTCAGGTTACTCTTGTTTCGACTCAATATTCGCACCGATGCCAAACACTGCGGAAATATGTCGGGATTGGCGTCGGGTGTTTTTAAAATGGTAAAAATGCTGTTCCAAATAATAGGCCATTGACCCGATTGATTGAATACGGTGAAATCAAAGGTTTGCGAATGCTGTCAGGTGGAAGGGAAAAACACCATCAAATTGCTGCCACTGATAAAATCAATGTTTTCGTTGTCGTTCACTAATTTGTTTTACCTTTTCGACGAACCGTTTGAATACAGCACCACTTTGTTCCACATCACCGGACTGGATAATTTCCAAGTCTTTATGATCCATAGCTGATTGGTTTTTATAAATTACACATCCAGATCAAAATATAAACAATTTTTTTTCCTGCTGATTATCTGTACTTATCTATCCATTATATACTTCTGTCAAAATAACCCATCCCATCGAAGTCATCAAAGTTTACAAAGTGTCCGTCCCCAGTAATCCGCTCATTTCGGCGCTTTATTCAAAATTTGAATTATAATGTCCTGTCTCCAATAGATGAAGGAATTTGTTCTCGTATTATTCGTTCGTCAAGCGAGTGGGTTTTTGATTTTTTACATATTTTTATTATACCAAGGTTCTGAAAGAACAGGTTAAGACACTTTCGAGTTGATCCCGAAAGCGGTGGAGTCAAAATTTTACTTCAGCGCCAACTACAGGTTTGGAAAATTTTATATGACGATTAAATTAAATTAAATTGTTTTTCAAGTTGACTTTTCAAACAATAGAGCGTTACGATGAAAGAGAAAGAAATATTTTGATAACAACCCCAAGACAACTTATAAATAGACTGGTCTTCGGTCCTCTCGCTCTCAACGTAACATGAGTTGAAAGAGAAAGGAATATTTTGACAAGTACCACAAGGCAAGTTATAATTAACTAGTCTTTGGTTCTCTCGCTCTGATCATAACAGTCTATAGATCATTTTCATTATACGGTACTTGTCAACGTAACCCCACTTAATTTTTCGTCAAGTAGTTCTTAACCTCAATCAATTGACGTTAACTGCGTTCAATTTTTTTTTTTTTTTTTTATTAAGGGTAGTGTTGTTCTGCTCATTTCTGTGCAGAACGCGCACGGAGGCCTCCGTTGGGCCTATTGTGCTCACTATTTTTTGGTTAGACATTTGCAGTTTTTTGGGATCATCCAAGCTAGCTAAGTAGTTTGGAATTTCCTCCGGTTGCAAAGATCTGTTTCTCCAGGCCGCACCTGAGAAAACATTCGGTTTTGTCAACATATTTTTTCATATTATTAGTAATGAAAGCATGACAATAAAAACGAAGTCATTGTGTTCCCGAACACTAAAAACAACAATGACACATACATACATACACACAGCATAAATGTAATTTAAGCTGCATTGTTTTTCATGTAGAAGAGACAAATAAATGAATGTCCAAATCTGTAAAACAAAAGAAAAGTTCACATTCGAACCGAAAGCCCAAAGGCCAAAAAGTTCCTAGGAACATTAAAGTCGGACTTTATGAGAGACCAACCATTACGCCTTCCGGCAAAAGTTCTTTCGAACCAATTGCATCACTCATCGCATTATGATGGCATTTAGCGATCCAATTCAAACACTGATTTTTACTCACTCGAAGCACATGTACGCAAACAATTAAAATATTACAAAGGTCACACACAAAAGACCAAATTCATACACAATTGTATAGCGAGTTGAAAAATGAAAAGAAATAAATTTTGATTTTGTCAAAAATCTATAAAATTGCAAGGTGGAATCACTGTTCACTATTAATCACGGATGTAAAATTATTAAAATTAAGAAAATTGTCACAGAATAAATGAAGTTGCACAAGAAATAATTTGTTTATGAGAGCTGTGATGAAACACGTCCGCTCTTCATGACGCCTTTTACGAGCGTTCAATTTACTGATTTTTATATGAAAATCGTTCGTTCAATTCGTTCGATATTTTTCGACATGTCTGACAGTTGGGATCGTGTCTGACGTTTACAAGGCCATGAAAATGATCTATATACATGTCTAAATTGTCAAGATTTGTGTTTCACCCGCCATGCCAGGGCGGCATGTGACTTACTTTTCTCACTAATTCTGACTTTTTTTTTAAAGAAGCGATAGTGACTTACTTTTTTTTTGTTTTTTTACTTTTCTAACTATTTCTAACTATTTCGGAAAAAGTATTGAAAATCGGAACCATTTCTTGTTCCAACTAAATATTTATTACACAAAGACATCACAAAATTTGCCTGCGGCGCAAAGATGTACGTAGTAAGGTAACTGACTGAAAGTTGACCTAGTGGAAAAGTGATCTTAAGTTTTCCGTGTAAATTTGTATGAAGAAAAAAATTATCGGTCAACTCAACATTCAATAAACCGTGATATATCCTATGACTTTTGTATAGATAGGACAACTCACGATTCAATGTGTTTGAGATTTGTCAAATTAGGTCAACTTTCAGTCAATTACCTTATATGAAAATTTTCCGATTTTCCTACGTATTAGGGCAACTCAGTTTTTCTGTTTTTTACTCGTAGAGTAGTTTACGGTAGCCCACTTATCCCATGTGAAAATAAAATTCGCTGAGAATTTTTTTTAGTCGAACAGAAAGTAGCCTAAGGTAGCTGTATTCTGGGACTGGTAAGACGACCAGTATCCTACAGATGTTTCTGCAAAGGTTTTATTGTGAACGCAATCTAGATGTCCCCCTCCCCATACGACATTCAAACGAAAATATATAAAGAAGCAGAAATTTAAAACATTTTAAGTTTTTGTGTTGACAAGGTTCAAAAATAGGGTGACTTTACATGAATGGAGAAAATCATCTCCTGGAAAACCTCCAGCTGATGCGATTTTTTGACATAAATTCAATTGTATTTAACAAAAAACACATTCAAAATAGAGGAACAGTGAAAATCAGCTTTTGGGAGGGATTTTTTTATCCTTAAAAATGCTCAAAGGTTCGCCCTATTTTTGGACCTTGACAATACATAACTTAGTTTCTGCTTCTATTACTTTATAATGAATTGTAATACCTCTCAAATGAGCTATGTTCTGCTGTGCCAGCTACGGCTCTACTCGTACGTTTTCGGAATAAAATTAAAGTAAAATAAAATGATCGAGTCTAGTTTTTGACAATTGAATTTCAACTGTCAAAAACCAGATTTTATTTTGCTTCTACCCGCACAAGCTTCGACCTCGGCTTCGACTAAAAAAGTGTATCTACGGATAACTAAACTAAATGTGGAAAACCGATGTACGTATAACAATTGAAAAACCTAATCTATCGAGGAATCACGTTCAAAAAAGGAACGTGAGGTAAAATTATATTTACATTTTAAATCAAGTATTTGAGTAAAATACCTTACTTGGCATTGCCAAGTTGGCAATGGAATAAATGGTGTAAATGGCAATTCTTGTGTGTTTACCAACCTCGGCTACGATTCGATCGCCAAAATCCGCACAAGCAGTGCCATTTCCAGCATTTGTTCCATTGGTAAGTAATGTACTATTTGAATCAAGCGAAGGTAAACAATTTTAAAGGACTAGTCACTCTTGTTTTTAGCAATCTTTCAGTTTGATGAGGTAAGCGAGAAATAACTTCGATATTTTATTTTTCCCATAAACAATTCTAAATTTTTGATCACCTTCCTTTACTGTCCTTTATGGTACATTCAGATATTATCGATTTAATAAAAGTGTCTGTTTAAACATGTGCCGTTGAGTTTTAAGTATTATGGAGTTATTTTGATAACTCATCGTCTCGTAGATATATTTGCTCTAAAAAAACGTTTGTAAAAATAAAGTTGCATTTTGTGAGTCATGTCAGTTTAAGGGACAAATACAAGTAATCAGATAACAATAAGTTCTTAGTCAAATCGTCAAAACTAAGTTTATTATTATTTTCTGATCTCCCAATCACACTTTGTGATAAAGAAAAAGGCTTTGTCTCAATAAAGTAACCAATAAATCATAATCGAATTTCGTGCTTCTTTTTCAAGATTTTTAAACCTCCCGCCTGCTGCTAACAAGCGCTAAAGTGTACTTTACTCTTTCTTAAGAGTTTTAGAGCTGGTTTTTGTTCACTATTCGGTCACTTTTTATAAATCAATCGATAATGAGAATACCAACTATTTTCGGAAAATTTGATCACTTTTTCACTATTTTCTGAAGAAAAATCACATGCCGCCCTGGCCTTCGTAAGTGACCTTCAAAACCTTGCACTATAAAAAATCCTTTAAAATCCATGCTTCCACCTACATAATCAATACCGAAGTGGCTCAAAAAAGCCATTCGGGCGTTGTGTGAAGAAATACATTTTTTAATAGGCAATTCGTTGCTCTTATACAAATATCAAAGGGCCTTTCTAGAAATGCCCGACATAATAAAGATATTCTAAGCGAGCTAACCTTAATCTAGACCTGTTTCACGGCCATATGAATTGTCAAAACTCAAGATTTTCTTGAGATCTCAACTCAACTCAATCTCAACTCAACTCAACTCTTGAGTTGTGCTAAAGTAATGCACATCTCCGTGTGAGAGACAAAATTGAATTACTCCGTTTACGCTACGTTTGGTCTCCGTTTACTCTTTAAACAATTAAAAAGAGACGTGATTTAGCTAAACGGAGGCAAAACGGCGCGGCGTAAGTGGAAATCAAGCATTACTTGACAGATCTCTCTATCACAGAGTACTTTTTATTGAGTGGAGACCATACTTAATAATTCGATCGATCCTCCTTGCAGTGTTTTTGTTGGATTCGCAAAGAGGACTAAATGGCGACATGGATTTTATTACCCGGAATTTTGCTATTTCTATTTTAACAAACAAAATCAATACGTTGCAACGTCCATTCATTACTCAGGGCTATCATTCCCACTGCTGCTTCCGTCCGATTCATCGTTCAGTTCCAAATTGCTCAACAACTGATCGCAGAGTTCGTCCAGCATACCACCGATTTCTTTGTCCAAACTATCCGCATTGAGTTCGTTCAACGATGCAGACAGTTCCACGGTCTTTTTCACAATGTCCTCCATGATGTCATTTGTTATATCTGCTGCGGGATGAGAAATGACTTTCTGTAAGATGTGCTCGATTGCATGTGCAACAATTTCTTCTTTCTCTGTGTCATGGGTAGCTAGCTTCTGTTGATTCTGTTCATCTACTACGCTCTTTTGCAGCTGCTCATCTGAATCGTCTGGCAAATTATCGTAAATATCTGGCAGGATCAAATTATTGAAAACACCGTGGACTATTTCTGATGAATCATCATTCACCGGACTACTAGACATTTGATCAGAAGTTTCGAGTTCTGGGAGAATTAAGTCCGCTAGGACTTTATCTAAACAATCCGCGACCACTTCCTGTTGCTCCTTTTGTTCTTCTCGTTCTCTTTCTAAATCTTGTTTGAATGGTAACATACGTCGGTCGTGAATAGCCTTCTGTTCAGTATACCGACTGAATTCTTGATTGATATATTCACCAAGGAATTCCATCAAATTTTCTTCATTCCAATCGTCGGCACATTCAGCTTTCCACACCGACTCCAACTTAAATGTCTCTTTCAATTGGTCAATAAGTTCCTGATTGGCTTCTTTACCTTCGTGCAAGATACTTTGAATAGCACGTCCTTTGATAAGTTTTTGGAGGAATACCGCATGTTGGTAGTCCATGTCATCACTGAAACTCTCCACGGATAGCTCTATGGTAGATACATAACTCTGAACCTCTTCATGAATGTCAATCAAACATTTTGCAGTTCGTTGGTGAATTATTTTCCGTTGAATAACCTGAGAAGAAATGGACATTGTAAGAAATGTTGCGTGCAATAGTCGGGTTGGTAATTACCTTCAAGGATTCGTACAAATTCACTAAGAACTTCTCTGTCCAGAGTCCTTTCTTCACTTCCTTTACCGGTTGTTTAGGCTTCGTAATATCTATTTTGGGTTGAGTAAATCTTTCCAAATTCGTTGGCATAGTTGGCATCTTATGCAGATCCTCCAATCTTCGTTCCCGATATAAATTGATTAAAAATATTCGATTCGCAAGATGTGAAATGCACATTTTACTGTAAATTACCTAGCTTCGAAGTCAGTATTGTACGACACAAAAGTCGTTTGCTGATGTTCTTGGGCTAAGAGTTTACTTCGTTTACATTTCTCGCCATACTGTTTGTCTAAACGCCTCAGTGTCCGCTGATGATTCACTCTATTGAAGAAAATAGGTAATATGCGTGCGTACATTCGCAACTCATCTCAGAAACCTTAAATTATTCATTTTTTTCTCTTTTTCAGCTTCCAATCGATTGATGGTTGTCTCCATTGCGAGTGTGAAATTTTGCTGCATCTTTTGGTCCCTGGAGTTCATCATCTTCTTAACCATTTCCAAACGTAAATGTTGACAGTAGTCTAATTCCGCTTCACGTGCAACTCTGTCTTCCCATTCCAATGCTTCCCAGAATTCGCGTCTCATAGTCGGATCGTTCTTGCATTTACTTCGAGCAAATGCTTTTTCTAACTGGCGACGACGTCGAGCTCTTTCGATTTGTTTCACTTCTAATATACCCGGAGCCGAATAACCAGTTATACCTTTGGTTGTATACAGCAGTTCTGGTGTCTCGGTACATTTATCATCGACAACGAAATCCGGCATCCATGGTTTCGTTTGGGCAGACTGTTCTCTGTTATCAACGAACGAAAAATTTGGTTAAGTCCTTGAATCTGTTACATCAACTCACCTGTATATAGTTTCACAAGCCACTGTCCGAAAAGCGTCTGTCGGTGTCATTGAGCGTTGATGGCAGCATATGTGATCCTTGCCAATATCCAATTGCAAATTCATATTTATTTCATTGTTTAATGGTATGTCGAAAAATTTCGCTCTATCACGACCACCAAGGACTGCTGCTGTACATTTTCGTTCTCTTTTCCCATTACTACGACTACCATTTTCATCGACAAATGGAAAATGTGGCAGAGGATTCCGTTGTTGAATGTAGATGTTGCGAGGACGTTTCGGCAAATCAGTGAACATTGTTCCGTATTGTGGATAAATCCGAACCGGAGCCGAACGATAAAGTGCATTATGATTTTCTTTCCAGATGTCTTTCGTTCCTGTTGTATAAATTGGGTCGTACAGGTGATCAAATACACGATCTGGACCAATTTGATGGCTTTTATATGACATCGCTACAACGATACTCTTTATCCGAACGAAGCAGAACTTTATATGAAGGAATTTCTTGCGCCCCAAATATTTGAAATTTATCGATCAAACACACAAGAAAACCAGCACCATGTAATTATGTGTTTTAGCGATAATGCCTGTTGCGCCAGGAAATGTTTTATTCCATTATAGACTTTGAATTTCTAAATTTCATTCGGACTGCTACTTTATATCAGTCATATCACTCATAAAAGAATTATTTGAGTTCTTTTCAATTAGTAAAAATAAGATAAGAAACAGTGATTGGGTGGAATTTATTTTTTAGACCGCCCAACTGAAGTCTTCTATGCGAGTTATATACAAAATTGTGAAGGAAAATTTAATATACGATTAATCGACAGTCGGCTTCAACATTAATATGTGATTCAATTTTGTGTTAAAATTAATGAAGTAGTAGATTTGAACTTACAAGTTGGAGTTTTCAACATAGATTTAAAAGATAGAATTCGGTTTGAGATAAAGATATATTTGAGAGTGGTTTCGACCTCTGCTGGCATATACAAACCATCCCGAACTCCAACCGATCAATGTCGATCTTCAAAAGAATCACTTTTGTACCTGTTATGTTACAAACGTCAAGCAAATGACCAGTACTATTATCGGGTCTATTACTTCCATCGATCAAAGTAATTTTAATCGGCTGATTTCAAATCTTCTACTTCAATTTTTTTAAACATGTATTCTACTATATAAAGGACGAAATTACCCAGAGCTTGTCATTATTTTTGTCGTCGTTATCGATAACAGATGAATAGCGGCTATTTGTCAGTCTGACCTATATGACCTAAAAATATCAGTCCCAGTATGTTCAATTAGCGACTTGAGTTCACTAAAGTCTATATAATTTCTCCATAATTTCATCTTCAGGTTTAATGTCCTGAACATTATTCAATAAACGTGTATGTGGAAGCACTAGTTCTTTTGAGCGCTTGAGAACGTAACAGTAACAGCTGCCGTTGCGATGTTAGTCCCGTACGAACTCGCATACCTCAGTTCGTACGCAAATGCTAAGCAACTGCAGTACGCTAACCTAGCGTGAAAAGTTCAACCAGTGTGAAACGTTTAACCAGTGTGAAACGTTTAACCAGTGTGAAACGTTTAACCAGTGTGAAACGTTTAACCAGTGTGAAACGTTTAACCAGTGTGAAACGTTTAACCAGTGTGAAACGTTTAACCAGTGTGAAACGTTTAACCAGTGTGAAACGTTTAACCAGTGTGAAACGTTTAACCAGTGTGAAACGTTTAACCAGTGTGAAACGTTTAACCAGTGTGAAACGTTTAACCAGTGTGAAACGTTTAACCAGTGTGAAACGTTTAACGAGTGATTGTTTACAAATTTTAACGTTCAATTTTTTCATTAGTGCCGAACAACAACTCATTTCGACAATAAAGTTTATAAAACTTACCCTAAGTTATAAATTGTTATGTCTTGTCCTAAAGTCTAAATATTGTTTGCATATCGTTATAACACGCCACTTACCTTACACAATATCACAAATCAATGGATCAAATTATATATGTTGTGATTGAGCGTTGTCGTGAAGCGAGAAGGTATAAATAGTCGTTACAAACCAACACAAAACATTTAATGAAAAGCAAACGTACAACGATGAACGTGTTCTTCTACGTATTTTTCCTAACAAATTGTGCATTGCTTGCTGATTCGACAATTCACGTTGAGGATTTGAATTGCGAAAACTATAATTCGCTCAAGTGGCTTTGGAATCTAAGGAATAATAATCGATGCCTATCCATTATAACTTCACTCATCATTCCAAAGTGCTTCTTCGAACAGGTTTTCAATTCAAATTTCGTTATTCGTACAATTAGTCCGAAACGATTGTTGGTCCGCAACATTTTCGACACCAATCGTTTGAACTGTGACAATTTCTTCATTTCCTCCAAGAACATAACATACATCAGGGAAGTATTTCAACAGAGGCAGGACGAGAAGCGGTTTTGGCCATTTTCCCAGATCTATCTTGATGTACCTGAGACAGAATTCGACAACGCTACCATTGACTTTATCCATAGGAACGCGTTAAATGTTTTTCTAATGGAAAGAGTTGTAAACAGCATGGATAATGGGCCGTTCAGTTTCAAGAGCATGTTGAATGTTCTGACTAAAAAACGTTTTCTGTTCACATCGAATCTATCCGATGCTGTGGCATATTTCGGTGTATACAAAGATCATCCACTTTTGAGTATCAGAAGTAGCAGCAAAACATTCCGTGTCAGTTTGTTCAACTGTCCGCCATACGTGATCTACCTACCAGGAAACAACTTGTTAGTATAGTGGATGTCTTATCCTAATCAAAGGTATTCAATACAGAGATGTCTTGTAGATTCGATGGACTTGAATTTCGAATTTTGTCTGAGATTACTCATCCATGGACTATTCAGCCTACGAAGTGTGATATATCTCAGACAATAAGCGACCCATGGTCAACAGTCTTGAAAAATGTTAATAATGGCACAACTGACTTAGCAATGTGCTCTGTCTGGTTAAATTTGAAGTCTAACGATTTCTATGACGCCACCAATTATATTGACTATCAGTGTGGAACGTTTCTGGGTATGCTTACTGATGTAGAAGATATAAAATGAATAAAATCCGATCTTACTTCGTTCCAGTGCCTAAGCCAACACTGGTCAATCCAGCAGCCTATCTGTATATGTCGTTAAGCAGAAATGTTTGGATGGCTTTTTTATTCAGCTTTATTTCAACATCGATAATTATGACGTTAACGGCCAGAACTGGAAAACGATTTTTAAAAAAGTCGTGGAACGATAAACTTTATATTGACTTTAGTCGATCATTTCTGGATTCAATGAATGTGGCTACGTTGCATGGGATAGAAAAATTTCCAAAACAGGACTCAATTAAATCGTTGTTTACCAGGTTAATATAGGACGACTAACGGCAAAGCGAAGGAAAACTATCTGATTCGGAAAACAGACATTTTTACTCACCAAGCCCTTCGGGAAATGCGTCATTACTTCATTGACATAAGCGTTACAACTCATTTCCCGGGGGCTTAGAGAGTAAAATAGCTTAAGTGGATCGTTCTATTTTGCCTTGTGTTGTTGCATCCCTCACATTCGGCTCGAGCTGCAAACGTCACACTTGGGAAAATTAAAAGTTTAAAACAAGGATGTAATCCAATGTACGGTTGGGAATGGGCAGACCTAAGTTTTTAAAATATTTGTAAATTTTTCGAATCACGATAGAAAATAACCGAAACCTGTTCTTTCGCTTTGTGATTAATAGGAAATGTCTGAACCTCATATTTCTATTTTTAGTTGGATCATTCTCAGTTTAATAATGGGAGTTGCATACACCACCGGATATACATCATTTCTAACACGTCCAATATCGACAAAACCAGTCGATAGTTTGGTTGATTTTCTGCAAAATGGAATGTACTGGTCCGTAGTTTCCGGTCCAAATTCTTTAGCTCCGACATTGAAGGCTACTGGTGTGACGAATCTCGTTAGATTATCACAACGGACAATTGACAAAAATAACGCGACCATGGATGACAGTAGCAATGAAAGGAATGCGCTTTTCGTAAAAATCATCACGAATCGCTTCATTACGGATGTAAATGAGAATACCGATCCCACATACTCGCTACGAATTATGAAGAGTTGTTTTTTGAACTACTATTCGGTGGTTGCTTTTAAGAAGTATTCCGGCTACACCAAATATTTTAATGAGAAAATTCGAGCGTAAGTTTTTGTTTCGGCAATGCACTTCAAGCATTAGTGATTCTCTAAGTAGAGTACTGAAACGGGACAGGGTATCAAATAAATTTTGGGACTAAATAAACGATTTTCACACAAAATAGTACTCTACTTGACAGCTGTCACTCGAATCACTTTTCCTTGAAGTGCGTTGGTTTCGGTGATGGTAGTGTTCGACCAATGATCCCATTCTTCAAAAAAAAATCTTTTGACTGTAGATATGCTGAGTTTGGACTCACAGAACGTTGGGCACTGAATATAAAGGGAGTGAAGAACAACTACATGAAACCATACTTTCTGAGTGACGGCAAAAGTACTGATGGTCCAATTCGATTATCGGTAACAACATTAACAGGAGCATTTACATTACTTTGGGTTGGACTAGTTCTAGCCACAGTTGTATTCATGACTGAACGACTGTTGCGCGCGTTCTACTCAAATAGAAAGCTATTGAAGGTGCAAAAGGTTATTTTAAAAATTTGATTATTTATTGCCACACAAATAATTGTTTGTTTTAGCGGAATTAATGTCTTTGCCTACAATTAAACACTTTCCTTTCTGCTTAAATTCATTGTGTGTGGTAATGTTTAGTTAATGGGTCCCAATTCGTCCTAGAAATCAGAAATGTTTATTGGTTGTCGTTTATCAGTTCACGAATAGAATGTTACCTCTTCTAATTGTCGGGGGCGACGGTGTTTAATTAGTTTTAAGTGTGATCACGACTTTTTGTTCCAATGGAAATCAGACAACAGTGTGAAATGGACAAGCCAAGCCGGAACAACGTTTTGAAATGCATTTTATTTGAAGGACAATTTATTGCAGGTATAATTGTCTGAAACGGATGTAAATAAATGGTTTGAGTGTGAAGAATGTGTTTTTATGACCTCAACATAATTTTTGAATTTCTTTCAATAATGGACAAATTAATTTTAAATTCAATCACCTTTTACGGACGGCTAGGCTATGTTATTCTGGTATCACTATATTACGGTCTTTTCGAGTAAAATGTTGAAGCTAATGAAGTATTAGATTTTCTTCCGATCTGTTGTCAAAGTTTCGTTATTGTAGCCGTCCGTGAAAGGTTAAGACTTAAAGACAGCATTTTATTTTTGTAACTTAAGGAAAATACTTTTCGAGAAATTCGAGTAAGTTTTCAAGAAATATCGAGAAAGAAGAAAGTTCGAGGAAATTCTAGAAGGCTCTGTCATCGCAGCTTCCACTTGGTTCAGTGTGAACATTGTACAGTGCGACCATAGAAACAGGGTCAACCTTTCCCTCTTAGGAAGCAACATGGATACATACAGAGGACATTTCAGCGGGCTGAGGATATGCAAACATACCTTTTGTAATTTCTTCTTTTATTACGAAGAAGGAGTGTACGTAGTTATAAACCGGAATGTTTGGTTTCATTAATTCGGCAACTTCAACATCGACTTCAGCTCTATCATCATCTCATCATTGATACATACCACCATAGGTGTGCATCCGCGATAGTATATACAGTCCTATTTGGTGCATTTCGTTTTTTTTTGGTGCCAGTACATGGACAAACTCTGTTGGGGTATTTTTCGCCTCACAGAACTTCATTAATTCAATTAACAAACTAGCACACTGTTCGTATTTTTGGCAGCACAATATTAATGTTTCCCTGCAATTTGTAGCCGTAACGAATTCCATCAGAACATTGACTGCTCCATTGAAACGGCGCAGGAAGCCGTTGAATTTTCTGTATTTGATTTTTATTGAATGTGATTTATAATGTCGCTGAAAATTGGCCATCAGATCCGTTGAGTAATCGCACAAAGGTAAGGTGCATTTGTATTTTTTGCAATCTTTTTTCGGCTTTGGCTTTTCTTCGGTCGAATGTGCATTTCTTAAGTGTTTCTTCATATGGCGGAGTTCTTTGCCGCATATTTCACATTTGTCATGTTTGAGTAGGTGACGTAGGTGATTAGTTTGGCGCATTTTTTACACGGATAACTTACGTTTCGATCGATATTCTGGTTTTTCTTGCGACGGGTCTTCAATGTTTTTCAATGTTTGCTTCAAACATGAGCTTTAAACATATGCGATGTGTAAAAAATCTTGTGTATTTATACAACAAAACAAAGACAATTAGATCTGAACCCGCGATTGATCTCTGTCTGATACATGTTGCATTGAGAGCAACAGCTTGAAACTTCGGCGCGACAAACTTCAAATGATTGTCCAAACAAGTTTAAGTTACAGCCAATCAGAACGCTTGTTTTTCCAGTGAAGTGGTGGTCACATTCAAATTTTAAATCGATTTGGTTCTTGTTAGATTTGTGCTGTCTATTTGTGAAATACACTAGCTTAACACACATCCGAGTTGATATATTAACGAAAATATTGCAACAGAAATTTGTAAAATTAGGTTTTTCGAAAAATCTACGTTGCGCATGAAAAATCTACGTTGCGCATGAAAAATCTGCGTAAGGAAGATTTGGTACGATTCAATGTCCAACCATTTTTTTCCGGAATTTCGTTTTTTACCGAGTAAAATCAACGCACTTCAAGTGATCATAGTCGACAGCTGCCAAATAGAGTACCTACGGTACCTACTGTACCTACGCCTTTCTGTGAAATGTTTTTTTTACAGTTGTGTGACACTGTCAAGTTTCTGTGCACTATTTAGAGCACCACTCATGCTTGAAGTGCGTTGGTAAAATTCAGGCGTTGCGAACCTTATGCTCAAAACAAACGAGGATTGAAAACGTGTTTTGGTCCTAGTTTTCATTGACAGGTGCAGCAGTCGCGATTTTCAACAATGAAAGTATAAACCAGGTATGGTCTGTTCATACAAACCGGAGGACATGGCGATTTCATAGAAACAAACTCTCATGAGAGGTGAGTTTGTTTATATGAAATCGCTATGTCCTCCGCTCCATACAAAGTTTGACATTCGACCATACCTTGACGTTCATTGATTTTGAATAGAAAAAGTTCTAACTTCATTTGACAGTTTCGAAAATTTCGTCATGAAAAATAGGACCAAAACACGTTTTCAATGCCTCGTTTGTTTCGAGCATTAGAGTAATTACTCTAAGTTCCGAACACAAAATTGATTTCTGGAAAATTTTGCATGCCAAAGCGAAGAAAATGCAAAATAGTGAAAAGTGAGGAACTTACAAGGTAACGCTGCGTTAATCAAAGAAAGTAAATAGATAGGTATGGCCAAACGTTCAAATTTGTTCTAGCCGGAGCACATACGGATTTGCATGGCGCCACCTCAAACGAACTCATTTCTAGTGGAAATTTGCAAGGCTGTATACTTTGGGGAGGTCACGCAGACCGCCATTTTATTAGATACGCGGAAACACACCACTTCTGATGATTTTACATGTAAAAAAATTCACCACATCATCAAGACGACGAGAATCATCAGAGTAGGTGAATTTTTGTATGAAATCGGCCATTTTATCATCAACTGTGGTGTGTAACCCGCGTATCTGTATCTGCGTGACCTCCCCAAAGTATACAGCCTTGGAAATTTGAACTAGAAATGAGTTCGTTTGAGGTGGCGCCATGCAAATCCGTATGTGCTCCGACTTGTATGGACTGGCCATACCTACATATCTACTTTCATTGGCGTTAATTAACTCCGTACACTGGGCTGAATAATAAAACTACTTCACTGCGCTTTACTCTTACTTCGCAAATGATTCTACCTCATATTTCACATTATGAACCCACCTATAGCTGTGAAGTTCCGTTCCCCGTTTCTATATTTTTAACGTTAGTTCAAGCACAGCATTGCTTCGAGCATGAACATAGAAAATATTCGGAGGCTGACGAGATCACAGTAGGCGTTGCATTTCTTTGACTGAGATAGAAGACTTGTTTTCGTTGCATGAGTCAAAACATACAGTGAGCGTTAGCTCCGATCACCAAAGCCTCCAAATTTGACACTTATCAATTTAGTGTTCATGCTAGGATCAGTGCTGTGGTCTTAGACATTTTGAATCTAGACTAACAGGACATTAGGCACTAGACGTCATGGTTCTTTTGATGTTCATTGCTAAATGTTCTCTTAGTCTAAATAGGCCACATGAAGTAGCTCTTTCTAAGAGCTATGTCGAGACTTTAGTGTTCGTTTAGTTAACGCCGCATTAACTTCAAATAGAATTGGATCTTGCTGTGTGATAGGTATGAGCTTCTTTAGTGCTCTTTACTCCATTAAAACCCGATTTAACATAATTTTCTTGATGTTTATTAGACACTTGCAGTTTAAGTTACGTGTTTGATGTCAGAGAACTAATTATTTGCTTTGGCTACGTTCAAGTGTTCCGCGCTTGTTTCCGTCTCTTCGCCACATCGGAATCTGTTAAAATCCAACACCTCTATTGCATTTTCTTTGAACAGCTCCCCAACGGTTTGCGTTTCATCCATCAGATATCCTTGATGAATCAAACATTTCTCCGCATCCTTATCTTCATTGGGTTTGTCAATGTCGATTGCACCCACTTTCGATGGATTAAGTCCTATGATGTGTGTGCAGATATTCTTTAGAAGATCAGCATCAACGGCCGCATCCCCAGCTGATTTCCATGCAAACATTCCACCATATGTGCCCAAATGAACACCGGAAGATGTGGTTGTTAGTGGATGAGAGCCACCGAATAATGTTATCGGTTCTGCTGCTTTGAAACATGTGGCTCGGCGTAACGATGCATTTTCACCGACACTGCCAATCATCAATGCTAATTCATCACCAAGACTTTTGCCTTCAAGTCCCTGCATAGCTCGTAGGCCGTCCGCTCCGAAGTCAATCTGAACGACCACCGAAACAATAATCAAAAATTAATTTGAACTGCAGGTTGAGGTAAGAATTCGGGAGTTTTTACCTTTGATAGCAGGTCATTGGTGGGCATTTTGCTAACATGTTGAATGCAAGCCATCGAGGCCGATTCGACAAATTGTTGAAACACTGTATTTCGAGCCACAAAGTCCGTTTCACAGTTCACTTCAACCATTGCGCCAATGTTTTTCTTTACAAGCACTCCCACCAAACCTTGTTGAGTGATGCGACCCTGCAGCTTCACGGCCTTGGCCCAGCCGAGTGCCTGCGCTTGTTCGTGTAACCATTGTTCGGCCTGAAACGTTACAAATTATTGAATTGACTGTCACTTCCACTATAGCAACCGGGGCTATACTTTTGCTATGTCGTTCTGATACAAGTCAAGGGCTTTTTTGCAGTTAGCGAATGTGTAGCCGGTCTTTTTGCGTAGTATGGCTAATGGTTTCTGCTCGACCGAATAAATCAATGGTGTGGTATGGATAAACCGGCACAAAGATTTGAAATTCATTTTGTTGGGATCTTTAAATAAAAAGAAAATGATTTTAATTACGAAAAGCCGAATTTTGAACGATCGATGGAACCAGGTATTCCATCACAGAAAAACAACATCTCGCTAACAACCACTTACATAGGAATAAATTAGTTTTGAGTTCTGTCAATAATCTTCTCGTTTCTGTTTATCCTTTGGCAAAAATGCTTTTAACTTCTTTCTAAAAATTCTGCAACACTTTGAGCCTATCCAGAGCATGAGATTTTGAGAATGTGATGCAATATGTAATTTTCAATAAAGTTGGATGTTGATGACAAGGGAAAAGTCAGCTGTGAATGAACGAAACACTAAAACAGTGAGGTGCCGAAATAAATTTCAAATTTGAAAAGTGTTCCATCCAATACAGAGAGCCCATTGATGGGATGAAATTTGATAGACACTTGACATTTCATTCAGTCTGTTGCCCAAACCTATTGAGTACTGTTTCAATTGGACACAAGAGGTAACATTGAATCACTACCCCCATCGATTACTTCTGAGGTTTCAGGCATGCTCAACACCCCCAACATAGGATAGAATAGATTACGGTTTGCGGTCCTTTTGAAAGCCAGATCCAAGATCCTTAGTTTCCTACTCCCTGGCCTAACTACTACTATCAGGGAAATTTCACGGTTTTTAAAAAAGTGTCGTTAGGCGTTCTCCCTCGAATGATGTCGAATCCTCATCTTGGATAATACTGTAATGTACAAAAGGGAACAATACCTAAGGGTTTCAGGTGGCGTACCACAGTAGGGTCAGAAAATTATAATCATTAAGCTGATAGTGCTGACAACACTGCCGTCGACTGACATCACCGCTCACAGACTCTGCACGAATGTCACAATTTGACGAAAAATTAAACGTAAATAATAAAAGACACGTAAAGGCGATCGAAGTGATTTAATAACATTTTTCTGCAGAAGACACAATGATTTAGAGATAACATACCGATCGAAGGAGGATCCACAAAAAGTGCAATTGTTAAATTAACTGCGACGACGACGTTCAGATTTAAGGGAAAAAATGAAGAGAAATAGATTACTGATCGGTTCCTTTTTGGCCGTCTGCGTGCCGATGATTGTCGGACATGATTTGAAGGGTTTCGATGATACGATTTTGTTCAATTTAAATTGGCCGGGTAAAGGCGACGATTTAGCGATGGAAGAGCCTATAGGTGAAGAACCATTAATCGTGACATCGCACAATAAAGAGAAGTACAAATGTTTCATACCCAATTTGAGCGAAGCTCCGAGCGAACCTCAAAGTCCGTACACTGGTCCAGGTAATATTTTAAGAAAATCTTCAGTTACTCGCAGCACACTACGATTTTCTCATTATCAATCGCAGGTCCTCTTGATCTCATATCAACATTGTTCAGCTCATCGTCTTGCTCATATCGCATCGAAAGCTACTGGACATACGAGGTATGCCACGGAAATTACATCAAACAGTTCCACGAAGAACGGGAAGGCAAAACGTCCAAACGACAAGAATATTTCCTCGGCAAATGGGATAAACAGAAGACTGAAAAGCTACGCGAAAGTTTAGCCCATGCCGAAAGAGATGGTGAAAAACTGAGATACAAAAAAATCGATGGTCTGTCACTGCCCTACTTGGAATTCGAAATGACCGACGGAACATTGTGCGATTTGATCAACAATCAGCCGAGAATCACGAAAGTTCTTTACGTATGCTATGCACCCGGTAAAAATGAAATATATTCGCTGAAGGAAGTGTCGACATGCAACTACGAAGTGATCATTCTAACGCCAACACTGTGCGCTCATCCCAGTTTTAAGCCCACAGTCACCGCTGAGAATAACATCAATTGCGTTCCGTTGGACGATTCGCCGAATATGCCGAAAAGTTTGTTGTCCATGGAACTGGAATCGTTGAAGGCTCAGTATCAAAAGTTGTCGGTAAGTGTGTGGTTCAGTTTGGTTGACGGCCTGCGTTCGTTTTCGTTTGGTTGTTTGGTTTTATCGTTTTTATTTTGGTTTCGTAGGAAGTGTCCAAGAGCATTAAGAATTTTGCTATTTACAAAATTGATCCTAAGGTTCGTTACTATTCCTAATTTTGTTTTTAAGTTAAATTCTTTCCTTATCGCTACACAGATCACACCGAAAATAACTAACGACGAACTGTAATTTAGACATTTTTTGTTCGGGTAACGCAAATGTGGGCAAGACGTTTCCAGTTCTATGATGGTTATTTTCGGGGCATGCTCTGTAGGCTTGAATACATAGACACTAAGGAACCGAAGGTTCGAGATCTCTGAAATACTGGACCAACATTAACCGGTTACGATGGCCATTAGGTTGAGGGAAATTTTCGCCTTTCGTATGGTCTGAATTGTGCGTCGAATCGTTGATCTTGAATAAGGACGAAAATTCAGAAGAAATGAAATGAAAGGAAAATGAATTTGATCATTTGACGGCTTCAGCAGAGCCGTCTTTTCCACATATGAAAAAAAGGTTATTGCCCGTGGCGCCTAAAAAAGCCTACTCCAAGAAAAAAGCTCATCGCCAGAGTCTCCAAGAAAACTTTTTTGAGTCACATGGAACATTCATCTGGCTTCAGAGATCTCCAGCTCAGAATGCGAAAATTTCTCTCTTTCTTTTCCATTAAAGATTTTCAATTCAAATTCTACAGGACGGAACGCTTCGTATGGAAATGCTGCAAGGCGATAAATTCCCATCGGAAATTTCACAATCCAATTTGGAGGAATTCTTGTCAAAGGAACCGAAATTTCCCAAAATAACAACCAAAATTCACGACACTACTCCCGTTCAAGATTTTCTCAGCGGCAAGAATTGCCTCACTGGTGTAAGTACCAAAATAATATTGTGCTTCGTCTGTCCTGATCTGATAAAACTACATTCGGTTGCATTTCATAGGGAACTGGATGGTGGAAATACGAATTCTGCTACGGGCGATACGTTCGTCAATTTCACATTGATAAAAACGGTGAAACATCGATCGTTCTAGGCTTCTTCGACGAAGCATTGCACAAAAAGTGGCTGGACGAAAATGAATCGAAGAAACCGAAACCTACGCGCACACATCTGTCCCATTTCTATCAAGGCGGTAATTTGTGTGAGAAAACTGGTCAAAAGCGGCAAACCGAAGTTAAATTGAAATGCATGGACGGAACTAGTAGTCCCACAGCTGTTTCGTTGTATTTGATGGAACCGCAAACGTGTCAGTATGTGCTCGGCGTGGAGTCTCCGTTGATCTGTGATATTTTGGAAAAGGCCGATGAATACGGATTAATGCCAAAGCAAGACGGTGATGTTGTTTCGGATGCAAGCACCGGGGAGGGTGTATTCTTGGGCAATGCTGTTATTGAGGATATAGAAGTTCGATTTGAAAATGATTAAAAGGCTAAATTTTGGACGATTTCTTATTATTTATTAAACTGCACGTTCGACTCACTCAGCAGTAAATTCCTGAGATGCTGATACGACATTTGTATAACCGAACATTTGTATAACCGAAAACTTTCACGTAGGACTCCAAGTGTAGAGACATGTTTGACCTCACATTGCTACCAAAACTGCGCGCAGCACTGTACATCTTAGCTCAATGCCGTCAAAAATGACCAGCCACTTTTCATACGTGACTCAGCTAGTAGGTTTTCAAATAGTTCTCGTACAATTTCAGTAGTTCGGAGTTCGTTCGCGGCTGCACAACCTCCAGTGCCTTTTCAAAATGTTTCCAGCTCACAACAGCTGCATCGATATTATCCTCCAATGATTTCATGGCTGCTTCCTGACATACTGCCTGCACTTCTGCTCCGGAATATCCTTCTGTTCGCTCCACTAGCTGCTTCAAATCAACGTCCCCTTCAAGAGGCATATTTTTGAACTTAATTTTGAAAATCTCCGCTCTAGTGGTCTCGTCTGGCAGTTTCACATACACTATTCTGTCGATACGACCGGGTCGCATTAATGCTTTGTCAATCAAATCTGGCCGATTGGTAGCTGCTACAATCGTGACATTGTTTAGCACATTAACACCATCCATTTCAGTTAACATTTGCGCCAGCACACGTTCTTTGACCGATGATCCGGAAGACCGTTCGCCACCGATTGCATCAATTTCATCGAAAAATATAATTGCTGGTGCCACTTGTCGCGCTTTCCGGAACAAATCTCTAACCGCACGCTCCGATTCACCGACCCACATCGAAAACAGTTCCGGTCCCTTGATTGACAGAAAATTGACTTTACTTTCTGTTGCCAGTGCTTTCGCGATCATTGTCTTAGAACAACCGGGAGGGCCGAACATTAGAATTCCTCGTGGTGGCGTTATTCCGAGTCGTGTGAATGTCTCCGGATGTGTTAATGGCCATTCGATTGCTTGTTTCAATTGTAATTTCAGTTCATCCTGGCCACCAATGTCGGTCCACTTGACGTTTGGACTTTCTATTAACACTTCTTTCATTGCACTCGGCTTGACGTGGCACAAACCGTTCTGGATGTCAGCAAATGTAAGCATGAGTTGCCCAGACGAGTTTGATAGATTTTTGTCTTTGTTGATGGCATGGAGCACTGATTTTGATATAAGACTAGACAAATCGGCTCCGACAAATCCATGACACGTATTTGCTAAGTGCTTCACATCGTCAGAGGTCAATGAGTTCTTTATTTTGCCGAGCATCTTTGTCAAAATGTCTTTCCGAGCATCTGGGTTTGGTACGGGTATTTCAATTTCGATGTCGAATCGGCCGCTTCGTCGGACGGCTTGATTAATATTTTCAATGTTACTGGTTGTAGCCAACAGAAACGTTCGACTACCCTCTCTCTTGCTATGAATGCTATCCAGAACATTTAAAAAGGCTGAACTGACACGCTTCGACGAATCCTCTTTGTTTTCCTTTGCGCAAACGTTTACTATCTCTTCAACGACAATGAAAGTTGAGTTCGGGTAGTTCTTGAACGCCTTATCAAAGTGTTGCAACAAATTCGCTTCCGTTTCCCCGAAATATTTGCTGAAAATCTCGGAAGCGTTTATCGTCACAACAAGTGCATCCGTGTCAGCTGCCAAAGCACTGCATAGTAAGCTTTTGCCACAACCAGGAAGGCCGTACAATAAAACGGCTCGTGGTATTTGCATTCCCTGCATGGGCTTAGCAATACCGAAGGCAAAGTTCATTGCGTCTTTTATGTCGGCGATTGTACCATTCAATCCCCCAATCGATTCCAATTGAATGTCAGCATTCAAATCACCTTCATTCACTGTCTCATCTTCAGCTCGAACGATTTCGATTCTGGTTTTTCTTGTCACCAAATGAAAACTGTGACTCGGCTGATTCATGCTGAGCATTTTCAATTTCTCTTCGATGCCTTGACATACGTCCGAGTACTCGTGTCCTGTTATTCGAGTGATGAGAAACGTAAATGTTTTGTTGAAAATTTCAGTCGTGAATTCGTGATCACAGCAGACGACGTTGTTGAAGAGTTGTTTCGCAATTATGTTGGACAAATCGTTGTAGCTTTTCCGATCAATTTCACTTGGTACTAATGCTTTGATTGTCATAGTGGCAGCAGGTGGAGGATCGTATGGTAATTTCGTGATCGTGAAATAAGTAACATCTTGCCAAGCAGTGCGTAATTCTGAAATTTAGGGAGGGAATGCGTTAGAAAGCCATGCAATGTTAACAACCACTTAATGAGCTCGGAGCAGTTCTGATCTACCTGATTCCCGATTAAGACTTAACCTGATAATGTTTTTGAACGTTATAGGATCGAATGAGACCAATTTCAGGTCGGGTCAGGCGTCTTTTCTTCTGAGATTTGAAGTTATCTGACCTGAGCTGAATTTGCAGGCAATCCATTTATACTACGGTCGACCTGTTCCGAGCTTTAAGCTTTATCAGACATTTACTGTTGGACTACCGATCTTCAAGAAGAGTAACGTTCAATCTTCGGTTGTTTCAAAGGGAGGGAGATAGTTCAGCGAACTAACTATTAATTGGAATAGCTCGCGAAGTAGACGTTGTAGTAATAAGCGAAATGAACTCACCATCATCCGTTACGAAAACGTTGGACGTATTTTTATCCGCTGCCGGCCATAACCTTTTTACAACTGGAATATGAGTATCGCATGACGGCTGTAACACCACAAAATCACTGATAATCCAATCACATAAGTTCATCACCGACTCGCTAGCAAACACTAAATTATTTAAATATTTTGAGCCCAGATCACTTAACAGTTCATCGGATAGAATGGCAGTTCGGTCTGTCGTCTCACATAATTGTTGTGCATAGACTTGTTTCGATCGAATAAACGAATATTTCCATTGAATTGATTCGATGGGTTCATTTGGCACAGGGCAGTCTTCTTCGTGCTTGTTGCGGTCCTTCGAGGTTATATAAATTTTGCACTTTTCACACAATAGCCAAGCGATTTGATCTTTTTTAGACGACGATTTTGGTGGCATTTTGGTAGAATGTTGGTGACAGTTGATTTAAATTCCAGTAAATCGGGAACGGCACGATATTTTAGGAAGATAACTTAGCCACATGCGGTGTTGTGCAGATGTAAACAAAAATATTATGACATGTGTTCGTGTCAGACAGATGCGGCGTGAGCGACGTTGAGTTTTAGGTTTTGACGTTTGCTGACGGCCGATCATATCATCAGGTGTTTTGTTGTGTTTGTTGTTTAGCAACCAACGAACAGTAAACAATAAAATTATTCATCAAAATGATGGACTGGGCGGAAGACTTTAAATTTTTGAAGAAGGTAAAAATTGCAACTTTCTGTAGTCACTGCACCTTTTACTATTTTACGATATTCCACTTAAGGGAACCTAAAATTACTGAAGAAGGTAACAGAACTTCAACCACTCTGAACACTTTACCACTTTACATGATCCTCCTAAAGGTTCTATTTACCGGAATTCTATCACGCACCTGTCTACTTCTCTAACTCTTATCACCTGCAAACACTGTTGTTTCAGTCAGCAAAGAAAGGCCGTCGGGCTGGAAACAGTTCGTCGACGGCAACAACATCGGTCACTTCACCAACGCTGGAATCACTAACAATAAATGATAAGCCAGATAGTGGAGGTACGTCGTCATCAAGTAACAATATGAATGTAACATCGGATGAACGGAATGCAGATGACGTTGACGAATACATCAGATCGCAGAGAGTGAGACGAACTGGTGGATGGGCGGATGAAGGAGTCAAGTGAGTATTTCTAGCAGACATTGTCGATGATAACAGATGATGTAGATGTTGTACACCGTGATTATTTAACAGATCCCCAAAATCGGCGACCAACGTAATCGAACAGTAAGTTATGCAATGGACACTACCATCCACATAACCAATATTAACCCTCGACTCCATTGTTTCTTTCGTTAAGAGAACGATTCAGTTCCATCACCAATACGACCCATTTCTCTGACGATGACATTCCAATCATACCAGATCTCGATGATGTGCAGGACGACTTACTCATGAGCGATTTGGTTGAAGCTCCAATTTTGGCAGAAAATCGAACTGCTACGTACAAAGAGCTGAATTCCGATTTGATGAAACAGGCCGCATTCACTGCAATGGAGGATGTTGATTTGTCGATATTGGGTCGATGTTTACAAAACGATCTCGCCGAACCGGACGAGGAATGGAATTGGGATAAATTGTTCACAGAAATATCGTCGGATATTCATGCGGATAAGCCGAAAAGTGCCGAGGGTCCGGCTACGCAATATGTGAATTAAGAAAGAAACGTTCGGTAAGTGGAAGAAATCTTTTATCTTTTAACTGAAAAGTCGCCTTTAAAACAAGACAAAAATTTGAAGAGCTCCACAACGACTTAACGCTTTGGACTCAGAATGTCTTTTTTCCCATTCCAGTAGAGTGCTGTTTCCATCAAATTTGTTCCGCGAATGAAATCTACAGCTACGATATTGGTCATCGATCCCCATTCTTCAATGTACCATCGTGATATGTGTCGATTCGCTTGATCGGCCATTCGACGCAATCCTGAAATTAGACATTGCACCAAATGAAATCCTGTTGGAATGAATCTCAAATTTAATGAAATAAATGTACCGCCAAATCGATCGGTTAACACATCCCACGTGTTTGGAGTTAGCTCAGCCATGTCAGCTACTGGACGACTTGAAAATCTAAAAATCATTTTGTTTTACGCACATCTTCGATCATAGAAGTAAGTGATTGAAGGAAATGCTTACAACAGGAAACCGCGACTAGATGGAGACAAATAACGTTTCAAATCGGTTAAGCTCTGGACGTTTCCCCATCTTTGTTGCACCGAGTGCCACAGATACGACGGAAATTCATGAACCATTGCTATGTGATCGTATCCCAAAATTACATTTCTTTTGGTCTTCCAAATATCGTCTAGGTTCGCATCCCAAGTAAGATTCGGATCGACCAGTAGATCTCCAATTTCGGTTTGAATGTAATGCACAAGGTTCCTATGGATATCTAACTTCTTACCAAAACCTGACGACGGAAGAGAAATAATTTTTTAAGTCAACCAAAGTGGCGGATTGTAATTTATGGCCACTGTACCAACTGGCCATTCCTGAACGTCAAAGATAACAATTTCGTTTGTTTCCAGAACAAAGTCTTTGACCTGCCGTAAGACTTTTGCAAGTGATTGTTGTTTTGTGATGCCATGATTCACCCAAAACACTGGGTGCGACGCTCGATAATAACCGATTCTGATATCCAAGTACCGTACGCCATGCATCAATTGGGTATAGATATCATCGTCCTGAAATTATGATTTCGAGTTACCTTTTCGCTATTCAAACGTATCAACATCTAACCTGCGTAAGAGCATACTTCGTAACTAAAGTTTCATTTCTCCTTGGATTGAACCCATCCCGGTAACTACCCGAATCATGTGTGCCAGCCAAGAACAAATCTCTAAATTTGAATCGGCCGATGTGACTTTTCATATCGTTCATCCACGTCGGATGCGCTGATACACAGGCAGTTGCTTTTACCTCACCGTTTCCATTCAAATAAACGGCCCAATATCCGTAACATTTAGTGCGAATGGAAATTTGTTTCGATAATTCCACGTCGAATAGAATATTCGTAGTTACCCAGCCACTTGGCTCTTTCGGCTCCAACCAGTACTGTGCTGTTTTATTGGACGGGCCATATGTCCAAATCGAATCTGTTTCGGCCATACGTGATTCGAAAACTTCCACTGAATCTGCATATGGCTGGTCATAGTGAGTTGTACTCGTTGATTCGGTGTCGGGTTTTTCCGTTGTTGAAGCATAAAAATGATCATCATTATAAGCCGGGACACTGTATTTGTGGTATGGCCCTGAGGGTTCGTCGTTTGTTATAAGTATCACTCCTTCGGTGGGCTTTACACTGAACCAAGATATTTCCAAATGGTGCAGTTTCGAACTTATGGTAAGGCTTAATCGAAGTGGGTGTTCTGTTGGCGAAAGTGAAGATTAAGAGAGTAGGAAATATCATTTGTCATTACATGGGTCCAATGAGTGGAGAAATGGGTTGAACAAAGATTCTTCTGTTGTGAAAGCTATCTGCTACTGTCTATCACACGGATATCAAAGATCTGATCAACGCAAAAAGGAATAACGAAAAGGAATCGGAATAGCTCCGAAAGTAATTCTTAACATGAGGCAACAATATCGTCAAAAATTCTGGTTTACCACTTGTCCTGAAAGGTTTTTCGTCATTTAGAAGATAAATTCCGAAAGAAGTAACAAATTCTACAAACATTATATTGGTGATATGTTTGCCGCTGTGGAACGTTAAGAGTTATTTTACGGCTATTTCGAATATCACTAAATTTTGGGTATTAATGAAGGTATAGTGAGTAAATTGAATAATTTTTTGTAGTAATCGTTTTTTCAAGTGGTAAATGCGCTTTGAATTGAATTGATGTAATTCGTAACTAAAACGTACATTCATTTTTACCGTCGTCGTATTGTGAAATTGTTACAAACGACTTAACAATAAGTGGGTACTTAAAAGTGTTTCGGTTATTATTTGAGAAATGCCTTGTCAGCATCAATATATTAGCGATATTCATGATAAGTATTCCGAGTCTATTCGGCTAACATTTATTGTAAATGTCGGTAAAATAAGGAAATGTTTTTTCTCTCTCTTAAATAACCCTTTGCAGTGTTATTATCGGGTCTATTACTTTTTTCAATCGAACAACTTTCAGAAGATAGATGCGAAATCTTTTACTTCATTCATTTTAACAACCAGTAGAAGAATTACGACAGGATTTATCTATTATCTATACCAAAATTACTATGAAAATGTTTCAATCAAGTTGCTTCGAGGTATTGTTCTAGCTCACGATCTAGTAATTGTCATTTATTATTGATAACAGGTGAATAACACCGAAGTTGGTAAGGACCGCAATCAATTTTATTCTTTTGGTATAACTATTACATGTGTTGGTGTGACACAGTGCCGCACTGGCTACCAATTAACCCTTCAGGGAAATCGGGAAAAAACCAGTACAATTCGAAAACGGTCATTTATATCAATGAAAGTAGATAAGTAGGTATGGCCAGTCCATACAAGTCGGAGCACATACGGATTTCCATGGCGCCACCTCAAACGAACTCATTTCTAGTGAAAATTTGCACTAGAAATGAGTTCGTTTGAGGTGGCGCCATGCAAATCCGTATGTGCTCCGGCTAGAACAAATTTGAACGTTTGGCCATACCTATCTATTTACTTTCATTGATTTATATTCACCGACTCAAATCACACGAATCGACGTAATGAGGAATCCGAACACTTCATTTGAGCCCGGTCAATGGATCGTCAACCCGCTCACGTTTTACTAATTTCGATGCATTCGTAAAGAAATTAGTACACTTCATCAGTAGTAATAAATTAACGTCAAGCTAAGATTGTACTATTCATACCAATAAAGGTGTTTTTGAAAAAAAATAATTTATATTCACAATATAAAAGGTCCTTTGGGAATCGCCCTAATTCCCAGTGATTCCCACTGTGTTCAGATATTGACGACAACATACTCTCTGCTGCTTTCAAGCTAAGTTTTGTAAGAGCACCTTTTATGAGTGTTTTAACTTCAGACACCAGTTTATTTTATGATAAGATCGATTTTTTACTGGCTGCGCCATTATTGTTATATAGTGTATAGTGTATATAGTGCATATATTCGGCTATTCATCTGTTCATCGATAACTACGAGAAAAATAATGACAAGCTCTGGGTAATATTGTCCTTTATATAGTAAAATACATGTTAAGAAAAATTGAAGTACAATATTTGAAATCAACAGATTAAAAGTACTTTCATCGATAGAAGTAATAGACCCGATAATAATAGTGGTCATATGTTTGCCGTCTGTAATGGGTTAAAGGCTTTGGCTAGTAAGTTTCAAAAGAAACGAAAGATTACAAACAGAAAAATGGTTGACACGCTAGTTTAGATTGAATGTAAGGTTTTCGAAATAATTAGTTTCTGTTAGTATTTCAGGTACGATTTATGAATCAGATTTATGACTTCGCAAAAATTTAATATTTAAAAAGAATTTCAAAATAATTTTATCGATAAACAAAGTGCAGTCGATTCCGACTAAAAAAAACTAAAATGTTTCTGTTCTACTTTAGCTGTTTTGTTTGTTTAAATGGTGTTTTCATTTAATACAAAATTCTAATTCTAACAAATCAAAAATGTACATTAATGTGTGTCAAGGTGGGTGTCATAGGAGAAAACATCACCTTCGTAGTGTAAATCACCGTTATTATTATTCAGATAGATAATTTTAAGTGCGAGATGTTTATTGTGCATAGTGAAACTTTCAATCAAAAGTGCATCTTTTTCGATGGTACTTATGATAGTCTGATAGACCATCCACTTAAAATACTACCCAAAAAGTTCTTTAAAAAAAGATTGTCAGAACAGGTCGTGTGTAATAGAGACATATTGTCTATTTTATCAAAATGCGATACGAATTTTGTTTGAAAACAACATTTCACCTTTGCTTACCTATGTTAGCACAAAAACACAAATTTACAATTGATGCAAGTGACACGAAAATTATAGTTTTCACTTGATTGAACATTGTTAATGGTTTTTTTTCCTTTATTCTATTACGATGTTATATTAGACCGATTCCACTAGTTCCAGTAAAACAAAACAAAACAACACTAAATTGTATGTGACACCATTGCTAACATTTTAGATTTAAATAAAAATTATTTGAAAACACTTTTATCACACGAATTGACTACAGTTCGTCCAACATTTAAGTCTGTTTACAGTCATCACCCCAATTTAGATTTACAGAAAATGTAAATATTCTATTCGTTGCTCGTTTTATTTAGTTCAGTCGTTATCTCACAACTAGTTCGGCGCTCGGTTCTAATCTCTTTAATATTCACATGAACTTTGAAATTAAAACACTCATCCTTGAACTCTGTTCGTCACACGCAAAAACTATATCGTCGGGTGCATACACAACATTATTGTTTGGGGCACATTTGTGGACAGATTTAATTGTGATACCTAGGCCATCAGCAGGTAGAATGTTACTGAAGCCATTTTAGAGGTGGCTTGACTCACTCACTCACTCAAATAAAACGAAATAATTAATTGAGCAAATAGAACCGTAAACTTTTCTCTTTTGATGTCAAAACCAAACGATGTACATTTCAAGCTGGTACATTTCATATTTATTCAGCATATTTTATAACAAAGAGCACCATTGACTATCGCATTCAACAGAAACAACCGACGAATCAATTTAGAATGAGAATCAGTCTCTCAATCGTAAATTGTGGTTTGTATTATAAGTTTTCAAGAATGATATTAGGTTTAAGTGTGATCGTCATACACATTAATAAAACTTCAAATTGATGTGGTCTAGTCAATGAATGAGGGTCTTGTTTTCGAACATCGTCGTAGCATCTACAATTTGATATATACTTAAGTTGTCATCTGTTATAGGTATCAATATCAACAGAGATCACTCGGCAGAGATTGCAGAGTAGAGCGATGAGCTCTCGATATAAATACTTTTAGCAATGAATCGAAGATCTTATTTCAAGCTGTTCAGTTGAAAGTGATGTTGAAAACACTTAGATGTAAAAAGAAGTAATAGATTTGATAAGTATGTTGTATGCTTGCGTCTGTGAAAGATTAGTATGGTCGAATATTGGCCTGAAATAAAGACTTTTTGATACGGGCAATTCCGTATGCGAGACTACCGTCGTCAAATTAATCAATATTGATAAAATAATCTGCAAATTGTTCAGTCTTAAAGGAAACGTTGTTATTGCTCATTATAGACAAATAAATGATCCACGTCTTTAATAAACATTTTTTAAACCAGCTGAGTCAATATACGCGTTCTTAAACCTCATTTGACAGTCGAAATTCTGTAGTTATTTTATTTTGGTGGATAGCTTTGACGCTGCAATATACTATTTCATAGTGATTTAATCAGAATTAATAATAAAAATGAAATTGAAATTAATTTTAATTTTACTGGCGGTGATTCAGTTTATTGGCCAAGGTCAAGCGGGTAAATTTCAATTTTGATTTCAGAAATTGAGACAAAGAAATTTCAAAAAGAAAATTATTTTTTTTGAACAGATGAGGCTAACTTAAATGATGATGAAACTAACGGATCAGTTGATCGAAATGCGGCGAAACATAGAGCTAGGAATTGTCCCATGGAACGTTATGGCATGTGTCCGGATATTGGTGATGATGATATTACATATGAATCGCAAAAGAAACGTTCAGAAAAGAAAACAAAAGCTGTGGGATTGATTATAGAAGTAAGGACTGTAGTCTCTTTGCGGGAGGGAAGGGTGGAAAAGACCTTGGCCTGACATAAAAATTTTTAATTTAAGATTGGACGAATGGTGAAAACGCATAAGCTGATTGGTATTTGCGTGACGCAATTGTTAAAACCGAAGAAGGACGTGGACATCGTTCAGCAAACATAACAAAAGTTCTTTATTTTATCCTTTTAGAAACATCAGACGTATCGCCATATAATTGTTAAATCTTTTACTTCTTTTATTAGAAATACAGCTAAGTTTTCAACGCAAAATCTTTTACTTCATTAGTTTAAACATACGTTTTCTTATATAAGAGAAGGCTCACCAGATTTCATCATTTATGTTTGTAGCTGTTGTCGATAACAGATTGGTATGGTACAGCTAAAAGATTTGTTGAATTAAATAATAAATTTTAATATGATCTATTTTCATGCTCTATCGAGTTGAAGTCCCTCGAAGACAGGGAGTAGTTAAGTATCGACACAATAGCAGAACACAGAACTTATCAGAGAAAAAAAATTAAATTTCTTTAAAGTAAACACTAACATAAGTTGTGCCTCAATTACTTATTGATCACAATAGTTTGGATGAATTACAGACGCGATATGTTGTTTTAAATGAATTTTGAGTTACAGAATATCTCTGTAAACGGCTTTCATTTCGATACAAACATAAAAATAGTAATTTAAACCACCGAGTGATAAAAGCTTTTTTAGGAACTTGATTGTGTAGATTATAACTCCAGGCTGCTGGCCGAGGGTGACAATATACATCATGTGCCTAATATAGCATTTATCATCGAGTTGCATACAACGCTTTCCTCAAAAAAGGCAACGAAAATTTTACTTTTCGTCACTGAGTTGAGAAAATAGCTATTTTCTAGGCTGTTCTAACACTATTCACTCTCTGCACCATTACTTGGCAAGAAAATCTCGTTATACGGTAATTTCAAAAATATTCGATTGATAACCGATTTAGCCATCTCTTCCACAGCAAATTCAATAAGCGGTCTCACTTCGAGGAAGATGTATCGCCAGTTTTCATTCAAAAACCAATTTGTATCGTCACTCAGCTCTTTATTTCCATCGAAAATGTTTTCGAAATGCAAGTGCATTCGCGTCGTGTCGAAGCTCAAATCGTAGCGTTCGGTTTGAATGTATTTTTTACCATTTTTCTCAGTGACTTTCGGCTTAAATCGAACTGTAAATAGAACATTATCGAATACAATACTAGAATTGCCACTACCTAATATTGGCAGTATCAGTATGATGCCACTCATTGTGTATTTCCCGAAAATACTAAGTTTCGGTATAGATGCGGTCACCTCGAATTTGCTGGTTGTTGGATCGGCTTCGAAGCCACTGAATAAATAGAGGACATTAGGTCTTCAACTATTAGTTGGTGTTGTTCACTTACACAATGCGCAATATTTTTGTTTCACTCGGTCCATACATATCGAGATGGTTGAAAGTCAAGTTTATTGAAATCGGACTGTTTTCATTTTGCAACATATTAAGTCTGTTGATGTGAAATGGTTCCATCACAGGCATTTTTAATCCCTTGTGTCCATTTGGATATTTGTTAAGTATTTCAGTTATCACTTTCGGTAAACACACACTGTCACCTGCTTTGCATCGAGGTAAATCGCTTGCTGTTCCAGGACGCACAACAATTACTCAAAACTTTTTGTATTCAGTTGAAAATTTTAAACTTACGATACTTTGCTGCTGAGGTAAGTGATACCACTATGCAGCTGATCAATACAATTGTAACCATCACTTTGATTTTGAAAACAGTCTTCCAATCTAGTTGATGCACAACTGTAGCAATCATCTTCCATGTAGACGATATTTATGCAAAAGATGAAACCAGTTCAGAAAGACTCATACGATTCTGTATCGAAAGCCTAAATGACCCAAATCTCGAATTTATTAAGTATGTCGCCCCAAAACACTGTGAATAGAAAGCCTGTACGACTTTGAATCGGTAAGAATTTAATCGAAGAAAGTTCAGTCCATAAGACAAAAGTATGACAAAAAAAGCCAAGAGCGCAGACTTGTTCGCTTTTATACAATAAAAATGTATGTTAAGACTAATGAAGTAAAAGATTTTGTTACAATAAAAAAAAAAGTGGAAGCAAATATTGAAGAAAGCGAATGTGAAAGGATCCTTAACCAATAGAACTGAAATGGTTTTGACCAGACTTAAAACAACATCTAACCGAAGAGTTTATGTAACGGTAAAAGAAAAAGAAATGAAAACTGAATTACTGATTTGCATGAGCTGGCTGGTATATGAGACACATTTCTTTCACATCTTTCTCGATGCACATTTTATGATTATAGAAACTAAGATGATGCAAAGTTTAGCAATTGATTGAAATTAAAAATAGACTCTGGTTTGAATTATAACTAAAGTTAATTGTTCAACGAGGGCAAAAAGGTGGAAATTGCATTTTAAGGGGGGTATTTATCCGAGAAAATGCAAATTTCTTTTTTCCGAGGCAAGTACAACGTTTTCCACAACAAAGGCTTCCAAAGTTTCAGCGGATGGTAGTCAGTCAAAATGAAGAATAATGTTTGTAGAATACAAAGAAATAAGGTGTGAATTTGACACATAGAGCTGACAGTTAGGTTGCTAAAGAGAGTATTGACACAAAACATCAACAATTTGTCTTCGAACATCCAAAGGCTGCAACTCCAAATTCTTACATCATTCACTATACGAAGTGGCACTACACTTCGACTGTCTAACAAATCATCAATCATAAATTGCTTTTGCACTGATTCAATGTCATCTTTATACACTTCTTGATATGGACTCCATTTCACAGATGCAAACTATAGTCCAGACCTCACATAAGCACAATATAGAACTTTCAACGTATTTACTTTGCAATTTCCATCCGATTTCTTTTTTATGCAACTCATGGACAGAATTTTAGTTTTTTAGTGGAGTGAAGGTTTTTTTTGTAGTGAAACACCGACACAATACCAGAACACAGAACTTATCAGAGAGAAAAAAAAAATTCTTTAAAGTAAACACTACCATAAGTTGTTCTTCAATTATTTATTGATTACAATAGTTTGGATGCGTTTTAGACACGATATGTTGAATGAATTATGAGCCACAGAATGTCTCTGGAAAACGCTTTCATTTCGACATTTACTTGAAATAGTTATTTATGCCACCGAGTGATAAAAGCTTTTTTAGGCACTAGATATGGCTGCAAGTTAAGTGTGAAAATATACATTGTGTGCCCAAAAAAGCATTTCTCATCGAGTTGCTTACAACGTTTTTCTCATTATGGGCAACGAAAGTTTTACTTGCCGTCACTGAGTTGAGAAAATAGCTATTCTAACACTATACTATTCACTCTCTGCACCATTACTTGGCAAAAAAATCTCTTGATACGGTAATTTCAAAAAAATTCGATTGACAACCGATTTAGTCATCTCTTCCACTGCAAATTCAATAAGGGGTTTCAATTCCAGGAAAATGTATCGCCAGTTTTCATTCAAAAACCAATTTGTATCGTCACTCAGCTCTTTATTTCCATCGAAAATGTTTTCGAAATGCAAATGCATTCGCGTCGTGTCGAAACTCAAATCGTAGCGTTTGGTTTGAATGTATTTTTTACCATTTTTCTCAGTGACTTTCGGCTTAAATCGAGCTGTGAATAGAACATTATCAAATACAAGACTAGAATTGCCACTACCTAATATTGGCAATATCAGTATGATGCCACTCATTGTGTATTTCCCGAAAAGACTTAGTTTCGGTATAGATGCGGTCACCTCGAATTTACTGGTTGTTGGATCGGCTTCGAATCCACTGAATAAATAGAGGACATTAGGTCTTACACTATTCGTTGTTGCTGTCGACTTACACAATGCGCAATATTTTTGTTTCACTCGATCCATACATATCGAGATGGTTGAAAGTCAAATTTATTGCAATCGGACTGTTTTCCTTTTGCCACATCTCGAGTTTGTTGATGTGTAATGGTTCCATCACAGGCATTTTCAATCCCTTGTGTCCATTTGGATATTTGTTAAGTATTTCAGTTATCACTTTCGGTAAACAAACACTGTCACCTGCTTTGCATCGAGGTAAATCGCTTGCTGTTCCAGGTTGCACAACAATTATAAGCGTCAAAACTTTTTTCATTCAGTTGAAAATTTTAAACTTACGATACTTTGCTGCTGATGTAAGTGATACCACTATGCAGCTGATCAATACAATGGTAATCATCACTTTGATTTTGAAAACAGTCTTCCAATCTAGTTGATGCACAACTGTAGCAATCATCTTCCATGTAGACGATATTTATGCAAAAGATAAAACCAGTTCACAAAGACTCATACGATTCTGTATGGAAAGCCTAAATGACCCAAATCTCGAATTTATTAAGTATGTCGCCCCAAAACACTGTGAATAGAAAACCTGTACGACTTTGAATCGGTAAGGATTTAATCGATTTTTAAGAAAACGTTCTCCTATCATTGATAGGATCTATCAGTGCGAAACAAGTTTTTTTACAGACTACTGGTCATCTGTTATCAACAACTACAACAAAAAATAAGCAAATAGCTCAGACTAGTTTGTTTTTATACAGTATCAATATATGTTAGTACTAATGAAGTAAAAGATTTTGCTCCAATCTGTTGAATCTGCGTATATCGAAAGAAGTAACAGACCCGATGTTTGCTACTTGTTTTGTTATATTGATCAGCCATCTGTGAGAGATAATCATTTTAGATGAAGAAATAAAAAATATACAAAATTATACGCAGACTAATCTGAACGTTGAAATTGACTAAACTAAAGCGCAGCTGCACAAGCGTACGAATTTTTCTTTACAAAAAAAAAATGGAAATGAAGATTGAAGAAAGCGAATGTGAAAGGAAAATAGCTATGATTCTAAACCAATAGAACTGAAATGGTTTTGACCAGACTTCAAACAACATCTATCCGAAGAGTTTACGTAACGGTAAAAGAAAAAGAAATGAAATCTGAATTACTGATTTGCTGTTGTTGCGCTGGTATATGAGACACATTAATTTCGCACCTATCTCGATGCACATTTTATGATGATAGAAACGAAGATGATGCAATGGTCGGAAATTGATTGAAATTAAATCTCTGGTTTGAATCATAACTATAGTTATTTGTTCAACGAGTGAAAGCTGGAAATTGGATTTCGAGGGGGTGGTTACCCTAGAAAATGTCATGTACAACTTTTTCCTGTAGAAAAGTAGAAAATTACTATTTTTCGCCTGCGCTGTAAAATAGTTATTTGTTAACTCGGGGAAGAAAATAGGAAATTTCACCAAGAGCGCTCAAGGTGGAATTTTCTATTTTTCCCCGAGACGAGCACAACGTTTTTATGATTTCGTTTTGCTAAAATCTGCATTTTTGGCCACTTTGAAGAAAATAAAATAAGTAGTGTGCTTTGGTATTCAGCCATTTTAGGTAAGAAAATGATCATTTGTCATCCCATATGACTTTACGTGAGAAGATGATAACCACAATAGTGGACAAAATAAGGATTTTCACCATGTCCTTTACAGTTCTTGTAGCATAAAATACTATTATATTCAGGCGGACCAAAAACATTCCCTCACCAGATGGAGAGCAAAAAAATCACTTTTTTTTTGTTACAGTTGTCAACTTTTGTTTGGAATGTGAATTTTTCGTCACCCTGAATATAAAATAGTATATGTTACTCGGACCAAAAAGATAAAAATACAGCCATTGACTATCGTGGTCTCGGAGTATTCAAGTATTCACCACCTGGGTCAAAAACACACATTTTTGTTCCTAGTGAAATAACATTTTGTGTGGAGTGTAGGCATATGCCATATTTATAAAAACAAACGTTGTAAACTGTCATATGCTAATTTCACACTAAGAAATAATGTTTTGAAAATCTTTTCTTGAGGACTGTAACTTTTTTGTTGCCTTTAAAGATGTTAAAACAAATGAAGTAAAAGATTTTATTCCATTCTCATGTAAAAGCTTCGAACGATTAACGGTAATTCACATATTGAACCTCGGGATTTTGCAGCTCTCGAACTCTTAAACTAGGAGAGTAGCTCTCGAACCCTTAAACTAGGAGAGTAAATTGAAAGTCAGATAAGTGTTTTAAAGGTGTAAAGCAGTAAAGAACATCGAATCTACAGGTGCAAAAACATATTAACCAACTTTCTTTTCCAGAATTATTATTTTTTATTGTTACAATTTTACATAATTTAACGATATTTTGCAATAGTTTTCATCTTTCTAAAATATAATTATTTATAAAATGCATGACAACATCAACGTACAATTTATCTTAGCCAAATATTTTTACAATTAATCTGCGCAGCGGATTAATATTCATTCGCGATCAGAGATCAACAGGTCGTCAAAAAAAAAAATTCACTCAAAATTGATGTTCATTCGTTACATTATTTGTCCACCTGATCATCAAGTAACGGCTTTGAATACTTGGTGTCATAGAATCAAAAAGTCGACTTCACTCACTGTTTGATCGCTGAACGCTTATTTGTATACTAAAAAGGAAAGGTAACCTTTATAATTTTTTATTTTATTTTTCACATTTTATTTATTTCAAATTATTCTAACGATCATCTGATTTTGTGCATTGAGTGAGAAATTAAAAACTTTGTGCAAGAATTTTGAATTGATGGCATTGTCTGGTCAGGGATAAAAACATTAACCTGAACAGGATCGGAATGAATCTACTTAATTTGGGACTATACATAATTGATGAACGTTGGTGGATGAGTTATTCTCGCCACGTTAGGCAATTTTCAAAGTACGGAGAAGAATAAGTGGGTTGAAAATGCTGGATGAACCTTTGCGGATTTTTTAAGAGCGACATATTATACATTGCATGACTGTACAGAGTGTCCATCTAAGAATTTATAGAAGAGAAACTCATAAAATATACGTCCGACTTCACCAAGTCTGGCCCGATAGCTACATCCAATTTTGAGAAATCATAGCAGGTATACCAAATGGTATAAATTTTTGTGAAAATTTCGAAAAAGAACCACTTGCTACCCATACCAATACATATTTATTGAAGTCGCTCTTTCTACCGATTTCTAAATGACCAAAGTCATCAGAGAAATATGTGAAAAAAATCTCTTTGTAGCCTTGTGGAAACGCCAAGCGTATCACAACGAAATCATTAAATTTGTGACATCATTCGTGTAAAGTATTTCCTATGATACACAATCTATCACTTCCATATATTTACTCACTAATCCCCCGAGCATTGAGTCATTTACTTCATCGACATGAACGTTAAAATCGATTTCCCGGAGGCTTAGTGAGTAAAATACCTAACGTAATTGTTTGGGACGTTTTATTTTGCTTTGTGTGGTTACATCTCTCGTCATCGACTCGCGATGCAAACACCACACTTGACAAAATAAAAAGTTCTAAACGAGGACATAATTTGCTATTATGAAATATTTCAGTGTGAGAACGGAAGCAAGAACTGAATGATTATTTTTGTCGTCGATGTTGATATCAGATGATTTATGGTGTCTCAATGGACTTAAAAATATGTCTTGTATTGAGCTTAAGCGGACCTCATGAGATTTACGTCACCTAAAAAATGCACTGAATTTTCTTCTGGATGAGGTCTGGAATTAGGGTCTTATGTTTGAACTGATGAACGAAAATAGTTTGTATGAATCTGATCAAAATGCGGCGTCGATCAGTAACAGACTTGATATTTATGCTGACAATTATATGACATAATATGCATGCCGCCGTCCGTATTCTTATGACCTATTGGCTTATTGAATAAATTTTACTTCCTACAAAATACAACCCAAAATAATAAATTAAAACGAAAAATTGGATGGCCGTATGCGAATGTTTTAATATATTTTACATGCAAGTGTGTGCAAATCAATCGGCCAATTAATTACAAATCTAAAGAGAAAAACCGAAGTAAAAAAAAACTATTTTTTCCGATAAAAACTTCACCTTCAATCGTAAACACAAACACTTTGTTGTTCCCTTTACACACTTTGAAAATATCTTTGGAAAGCAATGGAAAACGGCATATACAGTCGTCCTCAGCTGATACCGGCCTGTATGAAATGCGATTTGTAGTAGTAGGCACAAATACCAACCAGTATGGAAAAGGCCGTGGTAACGAATACCGATCGTCGGTGGCGCAACATTCCGGGTAGAATTCTTCGGATAATTGACGTTGATGCCGCTTTTCTGCGTTGAATCTCACGACGTCGCCTTTCCATATTCTCTTGGTCCAGTTTTCGTTGCAGTTTCCTAATTTGAACACAAAAGAAATTTTATTTAAAAAAAATGAAAAGAATTTCGGGCGATTGACCAGAACGTACTCTCTAACGATCATTTCCTCGACGTCCTTTTCGATTATGTCCGGTGGGTATTTCTTATATAGTTCTTCCGCGTATCTTAGTAAATACTCGAATGGTAGATCATCTGGCAGCTGGAATAATTCAATTTTAAGGATTCAGTCGAGATTGTTTTCACACCTACTAACTGAACCCTGAACATACCTTCGATAGAACGCAATGCATACTAGCCATATCACAATCTTCTTTAAAAATATCATCTTCACGATACAATACAATGGCAGCGGTGACATACAATGGCAATAAAATTGGTGATGCCAAGAAATAGTCGTACAGACGTACCACCGCCCGATATGAATTTAGACTATGTCCGAACCACGTCAGATACCACGGCAATGCAAACAATGTGCCTACCGTTGACCTGTTGAAAAAGTTAGTTTTAGTTTGATCGCGTCACGAACACAGTACCACTGCGATATATTCACCTCTCCAGATAATCGCACAGATCGGGTTTCTCTCGCCGTAACAGTGGATACAAGCTCATAAGTCGTTTCTGTGTCGGTTCCATTGTTTCCTGCATACACTCGACTAAATGATTCGTCGACAATATTTCCATAACATGAAATGCAATCTCATCGCCGACCACCAGCAGGAACGTAACAGCCACATCGTGATAGCCTTGATAATATTTCAAGTGCGGATACTTGATGATAACACGCAAAATGAGCACAGTCAACTGATCTTGCAGGGCAATACGCTGTTCGTACGGTATGCCAGGCGGAAAACGTTTCAGCGACCGATTCACGTCCAATATCACTTGATTGTATTCGGGATGTGTTTTCAGTTCATCTAATGTGGGAGCCGGCTCAACCATATCCGGATCGATGCCAACCAATAGCGGCCAGACTTTGCGTCGCAGATCGTCATTGATGAGGCCGTATTCGGAAATTGCGAACTTCTGCCAGGTCTGTAAATTCGTATTGGGATTCTGCAGTGCATTTTCGATTTTTTGTCGTTTTGACCGTTCCTCAGAGTTTTCGGGATCTGGTCGTGTGGATGAAAGAACGTCACATTAGCGGTGCTTATCGTTAGAACAAAACAAAAACGGAAAAATTTCTGTTTTCAAGTTCATAGTTCATTGGTGCATGGGAGAGTTTTTACAACAATGCAAATAGACGGGACGATAGAGACACACAAAAAGACAAACAGCAAAACAAAAGATAAAACGATTTGGGATGAACGCATAACACTTACTCTTTTCAAAGCTCAATTCCGTTGGCTCATCGGATCTGCGGCTCGGCGTAGGGCTTGTAACAGTGGTGCAATTTCCATTGCTAAATTTATTTTCATTGATTTGGTCATCAATAATTTGATCGTCCTTGGATTTTCCAACAAGTAGTGATTCTTCCTCTGAATCCATTCTTAAACATATCCCACTGAGAGATTCACCACACAAATTTATCACCGAATTGAATGGAATTAAATTAAATTAATTTTGATGGGACCATTTGATGCAATAACACGACAGAAATTGTTTAATTTTGTGGAAATATTTTTTTTTTAACCAAATCAAATTCTCTCTCTCTACGTCTGTGAAATGTCAAAACAAAATGTTCATTCGTCGGATTCATCGATCACGGTCATCCACTCTCGGTGGAACAAAAAAAAAAGTTTCACGTCGGCGAGCGAAGTGAACGCAAAATTCGGCTGTTCATTCTCTTGACAGTAAAACTCTGATAAAAAAGCGAAGAACTCGAAGACGGTCATATTCACGTTTTCTAGAAGCTACACCGGTGTAATTGTCAATCATAACTTCCCTATTCGTTTGAAAATTACTTAAGGTGAGTGCCGGACAGATAATAGGCTAGGGTTTCGATTTCAATCAATCTTGTTGTTCCTACCAATCCGTTTCACTCGATAACTGTGACATAACCTCAACGAAGATGATGAAATTTTATTGAAACCGACATTCAAATGGAAAATTGCCTCATCTGATTTTGTGTTGTCAAACCTAACTTTTCCAACCAATTAAACTCGTAGAAACAATGGCACAACTATTCAACCGTATCGGACAGATTGGACTCGGACTTGCCCTAGCGGGAGGTGTTGTCAACTCTGCGTTATATAATGGTTTGTTGTTGCATTATTTACTCAATCGAAAGGCCGATCACTCACTATGTTTCGTCTTCCCTATCCAGTCGATGGTGGTCATCGTGCTGTCATATTCGATCGATTCCAGGGCATCAAACAATTGGTGGTGGGCGAAGGAACCCATTTCTTCATTCCGTGGATCCAGCGTCCGATCATCTTTGACATTCGATCGCAGCCGAGAAATGTTCCAGTTGTGACGGGCAGCAAGGATTTACAAAATGTCAACATCACATTGCGTATTCTGTTCCGACCGGTTCCGGATCAATTGCCGAAAATTTATACCATACTTGGTGTGGACTATGATGATCGTGTGCTGCCGTCAATTACAACGGAAGTGCTGAAGGCTGTCGTTGCGCAATTCGATGCTGGGGAATTGATCACACAGAGAGAGGTACTTTCGGTTCCAATTTTGTTTTTTTTTTCTGTTGCTTATTGTCCGTTAGACGGTATGTGTTCAGTGGGATTTCCTTAGTAGATCTCTTTAACGTTTTCCTGGAATCCAGAATTTTGTGATTTTCTCCTCAATTTCTTGTGCAAGTCCTGTAGTTCAACCATCCCAACAACACCTCAACAGAAATTGTTCTAAAATTTCGCCAAACATTTATTGCTCCTCAACATTCAAGAAACAAATTGCACATAATTGCGTCATGTAAAATCATTTCACGCGAATGTAAAACGTTTCGCGAGGGGGAAACAACAACGGAAAATCCTGTCCCACCCTTCGCATTCGAATGCCATTCGCTCTTATTCTCCATTCATTCGGTCATATTTTCCCGTCGTTCACTCCATTCATTCGCTCATATTTTCCCTTCACATTTTCCCATCATTCGACTACATTTTCCCATCATTCGACTACATTTTCCCATCATTCGCTCATAATTTGGGTTCGTTCGTTCAACTCATTCGCTCATATTTCCCTATACTACATTCGCTCCAATGGCGAATGCAGCCTGTCCTACCATTCGCTCTTGTTGTTTCCCCCTCGACGCTTCGTCATAACACATTTGGTAAATTAGAAGGAACAGGAAAACCCCACAAATGCCAAATGTCTAAAGAGAACTTTAGACATTTGGCATTTGTGGGGTTTTCCTGTTCCTTCTAATTTACCAAATGTGTTATGACGAAGCGTTATTTTCGTAGAAGCTCAAACCTGGGTCAACCAGAAACGCATACTGTCCATCACAATAAGAGACCATTCATAAATTACGCACTCACCCCTAAGGATGAGGGGTCAACAACTGTGCAACGCGTGCAAAGTTATTGAATGGTCCCTTAGACTTTGTTACTACTTTCGAAACGTTCCTCCAACCAAATTTACAATAAAAACCTTTCTTCCATTCACAGATGGTTTCCCAAAAAGTGTCCGACGACTTAACCGAACGAGCTGCCCAATTCGGCGTCATCTTGGATGACATTTCAATCACTCACTTAACATTCGGCAAAGAATTCACGCAGGCCGTCGAAATGAAACAAGTCGCCCAGCAAGAAGCCGAAAAAGCCCGATTCTTGGTAGAGAAAGCCGAACAACAGAAGAAAGCTTCGATTATTTCGGCTGAAGGTGACGCTCAGGCTGCTGAACTTTTAGCGAAAGCGTTCGGCGATGCTGGTGACGGTTTAATTGAGTTGAGACGTATTGAAGCAGCCGAAGATATTGCCTATCAACTATCACGCTCGAGACAAGTGGCGTATTTACCTGCTGGTCAAAGTACATTATTGAATTTGCCGTCGTCGTAAGCGTTTTTCGGTTGGGCTAGAACTACAAACTACTTTACGTTTTTTTAATAAAATTATAATTTTCCTTTCTGTGTATTCAAATACATTCTCAGAAATTGCATTTCGTAGCAATCAAAGTGAGTTTTTCATTTTGTTATAAATCGGCGATCAATTTTTGTTAAAATCGTTCACTAACTTGATGAAATCGTTCAAATGTTTTGGGACAATAAAGGTGCATTATCGAAACAGAATATCGGCTGGAATTGTTTATTGAAGCAGGTCTACTCTAAGGCAGTATCGAAATGGTTTCAAATCACTTGTTTTTTTTTGTTCCATTGTAATGTCCCGAAACTATAAATTCAAAGAAAATTTGTAAAAAATTCAAAAATCAACTGAACAGGGCCTATTTTTAGTAATTTAAATTCGGAAGAAGTTCTGCAAAATCCATTAAAAATTTCAGGATTTTTTCGGAATTTTCAGAGGGGAAAACAACAATAGAAAATCTTGTCCCACCATTCAACTATTCGTACATTATTCGCACAATATTTTACCTTTATTCGCCCGAACCTGTCCCACCATGGTTATTCCGGAATGTTTCGGAACTTTTTCCAAATTTTTCGGGATTTTCCGAGTGAGAAACAATAATAGAAACTCTTGTCCCACCATTCGACTATTAATTCATTATTCGCACAATATTTTACCTTTATTCGCCCGAGCCTGTTATACCACTCGCTGTGGTTTCTCCCTAGGAATTTTCGGAAATTTTCCTAATGAAAATTTCCAAAAATAGGTCCAGTAACTGAGAGAATGATTTTGGCTGGTACTGAAGGAGAAGAGAGACGGAAAGATCTTGCTGTTTCTTTTGCTTTCGGTGAGTGTTCGCTCTTCCTCACACACGGCTATTCATCTCTTATCGATAACGACGCAAAAAATAATGACAAGCTCTGGGTAATATGATCCCTTATATAGTAAAATGCGTGTTAAAAACATTGAAGTACAAGATTTGAAATCAACCCGATAATAATACTGGTCATATGCTTGCCGTCTGTAACAGGTTAAGAATGCTTCTAAGAGATATCGATGATGATGAAGAGATATCTTAAGTAGACCATAAATTGTTAGTATCCCAGTTCCATATATTGCTAGCAGTCATTTTCTACACCTGACCTTGCATCTGACTTAAATGATGAGCAGCATAATATGTGCCAATAACTTTCTCGGTCGAACGATTATTACTAAAAAAAAACGACTCTCGGTTCAATCAGCTTTCTTCTCTTTAATTAAAACAAAATTTACTAAGTCTCACTACAGATCACTAGCTCAACAAGCCTTTCACATAGTCACTTTTCGCTCCCGGTAAACTCATGTACATGGAATTCCACTGAATGTAGTTGATTTGCACCACCTTAAAGCCCATCATTTCCAAATGTCTTTCTTTAAGCACTTGCTTGCCACGCACATTCTGAAAGTCGTTTTGGCATAATGTGTCCGTGTCTAGCAGCAGTATGGCGACCCTTAACAGAAACAGAGTTAACTAATCGCTTCACTGAACAGAACCAGTTGACTTACTTATCGACGTGCAGCACTGGGTCATTCAATTTCGGAGGTATCATTACAGTCTTGTTCGCATCAATATACAAAACGAAGTCGATTCGGTAACCGTACGGGGTGATGTGATCGATTTTTAAGAGTTTTTCGTCGGTGACGTATTCAATCAGCACTTGCTTCACGTCTCTGTGGAATTTATTTCTGGTGGTAGGCACTGCAATGGCATAATTATATCTCCCAAAACGAAACTGTTACCAAAAAGTGATCACATACGGTTGGATAGTTGAGCTTCGATGTAGTTCTGCTGAAACCAGGGAACTCCATTTTCTGGATAATCCAAGCACACCGCACGGTTCAATTGCATTACGGAATTGAGAACGCGCTGTGGATAAAAATCTTTCGAGTAGCACTGCTCTATTTCGTCTTCCAAGCGCTGTATGAAGCTAATGTTAAATACTCGATCGATTAGGGGTCCTGGTAGCTCTTTGTAAAAGGATAAAGCTAAGCATCCCTCCACAACGGCTAGCCCGCTCAAAATGTCGAAGTCTCTAACAAATTGAAAATTAACTTTCGTACACACAATTGACACATCAATGCAAACGGTTTCTCCCACCTGTTGATACTCTCTGTCGCACATTCGAAAATGGTCTCGTCCTTCGGATAGTAATTCAAATTGTAGAAGCAGTACAGAACCTTAAATACTTCTCGTTAGTGATCGATAAATTGTAAGAAGAAATTGTGTCCCAACCTTTTGCACGGTGTCGCCCAAAACGAATTCACGATTTTTTATAACGTACTCATTTATGCTGTTGCACAACGTGGGCACACTATATTTGGCCACATTTAAATTGAAAGTGATGTCTCGAATGATACGCGAATTGAGTGGTTCGTGATGAATGGTTTCATATTTCTCAATCATTTTCCGGTAAATTGATGCCTTCATCTCGGCTAAAATAGACGGAAAATCGTCGTCAGTATGCAGAACATCACAGTGTTGGAAATGTTTCTCTCTAGGTAGGTGAGTAAATGGGATAACTTCAACAAACCAAGAGTTTTACTCAGGCTCGGATTCGTCATACTCCGAACGATTCACGAAGGACCTGTTGTTTTTTGGGTAGAGCCACTCCGGTGCTGGTTTTACTGTACTTACATTTCCTACTACTGTACGACCGAATAACACTATTCAAATCACTCAACGAAAGATTGGGCTGATCCAAATGCCTGTCTGTACACGCATTGAACACATTCTCCATGCGAACGATCTGTTGGATCAGCGCTGGACTTCTTTCTCGATTGAATCTGAAACAAGCAACGAATTGTTTCGCTTCGTTTATCGTCAATTCAAATTGTAAGATCATTTCACCTCATCTGCAGTGCCACTTGAATGCCCCGCGTCAATGTCAAACAATCGACAACCGTAAATTGTTCCTGCATCGCTTCGATTTTCTGCACAATGTATTCCGGGAAAGTGTATTTGTCCGGTGTGTGACCGTAGGCTAGAATAAACGATGCTGCTTTGCTGAATCTTGATGGTATCACAGCCGATATGCCCTCATCAAGATCTTTGACTAGTAATTTCACTAACGTCTTTTCTAGCGGATAGTTTTTGTACGTTCCGTTTAGGTTATTGTTGAAATGCATGTAGCGATGACAGTACTTTGTGATCATGTGGAATTTTTGTTGTGATGGATTCGACATGATGAAGTTATTTACCTTCGACCAATAGTCATTGCAAACAGTTATGTCGGATATTTTCAAGAGGCGAAGAGCCTGTAAAAAGAATCTGGTTTGTACATACAACAGTAGCTATTGGCGAGAAAACAAGAAAGGAAGACTGCACATTTTCCTATTTTTCACCTCCCCCTTATTATTCGTTCTCATTCTTTCCATTATTGCAAAAGCAATAACCTTCATGACGACAAGGCAACACAAACCTTAAATAGCGACTTCAATGCTGCAGCGTCAGGGTTTGGATCGGAAATTAAATAATTTTTTGCTAATTTCGTCAGGTGTTTTCGGTTCGCCGGACTCGAATAGAAAACCGTTGACGGGAGCATTTCAGGCGATGGATTGTTCTTCAGTAGTTCTAAAGCACGTGCTGCTATCGTTGTAATTACCGATGCCGGCTCAAAATTAACTTGACACAACTGAAAACATTGCAAGAACAAACTGGTGAGGTCACGTCGGGCAATCAACGAATTTATTCGTTATACCATTCCAACGTATTCAAGCTCTCTCGTATTGAAAGTTGGTATCTTCTCCTGCAGTTCTAACAGCAGCGCTCGAATCAACGGAAAGGAACCCTATTTTGAATTGAAACATTTTAGAAAGTTAGTTAAAGTAAATAACGAACAATGGCAGTGGAGCCGATCGTTTGTTCACAGAGGAACAACCGGTCACTAACAATTCATGTCAAAGGTAGTCTTGAAGACCGTGAGGGAAGTCAATTTCTGATTGAGTGAGAAAGAAATTTCTTCCAATGGATTTTCAGTAGGCACGACTCACACTGACAAAGAAAATTGTTTTACCTGCGACCAATACGGGAAGCATAAAAATTGTAGAATTTTCAAAATCGCCCATTGGTCGTCCTTCAATTTACCCTCTTCAATGAACTGGTAGACCTTTTTTTCGACTAGGCCAATCGTATCCTTTGACAGCAAACTACGAAGATTATTCAAACAAATTGCTAACAGACGCAGTTCATTACTCGTAGTCACTCGATCTATGTAGAACAGAACTTGTCGCATAATACTCTGACCAACGAAACTTTCGTTTAGTTGTGGATTCAAGTTAACAGCGACAGCGAATCGGGACAGCGCACCCAGAGAGAAATCGGTTGATTCACCTTGAGATTGATATAATTAGGCGTTGCAAACCGTTAATTTCTTTTGAGTGTCAAATGCTTACCATTTTTCAAATGCTCTAACAGGCGCTCTAGAATCGTTGTCATTACTTCGGTTTGCATGTTGATTGATAGTTTCGTTAGGAACAGGAAACAGACACTCAATTCATCGAAGCTCATATCACCGACATGGTATAAAACCTTTTCCAGTAACATATGAATGTCATTGTCGACTTTCATTATCTGGCGATGAATGGTAGAGAGAGAGAAATGTTAGAAGTAATAAAACCTACAAAAATCGTGCAAGTATTTTCCAATTACCTTAAACTTAAACTTAGGATTCTTACAATACCATAATTTGACCACGAAGAGAATTGTGTGATGACGGGATATGCCTTCCAAATTGTTGTTGAAAAGTGTTCTTAATAGCTGGAAATCAAGTCAGTTTCATCAGAAAGCACTTTTAAAAATCGTTTGATTTATTAGAGAGAGAAAAGGACGTTTAAAATGGAACAGCCAGAAAATCTTTTCTACTTTTCTTCTCTATTAACGTTCCGGGTTGAATTTCATTTCCTTCATTTTTTTAACCAATTTTTTAGTTACTCAAAAATAGTCTCTAGACGGAGAAGGGAGAATACACAGACTATTTATGATTAAGAGCTGGTAGCGTTGTAGCTTTAAAGTCGAAGCGTAAACGAACATTGACCGAAGGGAGACAAGTCTTGTCCTGTTATCCCAAATTAAAGTCCTCGAACTTAAGACACTTAGAATTCAATCGAAGATCTCGCGTACTATGCATTAACCATACAACTGATAAAATCCCGTAGTACTTACGATGTCTTCACTTTCACAATTATTTATTTGGTTCAGCAGCTCATCATCATTGTCCAGGTGTGGATACAAGAAATTCTTGATCTGCGTGCATCCACTATCTGCATGGTCAGGCAAATCATCATACGTTTCCTCCAAATCATCGATGTAGTTGTTGTCATCAACTGTGCAAAGAAATCGCGACGGAACAGTTGAGCTGTATGCACTGTAGGCTACATTGTGACAATTCGGAAACGGAAGGCTACACTTGAGATATCTTTGTGGAAGGATTTGATTTCTAGACAATTTGAGGAAACTCTGTGAAAAACGTTGACAACGATAAAATCCAATCGCGGCTGCTGAAGCACGGAACACTTTCAGCATTACTTAGCTTCTGATGTTTTAAATTAAATTCAAAAAGACGATTTCAGTGAATTTCACATTTGTAAACAAATTGTTGAAAACTTTCTTGACATTTTCGGTGCCGGCATGTGTTCAAATGGTTCAAAATGTTTCAAAATTCACAATAGTGAAAGCGCATATTTGCGCGGTAAATTCAAATAAATTTTAAGAAACTTAAACTTGAACAGAACATTACGATTTTACCGACAGTCAGTAGGTTAGAAGACGGACGTTATGGCTCAGTGGTTACGTACGAGACTTCCACCCAAATGTTCCGGTCAGACAATTCCATTTGGAAGTTTTCTACTGATTATATCGAATTTGTAACGCCATGAAGTTCACTCAAAGGCTCACTTCGGGTAGTTACTTTCTTCAGAGAGTATTTGCATACTTCGAGACATGGTTTGGAAGTCACTTTAGGCCGGTGTACTTCCAGACTGTACTTATTATTGAAACCAAAAGACTCTTAGTGAGGTAAAGCCAAACCGGAAGTAGGTAAAACAGATCAATTTAATGGGATTCTATAATGACTTTCAAGAGGGACACTTTAGGGTACATCAATTTTCTAGACCTTGCATGAACTAGACTGATCAAAGCCACCCCGCCGAAAATGTAATTCTTAAATTCTTCATTTGTCAGTCGTTCGAAAATCCAAAATAAAACTTTTAATATTTTTAATCGAAATTTACAAATTCGCAATAAACCGCATTCACCTTCACATGGCAACCGTATTTCTATCAGATTTATTTCAAGAATTATTCACTAAGAAAACTTGCATTTATTTACCGCACAACCATGAAATAGTCAACGAAAATTGTGTTGTTTGGGAAACAAAATATTTTTTCCGAAAGGAAGTGCATTCGAGCCGAGGAAAACTGAGACTGGAATCAACGCCAACCAACGAAAAAACAGATTTAAAAGAGGAAAACAAAAATAATGATTTCAAACGAAGTCCAGTAATGGAAAAGCTCCGCCCAATTGTAAAACAGAAGAAGGACGAGAATATAAAAGATTCTGCTACAATCAAAGCTATGATGAAGATTAAAAGAAATTCTGGTCGAAGTAATGGTCAAGGTGGTCACGGAAACAACAAAAATTCTAAGATTTCTGATAAAAGTAAAATTCTGGTCAGTTCCACTCCGCGGATGAACACAAGTAAGATGAATTCCGGTCGAAATAACGCGAAGAAGAATGATAGTGTGAATACGAAAAAATATTCAAACAAAACCCAGAGTGTGGCAGGACACGTTTCCAATGTTTCCCAAAATGTTTCTCAATCAAATGTGATGAATTCTACCAACAAATACATGAAAAATAGTATCACGACACTGGATAAGGGAGCAGGGCGAAAGGAAATTGTAGATGGTGTAAATCCTGATGAGAAAAGAAAGACGGCAAACAGGAGCAGAATGACCGGAGGACAGTTATCGCAGAGTGAAAATGTGAATGCTAAAAATAGAACAGGCAACATGGATTCTGTTGGAAATGCTGTGAGAGATGGTGGATTGCACGCACAGAACAACAACTTCAACCAAATTTCAGGTGTTAATCATTCAGAGGCGACTTCAAAGATAAGTATGTGGAGTTTTGATTGTAATGATATCGACAAACTGGCTTCTACTACCAGGTGGTGTATAAAACATCTAGTCGAAAGACTTCTTTTAAGTTTTTTATAGGACAGTATATTGGGAGCTATGGAAAAAGTTATTATGAACAACAAGCGTATAGCGATATCTCCCAATTACATCTTTTCAAGCATAAGGTCCTAGGGTTTTACTTCAGTACACATCGTTGTCGATAACAAATAACTCACTGCTTCAATCTCAAATATATTTAAAAGCTTTGGTTTTAGCACGAGTCACCGGCCAACAACATATAGATAACCAGAACAAAAATGCTGGAGCGACATTGGGTGGCTCAACCAAAACAAAATCTTTTCTCCACTCTAACGGTAATAATTACTTGAATAATGAATAGCATTAGCACAAATGAACTTGTTGTCCATCTTAAAAATTAGCTTATGACAATGATCAAATAGAAACTGGCGACATAGCAAGAAGTAAGTATGGCATCTTTGGGTCATCTGAATACGGAGTTAGATCCTCGTTTCCAAGTAGATGTAACAAAACGAATTTAGTGTATGATGAGAGACAGAAAACGCTAAATTTCGGTTCCCAATGTACGGAGACCTCTTTTTTCCAAGATGACAGCATGGATCTCGATGATAAGGTATATAAAGGACAAATTCAACTCAATGCATGTAGTAAGATGCAATTGTTAAATGAAAAGTTACAGACCTCCAGCAAAAGCCCCCAAACAGACGGTGGAATTTTCGTTTTAAAAATTACAACTGGACGTCAGGATGTGCTTGAATTTTGAACGAATACTTTTTCGGTTGTATAGCTTAAGAAGAACAATAAATTCAAATTCTAATAACGCAAACTATAAGTATGTTTCACTTTCGATAACCTATAAAGTATGCTGTCAAAAGACTCTTGCAATGACAAAAGTGTCGTTTGTAATGGGATAGTTTTAAATTAGCCGAATCTAAGACAAATGTCTAAATGTGGTTTAAACGTACGATCGTAAATGTGTTGCAATGTATTTACGATACATTTAAACCACATTTAGAAGCCAACTACTTGCATTTTGAACAAAAATGGAGTGCGGGAGTGCGTTGTTTAAACCCATACAACGAAAACAAGTCATCTATCTTTACAAAGGAAAAGTAGTGCCAAGAATAGGGGACTCCAGTTATGACAAGTTATTTTTAATCGACGTAAAACATTATTCTTAACAAAAAATTGTTTCACGGTATGTATGATTAAATATGTACAACTAAACATTTCAACTTCTATTTCATCGTAGATGCATCCAAACCACATAAGACCCTATTTAGCTCAAAATCACATAAAATTACCTGTCAAATGACACCCCACGCGACCATGTACGTTTTGTGTACCTCGAGAAATTGCAGTAAGAACAGTGTAAGTCTTCGGTTGAAAACTTTAACTGAACATATTTCAGTATCGATGAATTTTAAACCCAATAAGTCCATATTCGGCTCAATAGTACATGCGATTACCTTTCTAATGACACCCCACACGACCCTGTACGGCTCGTGTAACTGGAGATTTTTTTTAAAGAAAAATGCAAGTTTTCGGTTTTCGATAATCTTTCACCAGCCACACAAACTTCGAAGAATTTTTTTGAAAGTGGTTTTGGCTTCTAGGGTCGAATACCTTTCTAGGCACATATAAAAAAGTCCACTGGAAAATGCGTCCGATTTCGGTAGGCTGTTTTTCAAAAGAATCCCTCACAACATAGACATGATCCACGATAGGTATACTTACAATTTCACGCTTAGTTCACCACTTCGAATGCAAACAATCAATTTCGTGTTCGCTCAATGACAAAAACAAATGTCTGTCGTATAATTTTTAATCGAAACTTTACAGATCACAAAACATTCTTCCATAACGTTACCATTATTACTTTCTAATTATCATAATTATTCGCAGTATTTTCATCGACTTTTTCATTCAAATTATTTTGGTCTTACATAATGTTCGCATTATTATTTAATTTTATTAACTTTTGTTTGCTAATTATATTTGTGCGCTAATTATAATTTAGTTTTTTTTTATTCATTTATTTAACTTGTAATTTTCATTTAAAACGAAAAAAAAATCTATAATTGAAATAGTTCGCGAATTTTTTATGCTAAACTATGAATAATGAATACGAGAAGCCGTTGCACTTCGCAAAGGTAATAATATTTATATTTACGGTTTGTATGGTTTGAAACTGATGGCCTATCTGTTTAACGAATTCATTATCATGCCACTAGCCACTGACTTCACGGCTGTAGATTAAATTAATAAGAAAATGTAAAAAAAAAATTAACGAGTTCTGGAGTATTGGAGTACATAGATGACTTATTTTCATGAAAACTATTGAAAATTTGGATCAATGTTTTCTCAAATTGTTTAAACTTTGCTTTATGTATACTGTAGTGCAAGTAATGAAAGTGTAGCAATTACAGTACATAAAATCTTGTTGATAAATGGTGCCTAAACTGGAAATTTTTGCATACGATGTGTTGTCAACCTCGGCTTCTCCTCTAAATTTCCATTGAGGCACACGTTAGCAAAATATTTCCATTGTCATGTAAAGATGCTTCAAAATGCATTCCTAAAGACTAACTTTTTGATCGATATGTACATTGAAGTAGATTCAAAGATTCAAAGTAGATATCGAATTCCTTACATCTAATTCGACAATGGTTATTTACGTAACTCAGTACGAACACAACAGGGCCATAAAGGATTTTCATACAGTTTTATCGCACCACTGTTATAAAGTAAATGATGAAATCGCTTCGCTACGGAACGTTGTGCGGAACTAATTGAATAATTGAAATATTTCATCGCAAGATGCAATGTGTTTCGGTATAAGTGTTGAAAATAGTACATTACTGACTCGCTGAGACATTTTTTGTTGAGGCGTGTGGGAAGATTGTATTTCGAGCCGAAGACGAAGAATATATCTCACAGGTCGGAACAAAAAATTTGGTTTGGTTTTTGTTTACACGGTAATGAAACTTTTTAACCGTCTTATTCCTAACGCCGTTTGGGGAACGTTGTTCCTTACCTCCGGCTCGAGCTGGAAACCGCTCATTAGCTAAAAAAGCCTTTAAGCATGCGTTAGGGAAATAACTCCTTTTTGCTCACAAGATGCAATTTCCGCACGAAAATTGGATAAAACGCATTGTGTGCGCCTCGGTGTATACAAATCTCTAGAATTAAGCGAAGCAACTTTGTGAGTAGTTTAACGCAATTGTGTGTTAAAATGAATATGAACGAACATCCTTTTCGAGACTATTGTTGAGTACAAACTAACAAGAAAAGAAAACTCTCCATCATCAGCACAAAAAACAATTCAAAAATATTCACTCATTAACTCCAGGCTACAAGAGCCAGGTCAAAGTATAAATTAAAGTTTCGTCTAAAATGTCAATAATTTATTTGGATCAATAATTTCAAGATAATTACATATTCTGTTGTGTTATGTCACTGCTCATTTTATAATTATATCGACAATATTATCGTCGGTTGCGTTCAGTTGAATGCCCAATCATTTCTTTTCGCTTCGGAAATACTCGTTTTTTATCGTTATTGAATAAATTCACAGTGGCTAAACGGTCATCTGAGCCACCCAATAGGAACGAAAATTATATGAAGAGAAATTAAATGATTAGGCAACTCCACTGATTGAAAAGCGTTGATTGAGCTCTTGGGGGTCTTGGTAGTTAATGGGGTTTATATTTTTAATTTAAACTTAAAATTTATACAAAATTCGGAAAACAATTGACCGACCTTACATTTAACACATTCGAACTATTCACGTTATACTTACAATGTTAACAAAAATGAAAAAATTCTATTTCGAATTATTGCAGTCATTGGTAACATATATCTCAATGACCTGCAAAATGTATGTGTTCTATTGCCATTTTTCTTGCAATAAAAATATTTTGTTTTCACGGTTTACTCTAGTATCACTTGCATTATGTATTCACTATTGTATTTTGTGCATCGTATTGTGTTAGCCAAACAGGATTTTGAAAGATTAAAAATAGTTTGCTTTTAGTTTTAAAATTGATTTTTGTTGGACTTTCGGTTCTACTTACACCTGTTACTATTACTATGTCACGGTTAAACATTAAT